>NC_142611.1:11520151-11823181 GCF_059453375.1 Lepisosteus platostomus
GGTTCTCCCGAAAGCGACGTTTCAACGCGCCTGCAGGGAGGGCGACCTTGCAAAGACTTGTTTAGCTTCCAGAGAAGCGGCGCTCATGTCCTGTCTGACGCTGCCTCCTCGTTGTGCATCGCCAGCATCTGCTCTCGCCACAGAGCACCAAAGACGGAAACTGCTGTAAATAAGATCGCCCAACTAAAAACATAAGAACTACTTGGGGTTTTTTTTTTTTTAGAGAAACGCGTTGTTGCTGATCTTGAGAAGTGTGGTACTTTATTGTCACCCGACCAGCCAGCTCCCACTATGTTTTAGCTTACACAAGCCATGTACCAGTGCAACAGTTGTGCGAGTGCGATTGATAAGGGCCGGCAGAAATGTTTGCTTAACCCAGACAGGCGAGGGTAGTGAAAAGATAGTCCCATGTGTGAATAAACGGCACTGTGCACCATTACGCAGCGAGATACCGGGAAAAGACAGCCTTACCTTATCTCGAGGTCAGGTGAGCCCACCGTGAGGTAGCAGGTGAAAAGCAATAATTTGCCTTTTATGTGTATCGGCTCTTATTCCTTACATCAGCCGGTTTTTTTAATTTATTTTAACCTTATGTGGAATTCCGTTTCCTAGATAACGCGTTCTTCCAGCATCTTCAGAGCAGGTACAGCAGTGACAGGACCGCACTCTTTCCAAACCCGGTGCACTGCGCAGAGTCTCACCTACGTCGCCTCTCCTGCGGCTCAGAGCCGCCCCGCCGCCCCCCCACACGCTGACTAATCAGCGGCGCGCTCCTGAGCCCCAAGCAGGCGGCCGCTGCGCGTCTATTAATACAGCCCAGCTGATACCTGCGGCCTCTCCCCGCTGTGCAACTGCATGCAGAGTTGTAACCTTCCAGTAGCAGTAAAGAAAACCCGCCGTGCAGTAAAATGAGTGACAATCTGGGCATAACGAGAATGTTATATTTGAAGTCTTCTGTTGCTTAGTCGTGTTAGCTTGGACGCTTCTCGCTGTCGGCGCGCTTGCTTGTGCTACTGTACCTGGATAAACCCGTACATCCATATCTCTCTCATCCATATCTGGGGAGACAGAGGCCAGGAGAGGGCCGAGCTCCGTGTATAAACCGGTATCAACGCCACATCTTCACCCCACATTGAAATAAATACTCTGGGTACCTCAGTTATCTGGTTAAATTGCAGTCTCCCTAGTCTTTTTTTCATTTAAACTGTATACTGCACTTGGGCGAACTTTGAACAAATTAAATACACGCATAACGTACATGCAATGCACGTAAGTAGGAGTTGCAGAAGTGTTTCTTTTTTACACCAGATTGTAATTACCTTATTTGGATTCTAGTAGTTTTCTCTCTGTGGTCTTTAACTTTGTCCTTCTGTACTGCTGTCCCCGTTTTCGTCCCTCGCCCAAAAAACACCGAGATTCACGCCGTAGCCACCACAGGAAGGATAGCAAGCGCTCACTTCGTTTCTTGAAATAGGCTTTGCAAGTCTATGAGAGCTACTGTAGCTTGTACGAGTGCACAGTGTTGTAGGAAATGTAAACACACTGTAGCAATAGTCAATGAGTGAAATGAGCGCAAGGCTTCGTGAAATGATTTTGACGTAATGATCGCTTGGTTCCTTGTGTTAGATGGTCAGTACTGTTCCATTACTCGCATCTTAAAGTAATTGAAAGCCCCGGTATCAGATAACCTTGTTTGCCAGTTTGATAATAAATGTCACCCCTTTGTAGTAATAGAAATGCACAGTTGCATTCCATCTTATAGAGAATAGAAGCGCTGAGTATTAAAGTATACGGCGTTACCAGTCTATTTACAATACATGAAAGTAGCACTCACCTATACCCATGCCCACAAATTAACCCCATACTACACCAGTATTTTTTTGGGGGGATCAGGACTCTTACCAGTGGTCTCATGGATCCCCAACTGATCCAAAGCCTGGACTACCCATATGTATTTCTGGTAAAATTTGCCTAGTAGTGCATATGGTAGCTAATCTTGGTATGAAACATGACCACAGTGACTTAAATGAAATAATAACGGACTAAATGGTTTCATCATTCAGAAATAAATCTTTTTTACAACAGCTTGCTTGGATGCTCAGTTCAGAGTATTACCTTTAAAGGGTACGAATAATAAATGCACTACTACTGTAGGTAGACTTCATTTGGAAGAGTGTTCGGTTGTGGTCATCACCCTATAGGGCAGGTAATCGTTGTGTAGAGGCTACCCAATGGAGAGAAACCAGACTAATTCCCAGTGCAAAGCGAATGCCTCACTCCGACACATTAATCTCTTTAGCCTGGAACAGAACGAATCATGGGGACATGACTCAAGTATACAAAATCTTGCATAGACCAGTCTAGATCTCTTCCAGATCAACATCGAAACAAGGATCCAAGAAGAATCTGGTTTAGAGGCATTCATGACAAACGTAAAAAAAGGAGACACTTCTTGACACAGAGAAGGAGTCTGGACAAACTCCCTAGGCAGGTTGTTGAAACGGACTCGGAGCAAACCTTTAAGAAACGGCCAGGTGGGATTCTGGGACTGAAAAGATACTCGAGGCCACACGAGCTAAATGGCCTTCTCTGGATTGTAGCCTTCTTGATGTACATACATTACCCCCATTTTCAAGTAATACCTTCGACTAGTGAGCCAGACAGTGCAGAAGAGCAGCACTGTTTATATGAAAAGACTCTTCCAGGACGCAGTTTGTCAACAGTTACAAAACTAGCTTCTACAGAAAAAACATGAAAAGGCATTTACTTGTTAATACCGTTCTTTATTTAAATATCTCCAATGGTTTGTAAAAATGGACACAAAGAGCAAAAATAAAATTGCTTCACAGCCTCTTTCAAACCAAAAAATGTAGCCTAATTTCTTTCACCAAGTAATGAACAACCACTTACTGATCAGTTGATGCCATATCAAATGCTTCCACATCTATCGTATACTTGTATATTTTACAGAATTCTGGTTTATCGTTTGCAAAGACAGAGGCACCTGAGGAACACGGGTATTCTAATGGAATGACAAAGAAAAAACAGTAACAAAGCACAAACAAAATCTTTTCTGCAAGGGAATGTTCTGAGCCGTGTTTTCTCAATCATTCAGAGTGAATGTGCATACACCCAAATGCATCTTTTTCCCCCCCATGCAAAATAGTTTAATTCATACCGATATTGTCAACAAAGAAGCTGGGAAATGGGGGGTTAACCCTGCAAATTTCTCTCAACACCTTTAGTCTTCCTTTCAGCTCAGTTTGGAAATCTGGAGTTATGAAAAACGTGAAGCAGTTAAGAAAAAACTTGCATTGCCATACTGTAATAATTCTAGTTACAAGAAAGCTGAAAAGCTTGAAACGTTTGTGACACATGATCAAAACTTGACTTCTTACTTTTTTTAAATAAATTACACTTATGTTTTTTGTAGAGAAACTGACAACTACACTAAAAGAGTAACCATGTATGGAGCACATATAGCTATAGTCCACCAGTAGCAATATTATCGGTGTGAAATAGGCCCTTTACTACCGCGATAGAAGTGTGTTCATACTCCTGTCCTTTACTGGATGAATTATTTTTCCTACATTCCATTCCACAACAATCTCTATAAACTGCTATAATACAACACCATTTGATACATTTCCATTAAGGGACAGCATTCAGGTTTTCATTTTTATTTTCTGCTACAGCAACCATACAGATTATCAGCTCATTTCTGTACTATGTGTTAATGTTGTGTACAAACAAAAAGCAATCTAGACGTACAATCATCTTTAAAGTCTCAGATCTGAAAAGCAAAAAACACCTGGCATTTATCGGCGAGTTGTAAATAGCACTGCAGTGCAGTATACCTTTCAGTACATACTCATCAGAAAAAGTCATAATTCTACCCTGTTCTACCATTTTTAAATTTTGACGGGTCCGTTTATAGGCAAGGCATTCCAGTGCATGAAACCAATGTAGCAGGTTAAGACAATTCTGCCCTGAAGTGAAGAAACAGGACGTTTCTTTCTAGCATTAGAAAAAAAACAGGTCCCATTTTCCCTGTGGATGAGCAGTAAGGACGAGACCGTTTATCTAATAAGATAAGATCACTTTATTAGCCATATACAATGTCTTGCATTAGGAATTTGTCTTTTCGCATACCCCAGCTTTCTCCCTATGAGACACACTGGCACACAGTTGGGGAGAGGGTTCAAGGGCCTTGCTCAGGGGCCCAACGGAGTAGAATTCCTCTGCCAGCCGCGGGATTTGAACCAGCAACCTTACAGCCACAGGCACAGATCCCTAGCCACAAAGCCATCGCTCCATCTAACACAGCATGCTTGATGGTGACAAGCATAAAGCCCTTTTTGGGAGGACGGGATTCCCTTAATTTCTAATTACTCTTTCCTTAAATTCTAATTACAGTTCTCCATAACCCCAATACAGTTAAGTCTTAAATAAATTGACCCATATCACCTGTTTCTGAAGGCTGGGAATATTTACTAATTACTGGTCAATTAAGCAATTCCTGTGCTTAAGTAATCTTTAAGAAGAGGTCCAGCAGCCAGGACAGGAAAACCTGTTTGAGAATCTCGGACTACAAGGTACTACAAGTAATGAAATCATGGGCTTCAGATTGAGCCGAGGTTAATCAAAATCCATTTCTGAGAGGCTGCAGGGCCTTCTGATTTTAATTCCAACCATTCGCTTTCAATTTACTAAATGGATCTAATTCTGGACTAAAAGTGACAAGAGACAACATTTGTTCCAGGGTTTTACAATTAGTGCTTTACGATATTCTGCTTCGGTAGCTCCGACACCTTTCAAGCCTGGACCAAAGTCCTAAATTGTTCAAATGAATTAAAGACACGGACAAAATAACTGAGATGGGGTGGAAGTTCCTGACAAGGGCTGCCAGGAAGATACAAACAAGCAGAGCTGAGATGTGAGACAACTAGAATCTGTGCAGCAAGAAATTGGAAATTGTTCTTAACGGTTCTGAAGGATGTTCCCGCCTTTGTGATGTAGAAATTGCTCTGGATATTTGAAACAAACATAGATGAACTATTCTTTATAATGCCTTTGTTCAGTGCTCCATGTGTGCAATGACTTTATGGAGAACACAAAAAAACTGCCCTTGAAGAATGCCTGTGAAACTTGATTTACATTACTACCAACAGTAATATTAATAAAAGTATAACTATTCCCTTATTTTGCTTCAGCAAGTTTTGAATATAATGTTTTATAGCACAAGTACAGAAGAATATTCTTCAAAATGCTTCCATATTACTTCTGTAGTTTTACTGTATGTTAAAAATGAACATTTTATTTTTAAGTGAAGGGAGAAAGTACTAACTATTATGGTCAGACTATGGCAATGTTAGCTGTGTGTATGTTTAAGTAGGTACGCGACAGTGTGCACAGTGTTTAAAAGACTTAAAACCATTTCAAAGGAATATCTGTTAAGGCTTGTTTTGCGGCTCTGTGGAATCACAGTACTTTATTCCGGCCGAGGCTGGAGCTTGTTCTTCTTTGGTTCAAAAAAGTGCTCCACCATCGCGTTCACCAGGCCGTTGAGCTCCTTTTTCAGCTGCTCCGTGTCGCTGTGAATAGAAAGTCAGAAACATCTTTTGATGGGCTCTGACGTGTTCGTGTATAGATCAGGCCACAGCAGGAACAATGAATCAAAGCTAAAAGCCTTTCCTTTACAATCTAACATTCAGCACCACCTAGTGGTAGTAGCCTGTGGTGCAATATTACAAAGGGCAGACCTACTGTAGAAGCCGACAGTAGTTAATTTATATTTAACCTAGCAATTACAAGGCCAAACAGAGCTGACTGCATAATACGGGCAGGGAATCTGATGGCCAGGAGCACGTCAGCCGGTATCATGTGGAAATACCAAACTGGAAACTCTCTTGTCCTCCTGACGCCCGATGAAAAACAACAGCTGTTGTTACAGACAGTCATATTAATACAGGAATCTGAATTAGCTCTGACTGATCCATAACAAGAATTCTGCTCCCAAATCTGCTTGGCATGCAAGTCAAAGGGAGAAGCCGCAGAAAGCAGTTTCACCCTGATTAAGATTCAGCAGAGAGCTATAGCTACCACTAGTCAGAGCTAATCCCCAAAGCCAGCAGCCATATCACCCTGCACCTCACAACTGGCAACGCACTGAAGGTCAGCAAGTGTGAGCCTGGTCAGTACCTGGACGGGAGACCTCCTAGAAAAAGCTAAGGTTGCTGCTGGAAGAGGCGTTAGATTGGCCAGTAGGGGGCGCTCACGCTGCGGTCTGTGTGGGTCCTAATGCCCCAGTATAGTGACGGGGACACTATACTGTAAAAAGGTGCCGTCTTTCGGATGAGACGTAAAACAGAGGTCCTGACTCTCTGTGGTCATTAAAAATCCCAGGGTGTTTCTTGAAAAGAGTAGGGGTGTAACCCCAGCATCCTGGCCGGAATTCCCATTGGCCCTTACCAGTCATGGCCTCCTAATAATCCCCATCTATGAATTGGCTTCATCACTCACTTAAAAAAAAGTGGATATTCATCCATCCCATGCGTGCTTTTAAAAACACAAGGTCACTTTGCAAAACTGACCAATAATTGGACTACTGGACAATCAGGAGACGTTCTGTGCCATTTCTGCCTTCTGCTCGAATTGGGAGAGACACGGGGATGGGTGTGGGCGTCGTTCTCTTTACTGACCTGTTCCCCGGAGGAGCACACAACTCTGTGTAGTACTTGATCTTGGGTTCTGTTCCGCTGGTCCTCATTGTAGCGACTCCCCCATTAGAGAAGGTAAATGTTATCATCTGGCTGCTTTTACTGGTAGGAAGCACCTAGACAGTGAGAGCAGGGGTATACAGTGTGATGTCATAATAAGAGCAATGGCTTATCAAGGGGAACAAAACTGGTAGCTCCACCACTGATCTGCAGTTGACAGCTGCCACACTAACTAGGTCAAGAAGTGAAAGAAGGGATTGTGTGGATAAGGGTTATCCGAGGCATAGCAGGGTAGAGCAGTGGTTAGGGCCCTGGACGCAAGACTGGAAGGTTGTGGGTCAAATCTCGAAAGCAAGGTACTCTACCCAGACTGCTCTAGTAAAATACTCGGCTGTATACATGTCCGGAAACATGAGTCACTTTTGATATCAGCATCAGTCCTACAAAATACATAATGCTGCTTGTGCATCCAACACTAAACCATACCCTAACCTTCATTGTAACACTAAATACTATATTGTATACCAAGAATGTTCAGGCTGCATCAGTGTGCAGAAAGTGCTCTACGATTTACATTGGCCAGACGGGAAGAGTCTCAAGTGAGGATCAAATATATATTTTCACTAGCAGTTCCCCCCTTTCACCTCTCTTTGCCACGGTTACACTGACATTTCTGTGTCCTTTTACAGGAATGGCAGGACTCCTATTGCAGAAGGAAATCAGACACCAAGATTATCCTTAAACTATGATCCCACCTTCCACTTCCTCATTTCCTTTTATAACCTCTCCATCCATTTGCTGATTTCAAATTCTTCCACGTCTCCTGGAATTTAACCCCCCGACGTCCGGTGTCCTAGAATTGAACTTCCATTCGCTTGAAAGCTCTCCTGCTCCTTGCTCATACTCAATCGCACCTTTTTCCAGTGCTTTAGTTCCCCGCTACCTTCCTCTCTCACCCTGCACCTAAAGAAGGCTTAAAGGTCAAAACTGTATTTTTCTTTGAACTTTTCAACGTGGAATTAACTTCTACTTGTTCAGCATACTAAGAACTAGAGGTTCTTCACGTTTATCAGGTAGGACAATGATAAAATCCTGACATTTATCCACCATTAGGAAAAAAAAAAGACACTCACTAAAAGTGAAAATACTCATAAATAACTCAAGGATTTTGAAGTGTTCAGTTAGCCAATTAGGGCTTCAGCTAACAGTATTTTGTGTTTCAGCTCATTTGGGCGGCTCAACAAGGCTGCTGTTAAATGTAACATCAGATAAAAGAAAAACACCCTCACCTCCTTGTGGTCTTTGTGATAATTTTGCATTTCGCAAAAATTCAGGAGCTCAACAGGAACAAAGCCCAACCAAAAAAATATCGTCCAAAAAAAGTTCTAAAAACAGAATACTTTCTGGCAATACAAACAGAGGCCACATTTCTAGGATACATAGTATGAAGGAAACTGTGCGACTCACAGCTTTCTTGTCCAGCTGGCTGCTGTCGTACCCAGTCGTTAGATCTCTCACTCCAGTCACTTTGAACTTTCCACATGTCTGGGGGTAAGTGCCCTCTCCTTCATAATTGCGCAGCCTTTCAAATAACGCTTTGATCGTGTCTGCGTCATGGCAGATGAAGTAGGAATTTTCTGAAATGTGATAGCCATACCTAGGTGGGAGAGGGGCAGAAAACAGGCAGCATTACAATAAAAGCTCCACCGTTCAATTGTAAATGTTGCTTTCATTGGTTTTAGCTTCTTTTCGGACAGCAGAAACTAGTCAGCCCATCAGTCAGTGTAAGGAAAGTAGGTTATTCATGTGGCGTAAAGGTGTCTCGCAAACAGCGAGAACAAACTTGAAAAAGAAGGGAACCAGTAGCTCAACAGGAACAAAATAAAAGCAAAAAGTTTCTGACTGAATGAAATTCTGCTGAAACTGGAGAGCCCCCACTTATCGATTTACCCAAAGATATAGAACAATTCCACAATTCACAATCACACGGATCTAATAAAAAGGCACTTTCAATCAAATCAAGTAATTTAAGGATAATTTAGGATTACAATCGGAGCACTCTCCAGCCCTCAAGGTCCAGAGTTCCTTCCTTGATCCGGCAAAAACTTACAATTTGCGCCCGTCTTGAAAAACAGGTGAGCTATAAAACGAACTGGATCGGAGCTCTCCAGGACCAGGGCTGGAGCCCCATGATCTAGACATGGTCAATCAATTAACCAATTAAACAGATCCCAGACCAGACAGTATAAATCAACTCCATGGATGGAACAATACCATTTGTGATCTTGAAGCAGCGAGTTTGGTCTCCAATTGCCCGTACAAATGGGTTTCAGCTTTGCCGTAGGTGTAAACATATGATAGTTATAGCAAAGTACTGTATGAAGAAACATAATACTAGATTATTCAGAACCTTGCCAACCGAGGCAATCTGTTTTGTTGTATACTTATGGTAGCTGTATTATCTTTTCAACAGACCCAGGAAAGCCTTAATTTAGACTTACTCTTCATAGATTGCCTTTAGTTGCTGGGATAGGGTCAGGTTTTTAGAAGCCATACAGCAGGTGAACTCAGCCATAATGGCAGCAGCACTGACGCCATCTTTGTCAAGAACAGCCGGGCTGCACATGTACCCTGCAGGAAGACAAGAGAACGAAAGAGCACAATGTAGTGCCAGTATTGTCTTCAGGGGGTTTCACTGTAACTCGGAGCTGCGGGCTCAAATTAGTCAGTCCTACCAAATCAGCCTGCCTTGAAATGGTGTGTCTGCAGAACAAACCAAAGTCAGTTCTTCTACAATTGTAGGACATAAGCAGTGGAATCAATAGGTAGATAGCATACAAAGCAGTCATTTTATTCACCTGAAGAAGGCTCCAGGGCCGAAACGTTGTGCTCTCTTTCTTCTTTTTTTCAGCATGGAATAAACCTATTACTCGTTCCTTTGCAGCCTACGCATGCTGACGCAGCTACCCACCTGAACTACTACATTTTATTAATCTTCTCCATCCTTTCTCTGTTGCAGATACACTTCCTTAATTACCTACAGTTACCACTAGGTGTCTCCCCTTGTCCGTGTAAGGAAACTGAGAATCAAATGCCAGGAAAAAAATGGACCACTCAGGAGATAATGGCTTTGGACCCAGACATTCATCCCTGATTTTATAGCGCCGCCAGGAGTGGCAGTAGAAAGGCAGGTCCTGTTCCACCTGTGGATCACCACAGGCCCCGACACTGCTGCTGTTTCACTCACACTTGGGCTTGCAGAACTCCAGAGATGCGATATGTATTAATGAGTGAAATATGGATCCATTTCAACTCGCAGCAGAAAGAGGAGGCCGAAGCAGCCCTGTCAGCACAGCAGAAGACTGCTTACCTATCGCCTCTTCGAAAGCAAAGAGAACCGTCTTCCCCTGGTCCAGAAGCTGCTTTGCTCTGTTTCCCATCCATTTAAATCCAGTTAATGTTTCCTGAAAAAGATCAGACAACAAACTCAGGAAGTGAAGAAGATGCAATACTATAATCAGTCCTGGGCCCTGAAGGCTGCTGTCCAGCAGTGGTTAGGGTTCTGGACTCACAACTAGACGGTTGTAGGTTCAAATCCCAGGTGAGACACTGCTGTTATACCTTTGATCAAGATACTTCACCTGAAATGCTCTACCAAGATAACCAGCTGTATAAATGGGTCACTTTGGATAAAACCCATCAACAAAATCAATAGTAAGAGAATAAAGCACTGGAAGCTGAAATAATAGAGAATGAACAACGGATTCAAATAAAGTCATTTAGAGTCCACTGTGGAATAAAACCAGAAGACACAGCAGGAGCATCAGTGCCATGGAATTAAGGGTAAGTAAGTAAACAAAATAACAAATTTGACTGAAGTTCAGGAAGCAGATCTTCTGATTCATTCTGTTCAAATTACCGGTACGTTTCACAAACTGACACTCTCCTCCTGTGTATATCTGAGATAAAACATCACGCGTTTTGTCCTCTGCCCTTCAGTACAGTCTGATTTCTTGGCCAGTGCTCTTGTTCCCGTTAACGGCAGTACCTCGAAGTGGAAGCCTTCCTTGAGCGCGATGGCCCTGAGGATTTTCGAGGACACGGTGCTGGCCAGCATGTAGACGTCCTTCACGGCGCCCGGGTCAGCCGTCCGCTGCTTCCAGCAGCTGAAGGTCCACCAGCCCAGCAGGGCTCCCAGCTCGTTTCCCGAGAACACTCTCCACTCCCCGCTGCGGAGACAAATCCATGCCCAAACCAAGAGATTACGTCAGGGCCTTCCCCGCCTGCCGGCTGATCGCAAATTCCTAACTAAATTCCCCTCTTCCGCTTTCCAGGGGACCTTTTGTGCTCCTCAACCACTGAAGCTCATTGCCCGCCGTTTAAAATCTGAATCCCTCTTCACTTGAAGTGCTGACACCAACGTTAGGACACAAATCCCTTCTACCATTAAGCACACAGTCTAAGCAAGCTGCTGAATTTGAACGATTATCTCTCAAGCTACGTGCGAACTCTTGTTTAAATGTCAAAGTCATGACTGCACTCGGCCTACCTCTCTCCCATTATTCATTATTCATTTAAGAGTACTACACTGTGCCTCCTGAGTGACCTGTGCTGCCCCAGATGTGTTAAAAGAGGAGTGTCCCACAGGTGGGCTTGGTCATTCGTCATTCTCTCCCGTGTGCGATAATGGGTTTCACAGCCAGGAGCCAAGAAGTGAAAAACACAACTGCCAGTTCAAAACTGGGTGGACAGTTGTCAATTTAAAATAAAATATAATGATGTTATTGAAATGGTGTCTCATAACAGACATTTGCTATGGTTGCTCATGCAGTGTCTGTGTCTTCACTCTTATCACAATCGATTTTATCATTTAACATTTCTGGGTGCTGTGACTGTGAACTGCATTACACAAAAAGTTATATAAGTCATGGCACCAGTCCATCAACTGAGTTTCAGGCACCGGATTAATTGGGAAATGATACTGGCATGAGTTGATGCTAGCATCGATCCCTCCCTCTTCGCATACACACAAATCAATCAGAAAAACGAACAACAGGTCATAAAACAGGTACAGTTTGCACAGACTCTGTAGAGTCAATACCTCTGCTGCTTCTCAGCTACGGCAAGCCGATCAGCATCAGGATCGTTAGCCAGAACCACAGTTGCTCCCGTTTTGTCAGCCAAGGCAAACGATAGGGTCTGTGGGGAAAAAAAGGAAAATCTCCTTTAATTACTCACTCTGCAACTGAACTGTGGAAATTGGGCTCATTTTTGCTTGTTCCGGACAGGAATCACAATGCAAAGTGGATTTTTTGAAAACAGGACAGCAGAGGGTTAACTAGCTCAGCAGGCCTTAATGGTATTGGAAAAAGTACAAGACGGACAATACCATGAGTCTGAAGATACAAGAGTGGAATTGCATGAGAGTTACTGTAACCTAAGCAGAATATTATACAGTCTGCAATGTGGTACAAATAATAGTAATGATAACTGTAGAGTAAACGAGGCTGGTTTACACACTAGTGAAATACGAAAAAAAATGTTCACATTGATCCAGATACGTTAACATAATAAAATGCATTTGCCAGTGAAAGACAGGCCAACTCATTCTTAATTCTTCAACTACTCCAGGGAAAGCAGAATGTATATGAATATTAACGGACACTAAGCAAAAACAGACTTGGAGGGAAATGATTATGGGTATTCAGGCCCTAGAAGGGATGTAGGATCGACCCCAATTTCAACTGAATGCTTGGGACAGACATTGTGGACAGGTGGATGCCAATAAAAATTCACTGCAAAACTGGATTTGGGACAGAAAAACGGGAGGCTTTTCTTTAAACAAGATGGAATGATGCCGTAATAATAAACAAACTTTCCAAACGCAGACTCCCTGGGATTGTTCAAACAACTGCAGTGTAAGGTCCTGGTCTGGATAAGACTACCAGCAATCAATCGAGCCTGCGCCTGCTCTGTAGGCGGAGTGGGAGAAAGGCTTCGGCACGCACCAGCACACCCTCTCCTTCCTCCGGGTTGGGGTATTTGACGGTGGTGAACTCGGGGTCGGGGTCTTTCTGCTCGGGGACTGCAAACGGAGGGGTCAGGCCGAACGCCCTGAAGGCTGACTGGACAAACTTGTGTCCGACCCCGTGCACCGACGTGTGGACAAACTTCACCTTGGAGTCCTTGTTAGTGTCCCTGCATTGGAGATAGAGTAGGGGTTAGTGGGACACCCAGCAATGAGAGGTTGGGTTCTCTCACCGCTGGGAACTCCTCCCATTATGTATACCTCTCGGTTATAAAGGCCTGGCACCCTCAATCTCAAATCAACCTGTTAGTCTGTTACTAACCCATGCTGTAACTTTTTATTGCTTGTTAAACTGCAGCAAAGTGACTTTCATGTGTTTTCTACATTTACTGAACACTCATTCTGGCAAACTTTTTAAAGAAATATATCTAAGTCGGGCTGTGGAAATCTATTATTGTAACTCAGCTGAAGGCTCTGTAGACGTCTTGTCGGAAACAGACAAATTGCAATGATGCCCACTTTAAAAATTCTTAATGCATGAACCGTGAACTACTGTATGAATACAGCATTAGAATGTTTTCTTTCCTTGGATTCAAGGCCTGAAGTCAATGGACAGGTGTAGAGCAGGGCTGACCACATCAGATCCAGCGCATATTCAGAGTGACACACTGCTAAAAGGCGTTACAGTGTTGTTAGGAAAATCTAGAGAGATCTCCTTAGAAACTTGTAATGGTTCTGTAATGTAATGTTTGTAATGTCATGTTTTCCATGCTGTTGTGTTAAGGGAAAGTCCAGAGGTCTAGTTCTCCACAGGGAGGAGTGGACATTCTGCGGTGAATGAATTGGAACACTGACAGCAGGCAGACTTGCCTGTGGAAGCAGTGTTTCTGGATGTCCTGGAAATAGTCCCTGTTGATGTCAGCATATGGATCCTTCAGCAGAGGGCTGCCCTTCAGCACAGACTCATCCCACACTTGTGGCCAGGGCTCCAGGTTCTCCTCGATCGCACCAGAGATCCCTTTGTCATGGGGTGATATGATCTGAGCCCCATTGTCCCAGTAGACCTAGCACAAGACAAGCACACATCATGGGTAATCTGCCCACGAACCTGCTTTTCACCCTCCTCGTGCACGTGCTCAGCCAGCCTTAATTCTGCCCCCCCCGAGATCCACATCTTCAGAAATCTTTCCTAAAACGGAGAAACTCCGACATCTAGACCTTGTTCTCTGACATGAACTCCAAAAATGAGATGAAAGACAAAAAGCAAATCAACCTCACTTCCGACTCATCGCATGAAAAAACAAAGCCTGTTGTCAGAGTTGTAGGACACATTTTCAAGAGCAAGCAACAGGTTTCCAAACAAATGCATATCATGAGACACCACTCAATATTCTGGATACAGGATACAACCAGTTCAAGATGTGACCTAGCACACACACATTGCAAGAGTTTGTCCTCACAGCTGCTGTCACACAGCACTTTGCAAACAGGAAACCCCTCCAGCTCACCCACAACAGCCATAGTTGCACCACATTCCTATTAAGAAGTTCAACTTCAGAGCGTTTCCCCTTGTAATGGCAATTAATAAAGTCATATTTTTGGAAGACCATTGCCTGCCCGTCTTTCGGATGTTAAACCCAGCTCCTGACTCTCAGTGGTCATTAAAGATCCCCGGGCATTTCTCAATAAAGAGAAGGGAGTTATCCCGGTGTCCAGGTCAAATTTCCCCCCTCGGCCTTTACCGTGGCCTCCAAATTGTTCCCATGTATGATTGTCTTGCACTTGACCTGCGACAGACTGGCGTCCCATCCAGGGTGTACCCTGCCTTGTGCTCGTTGCTTGCCAGGTAGGCTCTGGCTTCACCTTATGGTATAAAGCGGTTTTGGCAAATAACATGACAGTAGTAACTCTCTCAGGGTCTAATAAGGAAATCAGAGCTGGGTCTTGAACCAAGAACCTTTGGGTGACCGGTTTTCTAAAGAATCTGTGAAGAACACATCCGTGCTATGTGAATTGCAGGGCGAAATGTAATACAAGCTTCTGCCTTTACATCTCAGGGTTCTGAGGAGTGAAATACCTTGTAGCCATTGTCCTGTTTGGGGTTGTGCGAAGCAGTCACCATAATCCCAGCACACAGTTTCAGGTGAGACACGGCATACGGCTAAAAACAAAAAAGACAGAAGTGTATGGTAAGAGGGAAGTCCAACATCAAATAAATGAAAACATTAGCATTGTAAATATCTCTCTAGAGCCGAAGCCTTTGAAATTCAGGACCCCACGGGGAAAAGGAGATCCTGTACACACTCTGCTCCAATGTGCCCACCTGTCAGAGCCATCCAGCATTTGATATGCAGCAAGCACCACAGTGCTTGTACAGCACTGCGATATGAGCACATGTAGTTTACATGTAGAATCAACCTGAAGATCCCAAAGCTGCGCATTTCAAGTTATCGATAAAATGGATCAACAATTGGTGTACTAGTGTTTCAACTGAAACGGATACGAAAGCATTTAATTCAGTTAAAGACTTCAATAAGTTAACAGGAGACGATCAGGTGTAATGAACATAAACAGTCTCTCTTTCTCAGGTACAGACTGCTAGTGGGTCAGATCGGAGAAACACGACGGGACATACCACAAAAGGCGTAGGTGTGATGTCCGAAAAGAGGTACACTGGAACCCCACGGCTTAAGAAAACTGTAGCAGCTAAGTTAGCAAACCTGCAGGAGATATTGCGAATTAGAAAAATTCACAGTACAAGACAAACACTACCTCGCCCGCTGGAGTTTTTGACCAGGGTAAAAGACAGTAAGGGGAAAGCAACCAGAAAAAGCATAGGCTCAGTGACCACAGCTGACTGGACACATGAAGACACGGCCGCCCAGAGAGGAGAGGCTCAGTAACCACAACCTGGACAAAGACCTGGCTGCCTAGAGAGAACAAGCTGTACTCTCACTGCCAGCACACAGAAACAGAGACAGAGCTGTGAGAAACAGTTGTCTTAGACAAACATTCCCCCCTAAAAGAGCAAATCTAATCCCACAGTGCCCACTCCTGCCAGAATCAGAACGTGGGGGAGCACAAAGGAAACACTCACAGAGAGTGAGCCTCTCAATTAAGTCTTGTTTTGTAAACGTCTGTAATTTTGTAAGACCATTCACCACAATAAGAGGGCTTTATTGTCTGGACAAGAGCCCAGAGGTACTGGGACAGGCGAGGGAGGGTGGAAGATGGTACCTTCGGCTGCTGCCTCCGCTGGGGGGATGCGCCCGCGCGTCGAACCCGACCACCACCCCCCTGCTCTTCAGGTCTGGGAAGCTCTTCTCCAGGTAGCTGCAGAAGCCCTGCAAGCACACAGAGCGCCGCTCAGAGACGGTCCCGTCCCCCGGAACAGGACCGGCAACGCCGTGGCTTTTCCTCTGTGCCCGCCCCAGCATCGCCCCCTAGTGGAGACGGGGGACGCGGTACCTGAGTGGTCTGGATGATGGTGAGGTCGTTCATGCGGGAGACTCCCGCCCCCATGGCGGCCCGCAGGCCCGCGGTGCCGAACTCCATGCGGGAGCCGAAGCAGGCGCGCAGCTCCCCCAGGTCGCCCTCGGACACCAGCCTCCGCACCGCCTCCGACGTCTTCGGGTTCTGGGGCGAAGACACAACAGCCCGTTTACCCAATCCTCTCCCTCCTCGAGATAAAGCCCCACTACACTCCTCCCTCAGCGCCAGTGTGTTTACTCCCTGCTTCATAGCGCGGAAATGTCCACTTACCCATCATACCTGGCACAACAGGATGCCACCACACCGACTTTCCTAATAAACCGCAATCTGATCGAGTGTTTCTTTTTTGCTCCAGCTTGAACAATCACAACGCTCAGAGCAGGGTGGTGCAATTTGGCCCAGTGATGACAAAAGACATGAAGAAAGTGGAAAGGACAGGGCACTCGCCAACTTTTTAACAACATTTTCTGTGCTTTTAAGGTTTTCCTCACCACTTTGTTTGTAGCTCGTAAACACCGGCAGAAGGGGATCAGAAATATAGGAAATAAGATTAATTCCCACGGCTAAAGTCTCCTACTACACACCTACACTAGACACCAATGATCTTCACTCCTGATCCTGGAGCAGCGCAGTCCACCAGGTTTTACAGGAAACCTATAAGCCTCAACGATAAAGACGTGAAACCAGAGGCAATACAAACCGATACTTGAACAAATGGTCCCAGTCGTTAAGAGTCCAGGGTGGAACGAAAGCCAGGAGACACAGCAGCCCTCGAGGACCCGAAGTGAACACTGGTGCTCTGATCATTCCTTATTCCGCAGTTACAGCAGAGAGGAGGGCGCTTCTTTTCAGATTTTGCCAAAAAATATATCCGATTAAGCAGCCCGAAAGTTAAAAAAATAAAGGTGTAACAAGCATAAACTACAAGGAGAAAGCTGGAAAAAAATGAAAGATCTGTTCCCCTTCTGCAAAAAACAAATATGAAAATGCTATAACCATCCATATAGCACAGTATAATTTTTCAGTTTCCAATCCACAGTTTCCAGTACTGTATCTCTCATTACTGACAACTGTTCTCCATTAATAAATATGTGAATATATTTAATACATGATATAGGTAACTATACACATAATTAAAAATATATGAACATCATCCCACAGTTTTATGAAGAATAGAAAGGAAATGTCCCAATGACTCCTTTAAACCTCATCATGATTTGTACGCCTAGTTAAAAGTCTTTCAAGTTTAGTACAGCACAAGAAATGAATGAAAAGACTCGGAAGACACACCCCCTTCCTCGGGCTGACCCCTCAGTTCACGTGCAGTGCAAGATCTGATTAAATCACTACACATCGGCCCTGAAGCCCATTCAGAACAGCCTGTCTCCAGGAGTACACTCAGCGTAACCAGCCTCATGTGAGCCGAATGAATGGAATTCGAAACCTTGCGTTTCCGAAGGCTTGTGAGCTCTGGGTTAATTCAGTTAGTTCCAAGCCTAAGCTTTCAATTTACAGGAACTGGTTGCGTCTCATTTCTCCTTAATGTAGCTAATGCTCCTCATGCGTAAAGAATAACTGTGAGAAAGCATGTAATGTTATTAAAACAACCGGCCTTGTGGGCTCCAGGCATGCCGATAACCCTTTCTTCTGAGGTTATTTACAATTTTCTTTGAGATTTTTTTTTTTACATAAAGGTCTATGTTGACCTAACAGTTTAACTGTCTTATTTGTGGACTCCGCAGGTGGTTGTAAATAAAATTTGTTCTATTTTATCTTTAGTATGTGAGAGAGATATCCTGTTTTCCTTTTACTGAAAGCTGATTTCCTCACTGAATCTATGTTACAAAAAAAGAGTTTGGCTCACTGGCATTAGGCAGCCATGATGATGTTAGCTCTGCGCTGGAGATCTCTGGCTGTCTCCCCTGGTGTCCACAGGCCTTTTCCATTTTGCCTTTTTTACTTCTGGAACTTTCCCCAGCCTGGACGCTTGGAGCTGGAGACCAGACTGTTTGTTCCTAGGGGTTTGCAATAGAAATTAAAAAGCTTCTCCTGCAGTTTTTATATATCTATTCTACTTCCACTATTTATTTTTTTTTGCTGTTCCTTCATCCCCTTATCCATTTTATTTCATATTTGTCTTTTGAACTGGCCAACATTTGAAGACGGGCATTTGTGAGACCTGGGACAGACGGCGACTGGGATCTGGGTTTTTTTCCCGTTTGTTTAATTACGGTTAGAGGTGTATTCTGTGATATTTTATTCAACAATATGTAATTCAATAATAAAAAAATAAGAAACTATAAAAAAGGATCTCAAAAACAGTACATGCACAGCAACAGGTGTTAAAGATCAGTTCATTCTTCTTAGCACTGTCCTGGGATTACTGCCATCTTCACAATCCCCGATAACCTCAGTTCTTCTAGCAAAGCCAGGGGTGCACATAGTAGTGATAAGGCTCATGCTTATAACAGAAAGGCAGAAGGTTGAAGTCCCTGAACTTGAAGTCCCTGCAGTTGTATACTTCCACACTTCAGCAAGGTGCTTGAACCTGATTGCTCCAGTTCACACACCTGTACAAATGGGGACCAGCACAGTCCGTGGGTAACCCTGAAACACACGCGTGTCTCATGCAGGGGGGTGAGTAATGGAGTCATGTGCTCGCATTAAGCTTAATGCTACCAGGATAAGTTCTGGCCTGACGAGCCTCTAGGCTCAAGTACAGACATTTCTTTTACTCTTTTAATAGCAGACCAGTAGACTGCACGTGAAAATAATAAATATTTTATAAATGGGACTGCAGTCCATTTTTTTTTCTGGTTTATGGGAAAAGCTGCACAACTTAGTGGATGACTAAGCATCTGAGGACACTAAGTATATTGTTACTGTTTATTCAACTGCCATAGCCCATTTCCTTGAGTCACCCTCTGTCCTGGCATCAGGCATGGTTCTTTGCCCAGATAAACAGTTCAAATTTTAAGTACTTATTTTTTCCACACAAAAGCATGCGGTAGAGTTCATACGAAACAAAGTACTCAGCATGTTCTGCGGTTGTTTTTGTTATCTTAAAAGGGAACTGCAACGCTTTTTTTATATAGTTTGAAAAAATCACTTTGGTCAAATGTACACAGTAACTAGAATCCTCAAATTTACATCACAAAAAAGACTAAATTTCCAGGTACGCGCAACACCAAATTCTGCGATTCAGAACGAGGCAACAAAACGTCCAGTGACATGAAGCAGCCCCGTTACATTGTAAACAAGCAGGCTTGTGAACACATCTCTTTTAATCCAATAGAAATGGCCTTTACTTCGAGATGGTTTTGCCGATAAATGGAACTTACTCGTTAAACCTGCAGGACATGACGACTTACAGCATTTCCACAATTCTAAATTTGTGCTTAATTCTAAATTTGTCAAATTCTTCTATACTGTTGATGAATGTATTTTGTTACCGAGACTTAATCAGCGGGTCTGCGAAATTGGGTTTGAATTTGTTCCACCTTCCACTCCTAATCAAGACCACTTCCTGAACATCACCTCACCTGCACCCGACATGAATAATATTCCACAAAGACACCCGCAGCCCAGCCGTCGGCTCTGTTGCATATACTGTACGAGCCAGAGCTGTCCCTTATTTTGGATGCCTCTCCCAGACTAACCTACTGGACAGCATCTCACTCTGGCCAGCAGCCATCTCACCCTGCAACTCACAACTGGCAGCCCACTGAAGCTCAGCAGGTGTGAGCCTGGTCAGTACCTGGATGGGAGACCTCCTGGGAAAAACTAAGGTTGCTGCTGGAAGAGGTGTTAGTGAGGCCAGCAGGGGGCGCTCACCCTGTGGTCTGTGTGGGTCCTAATGCCCCAGTATAGTGAAGGGGACACTATACTGTAAACAGGCGCCGTCCTTCGGATGAGACGTAAAACCGAGGTCCTGACTCTCTGTGGTCATTAAAAATCCCAGGGCGTTTCTCGAAAAGAGTAGGGGTGTAACCCCGGCGTCCTGGCCAAATTTCCCATTGGCCCTAACCAATCATGGCCTCCTAATAAATCCCATCTATAAATTGGCTTAATTACTCTGCTCTCCTCCCCACTGATAGCTGATGTGTGGTGAGCGTTCTGGCGCACTATGGCTGCCGTCGCATCATCCAGGTGGGGCTGCACATTGGTGGTGGTGGAGGGGAGACCCCATTACCTGTAAAGTGCTTTGAGTGGAGTGTCCAGAAAAGCGCTATATAAGTCTAAGCAATTATTATTATTATTAAAGCTCACTGCTGTCATGTAGTTTTTACACACAGCAAAGAACTGGCATCTTGCGTTGGATAACAAAACGTCTTGTTTGGGCCGGTGTTGTCTGGCATTTCTCATCAATCGTCAAGCCTGTTCTGTTTATGATGTTTGGCCTGTCCTGTCCTGGTGCTCACACATTACTTTATTTTATATCTGGGGCAGAGCAGTGGCTCTGTGGCTAAGGATCTGTGCATGTGGCTGGAAGGTTGCCAGTTCAAATCCCGCAGCCGGCAGAGGAATCCTACTCCGTTGGGCTCCTGAGCAAGGCCCTTCACCCCAACTGCTCCAGGGGCGCTGTACAATGGCTGACCCTGCGCTCTGACCCCAAGCTTCTCTCCCTGTCTGTGTGTCTCATGGAGAGCAAGCTAGGGCATGCGAAAAAGAAATTCCTAATGCAAGAAATTGTCTTCCGCACCTGCGAATAAGAATTAGACAAACATTTGGAAAACGGATTTCTCGGTTGCCGTCTTACACAAGAAATCTGAAATTAAATATAGACCTCTCTAAAGTGTCTTTTCGGGGAAACAACACTCACGCAGCTTAAACGATACACGGCCCCTTTAACAAAAGAGAGTCGCAGACGCGTTTTTACACAGCCGGTTCATGAGCTAAGGCGGTCAGACTGAGGAACTGCTAAGCCAAATAACGTAGATCTGCTGCAAGAGAGGTTGGACGAAACGATCATAAAGTTAAGCAAGCTGAATTTCCTGAAAGCGGTTCCTGTTAACGATCCTCGGGTACAACTACCCCCTCGGCTGGTATCACGGATGACGCCGACGTCGTGGCGTGAGCCTACACACCACGTCCCACCGTAGTGTGTACATCACGGCTGGAGATTAACGTTCAGGATCCGCCTGCTTTTAAGCGTCCAAAATGGACTATTCGTGCTAAATAACCTCAGATCGGTCAATCAGACGTTTCACGGCGAACTCGTGGACTCCCGGCTTTCCAAGATACCAAACCGCTTCCCAAATCCGGCCCCGACCACCTGCTCCGATGCAGTGGGACAAATTAAAACTCATGGACTTTTTGTTGTTGTTGTTGTTGTTGTTGTTCCATGCGTGTTCACACAGCATATTAATCACAAGTGCGTCCCAAAATGACAGCAACTCAGTAGCAATGGGGGGAGAAACTGCGAAAACGAAATGACGATAAAACACCAGGGAACGGGCGGCAAACAGGAAATTTCGCATGAGCTTCAGGCAGGGTTCGTGCCGCAGCGACAGTCGCTCTAAACGAGCCCACTCGCAGAGAAAGCACGACCCAGGAGAGCTACCGGGCTCCGTGTGCCTTGACAGCCCCTGACTGACCCGGCTGGAGCCGGTGCTGAACCTCACCTTGTCGAACCGCAGCCATTGCTTGATCGCGGCGTCCAGCTCCGCGTCGCCCGTGCTGGAGAAGTCCTGCTCCATGTCGCCGCGGCTTCTTCTGCGGGGAAGCAGGCTCGCCTTCGTGGGGCTTTCCTCTCGTCTTCTACAGAGATGCACGTCGGACTCCTCCTCCCTATGCCAACCAGCCAGCCCTGCCTCCGGAGCCCCGTTTTCTTGCGCAATGAATGAACTTTGACGTAAAGAGCGCCAGGCACGGCTGTAGTGAGCTTAGTGAGTTACCGCAAGCCCCTCCCCTCACCCCTAGAAGAAAACTCAGGAGAAACCGCGTTTGCTGTATTTTACCCCTTCCTGGAGGGTAGTTAACGACAAGCCCAGGGACACACGCTAACGAAAGGTTTTTACAAATGCATGCCTATCCGTGCTTGTGAGTCAGGGCCAACACCGCCGGCCTGCTGGTTGGGAAGACAGGAACAGCCAATCAGTGGTTAGATGAAGATCAGGGACGAGATATTCATTCACAGTTTAAAGCAACGTGCGGTTTGTAAGAGAGACGAGCAAGAGGCGTGGTTATAATAGCGTGACTTTGCTGCAGTGCAATACTTCATGACCTGCCCTCAGGATTTAGCAGTTTGCAATGTATTATTATTATTATTTTTATTATGATTCACATGTCTGTGGCCACCCAAGCTTCTGAGTGTCCCGTGAGTTTAATTTCCAGTGCACTAAAACTGGAATTGTACTGCAACACAGTACTATTCCCGTTAATGAGAAACCGTAATCCTGGGATCATGGTGGGCATTGGCGTACGCTGGTGGAGTCTGTGTGAGGCAAAATGAATATAACTACAATAAAAAGCCCTTGTGCCCTAAGACTGCTTTTAATCACGCACTTAATACAACGCCTTGCAAAAAAAAAAAACAACAAGATTGGCCCAATTTCAAAGTTCCCATTTTGTTCAAATGAAACTGTAGCGCGACAGGTTCGGCGAGGATGGAGACAAGAATTCAGGTTCTTTCAGCATGAACAGTCGGCGCTTTATTCGTCAGACGGGAGTCCGGCTCAGCCGTAACTACACAAGAAATGAGACTCGGTAAAACTGGCTACAACACACAAGGGTCATTTCGGGTACAGGTAGGTGTTATAGGGTGGTAAGTGGGCACAGGTATTAAAGGGGTGCAAAACTGGGGGATAACTAACAGTATCGGGGCAACCTCACACCGTCCACAGCCTTGGCTGCCTTTCCCGTCCTGCCCCTCGCTGGACGCTCTTCAGCCTCAACGCCATGCGAGGGCGCCACAATATACTGTATACACTTGTTTAATAAGAAACGTCCCGATTTGGACTTGCAATACCCAAGCTGAACACTTATTAATGAGTCAAATAAGAAAAACTGTGGTTGACATTGAAAAAGCCTACAGTTTATCTACAGCTTAGGTAGCCTAAAGCCTACCTGCTGTATGAAAATCATTTAGGTGTCCACATTGAGAGATCATTTGCACCTTAAACAATATAAATACATAAACAGTATGGGGAAATAAAAAATCAAATACTAAACATTATGTGATGTTCAAAAAGTTAAACATTTTGTAGACATTTTTGACATTGCAAGGAATGTTATGTAAAAATTGTACAATCCTCTAGTAAGATCTCATTTAGAATATTGATCACATGTCTTTGGCCATCCAGGCATCTGAACGTCCTGTGAGTTTAATTTCCTGCAGACTAAAACTGGAACTGTACTGTAACACAGTACGGCTCCCGTTAATGAGAAACTGTCATCCACGTTACAGTTGAGCTATGGCTGAATCAGATCAGCAACCACACTGTTCCAGGCCTTAAGGGAATGTCCTACAGGACAAAAGAACTAGATCTTTTTAATCCTGAGCCAAGAAGATGATGAATCAAGGATCAAAATTCCCATCTAAAATACTGAAAGACATTGACAAAATCGACCCAGTGGAGTTCTCCAGCATCAAAAAGAGGACACTGTGGAAACTGCGTAACACAAAAATACAAGAAACGTATTTTCTCACAGGGTTGTGGCAGTGTGGAATAAGCCATTCAGCCATGCTGCTGCAGCCTAAACCCTGAATTCTTTCAAGAAACAGCTCAGATCTACCAATTACTACAAAACAGATGGGCTGAATGGGCTGAATGGATTTTTCTAATTTTTAACCATTCTTATTTTATTTCTGTAATTCAGACTTCCTGGTTCTGATCGGCTGTACTAGATTTTTATCCAAATGGTCTGGCAGGGTGGGCAGTTTGTATCAGTCATTGGCTCAAAGATGGCTGGAAGTGCTGTTCCAGGGTATTTATTGCTCAAGTAGCACGTCAGTAGGATGCTCAACGTATCCAAGAGATTGAGAATATTGAGAAGTATTTTGTGTCTCTTTCGAGTCACGTTTTGTTGTTTGCTAGCAGCCATCTCACCCTGCAGCCCACAGCTGGCAGCCCACTGGAGCCCAGCAGGTGTGAGCCTGATCAGTACCTGGATGGGAGACCTCCTGGGAAAAACTAAGGTTACTGCCGGAAGAGGTGGTAGTGGGGCCAATAAGGAAGGAGTGCTCACCCTGTGGTCTATATGGGTCTTAATACCCCAGTATAGTGACGGGGACACAATATAGAATAACACCACAGGTGCCATCCTTTGGATGAGATGTTAAACTGAGCTCCTGACTCTCTGTGGTCTTTATCACTCATGGCTTCCTAATAATCCCCAGAGCTTCATCGCTCTGCTCTCCTCCCCACTGTGAGCTGATGTGTGGTGAGCGTTCTGGGGCACTATGGCTGCTGTTGCATTATCTGGGTGGGGCTGCACATTGGTGGAGGGGAGGTCCCCATTACCTGTAAAGCCCTTTGAGGGGAGTGTCCAGAAAAGTGCTATACAAGTGTAAGAAAATATTGTGATTTGTGCTCTTTCAGACGCTAGACTCCTCTGCCCCCTAGTGGTAGTTTCTGGTAAGAACAAATACAGGGAATGACCAGTTAATGACTTGTGTAGTTCTTTGCACAGCAGTGTATGTGTACGTCACGTCATTCGGGGGATTGTGTTCTGCGCTGTGTAAACTATAAAATATTGTAATTTAAATAGCACCATTTTAAGATGGATTAAATTAGTAATATATCACATTTTTGTTATTATTACCCTTATGAGCCACATTCAGTATACCACGCAGGTACTGTAAATGTCAAGGAAAGTAGAGCTGATCAGTGTGATTGTTCACAAGGCATTCATTTCAGTGTGACAGCCATGGGATGCATAGGAGAGCAAATAAGCTTGTATACAGCTGCCAAAAGCAAGGTCTTTATTATAATTACATTATACATAAACATTAATAATCTAGAAATAAAAGCAGAAAATTAAAACTGGCGGTGAATAAATAAAACCCCCAAATTAGATTCTCTAGGAATAAAATACCCAGGAACTAAGCAAATTGAGAGGTCTGAGTGCTTTAGTCTCAATCAAATTGGCTTAACCCCCTTGGCTGAGGGCTAACTCTTGGCCAGAGGACGAGTGACCCAGTGGCAGCCACAGAGGTGGAGGTGGGGTGGAGAAGGGGGAAAATGTACAGTATGTATGATGTTTTAGGTGAGGAAAATGATGATCTTTAGTGAGCTTTGATTTTTGCTCAGTGGCTCGGTCTGCTACTGTGAAAATACTACCCAGGGAGTAAAATGAAGGTACTCATGAGCATCAAAGATCAGGATTGATGACAAATTATGAACTATAATTATTGTATGCGTATATAATATTTTAATTGCCTTTGTTACGACTGCTGCCCCGCGATTGCCCAGGGAAACCAGAGTAAGCCTTGTCCTGAACATTGGCGCCTCTCTTTCTCAATTCAATTCAAGGTGCTTAATCAGACCGGGGGGTACAATCGGTGTTGCCAAAGCAAATACAAATAATGAAGTTCACATGAAACGAAAACAAAAAATAAAAGTAAAATTAAATCTACAGACATATTACAGACATATCTTAAAATATTGACATATACTGTAGACAGATGGAACATTATTGGGAGACAGACTCACTGTTCCTCAGAGTTTCTCTCTCTCACTATTACATTACTGCTCAAGCGACCCCTCCAGACCTCAGCAACAACCTCTGGGCTTTGGAGTTAAAACGGTCACAGACCTTATCTAAAATCTGAAAGAGACACTTCTCAGTCACCTAAAACTGTCACGATATCAAACATACCTTCAAGGATGAGAGAAAGACTAATTCACAGTAACTCAAATCTGGATTTATAAATAACCTACACAAATTAGTCTCCTGAATCTAATTCTTATAAAAATCTAAAGACAGAACAGTCATGAAATCATTAAAACACATCAAGATGTCAATATAACATTGACAGTAGGCCAGCGACATCTTTTCAGGTGCTGCAGTACTCATTCAGGGAGGGTAGAAAGTTTTCGCCAACCAGCAGGGGTTAAACACGTGGCTTCCTCCACGGCTCTCGTCCTTGTTGGGCTCATACGCTGCCGGGCTTAGTATGGGAGGTGTATCCAGGAGCACTGTGGCATACAGTACATTCAAGACAAACTTTCAGTTCCTCCTCCTCCAGGTCTGTAAGGTTGGATGTTTTGTGTCATCTGTGCTTTATACAGCAGTATACTTCTTCTTCTTCTTTTTCACAGCCTTAGTCCCAGACTGTCCTGGGGTCAGCTGCTTTGGTTGCTCTTCTCTACTCGTCTCTGTCGACCACATCTTCCTCACTCACTTCACATACCTCCATATCTTTTCTCACACAATCTATCCATCTCTTTCTAGGCCTGCCTCTTCCCCTGTTACCTTCCACCTCAAATTCCATTACCCTCTTTGTTACTTCCTCAACGTCCCTCCTCATGACATGTCCATACCACCGTAACCTCGCCTCTCGCATCTTCTCAACCACATCCACCACCCTACATCGTCTACGGATTTCTTCATTTCTGATCTTATCCTTCATTGAAATCTGCAGAATCCATCTCAACATCCTCATTTCAGTTCTTCTCATCAAGTTCTCTTCCCTCTTTCCAACTGCCAAGCATTCAGCTCCATATAGTAGTACAGGTCTAATCACAGTCTTGTACATTTTGCGCTTTAACTTTCTAGGAATTTTCCTGTCACAGATTATTCCAGTTATTTCTCTCCACTTGTTCCATCCAGCTTTCACTCTTTGTTTTACTGCCTCCAGTGTTTCTCCTCCCTTTACCAGTTTTGATCCAAGGTATTTAAAGCCATCAACTTGTTTCAGTTTTCCTCCATTTGTCTCCTCAACATTGGTCATAGTATCTCCTCTTCTCTCCATTACCATTATTTCAGATTTTTCTGCATTCATTTTCGGTCCACCCTATTTCCAGACTCCTCTGCCATTTGAACACTTTCTCCTGTAGTTCTACTTCTGAATCTGCCATCAGTGCCACATCATCAGCAAAGATGAGTTCCCAAGGCACTTCTGTTCTTACCTCCTCTGTCAGTGTGCCAATAATGTTGATGAAAAGGAAAGGACTTAGTGCTGACCCTTGGTGTACTCCAACTGTGATTTCAAACTCTTTTGTCTCTCCCCGTTGTGTTATCATCTTCGTAGTTGCATCTCTATAGGTTGCTTGAAGTAACAAAGAAAACAAACAGCAATGATACCAATGATGATGACAAGGACTTGGAAATGCAGAATGTACTGAGAGAATGTGCGTTACCTGTAGGAAAAGAAAAGAAATCACCTCATGAAGCTTAGAAATAGTACAAATTTGAAGAAACAAAAAACACTAACGCTGAAACAATACAATGTTGTATGAAACTCTCTATTATCAGAAAGCAGTTTACCCTTTGTAAGGGTTGCAGCAACCCAGAGCCTATCCCGGTCGAACAGGGAACAAGGCGAGACTAATCCCTGGACCGGACACATTTCCATACACAAATACAAGCACGCAGGCTGCAATTTATAGTAAAAAAAAATGTTTTTGTAAACAATAATCTCCTCCACAATAAGTGAGGTTGCCAACAAAGTGACATGCATTGCCTTTTCCAGGTCAGAGGTCAGATCATTACTGCCCACGTGTTGTTGGCCTTGTGCTTATCCATGTTAAATCTCATTTGCTAGGTGTTTGCCTAGATCCTAACAGGGTCTAGGGTCTTTGGTATTGCTTGTGCTGCTGACACTGTATTTGCATATGTTTGCATTACCTATAAATGCATCAAGACTACACCAGAGACTAGATCCTTGGCACAGATTAGGAAAAGAAGCAATGCAAGAACCAATACCTGTCGTACCCCACTAACAGTCTCACTCCAGTCTTGGTTAACAACTGTTTTCAAGGTGGTGACCAGGTGCAAATGAAACAGTGACACTAAACCATGCAGGAATCATACATTAGAGGACTGGAACTGCCTTCGTCTGAATTAGATATTGCTGACTTCTTAACACACCTACTGTACCTGAAACTGTGATCAATTTAGTCCAATTCCCAGGGTTCTTAAGGTAGGATTATGATACTTACTATGTTAAAGTACAAACAGAATTAACGGCAGGTTAAAGAAATACATTTACATACCGTATATGCTAAATGGAAGAGGTGTTAGCCTGCGGTCCATGTGGGTCCTAATGCCCCAGTAAATTTGTGCTTAATTCTAAATTTGTCAAATTCTTCTATACCCAGTATAGTGACGGGGACACTATACTGTAAACAGGTGCCGTCCTTCGGATGAGACGTAAAACCGAAGTCCTGACTCTCTGTGGTCATTAAAAATCCCAGGGCATTTCTCGAAAAGAGTAGGGGTGTAACCCCGGCGTCCTGGCCAAATTTCCCATTGGCCCTTACAAATCATGGCCTCCTAATAATCCCCATCTATGAACTGGTTTCATTACTCTGCTCTCCTCCCCACTAATAGCTGATGTGTGGTGAGCATTCTGGCGCACTATGGCTGCCGTCGCATCATCCAGGTGGATGCTGCACATTGGTGGTGGTGGAGAGGAGTCCCCATTACCTGTAAAGCGCTTTGAGTGGAGTGTCCAGAAAAGCACTATACAAGTGTAAGCAATTATTATTATTATTATTATTATTAATATAAATTAAGATGATGATAATAATTCAGAAGACTTACTTTTAACATCCACATTGCACGCCCAGACAACTTCCTTGTCCAAGTTCCTCGCTATGTACAAGCCAGTGTCACTGACCGTTAAATCATTCAACCAGAACTCTGCAGTAGATGAATTGTATCCACAACGGTCAGTAAATCGACCAGTACAGTGTGATGTGTTATGATCTACAGTCATTACAAGAACATCTGTCTCTGTTCCCGGGCATCTCAAATACAGCCTTAAGAGATGCACTGTGTTTTTGAGAGTGTGTCTCAGAGTTTCCCCTTGCACGAGGACAACACCTGTGGAAGAGAAGAAAAACTCAGGAAAAATTGTAACTACTATATGGTTGAAAAGAGCTGACATTTTAAAGAATGTTTTTTATACTAGCTGATGAAACAAACCAACACTAATGTAGACAACAACTCAAATAGTCAATGTAATTCTAACTGCAGTCAAGATTGAGTCAGATAAGAAGAGATCACTGAAACTGTACACATACAAATTGCAATGGCTGCAATGATAGGTGAACAGAAAGAAAGAAATGAATGCAGTGATTCAACGACAGCATGTACAGTATATACACAAGATAACACAATACAGTACATAGGTTCCCTGGTGTCTTTCCTTACTCCCCCATCCTCAATGAGAAAGTCACCTATCCTGGTGAGGGGTGTTACAAAGCCGGAGTCAATCCTGAAAGCTCAGGGCATAAGGCATGGAGAGCACATGACTGAGTCTCATTTTCAACATTACCCTGTCGGTCTTGCCTGGCACAGGTTCCATTAAAGTGGCCAGCAATCCAAACAGAAAAATGTTTAAAAAAAAAAAACGACTGCACGGCCCTCTCCCAACAATATAATTCAATACAAGCTTGACATAAATGACAAACTCGGTGCAGATGACATTAACCACAACCTGAACATACTGTACATTTCAAACTGAAATCAAAGAGGGAGAGTTCCCTGCTGTTCATGTGACTTACCTTCCACGCTGACATATCCGGTCCAAACAACTTCATCGCTTGAGTTTCGGAGCAGAAGATGGCCAGTGTCGGCAGCTGTCAGATTCAGCAGTCGCAGCTCTGAGGTACTCGAGTTCAATTCACAGCGGTCTTCAAACTGCCCCACGCAAGTCACCTGGTTATCGACTAAAGTCACAACAAGGCTCTCCTCTTTCTCTTCAGGTCTCCTCCATGTCAGCTGCGAGTTGGGATCGATTCTCGGCAGAACCTGTTGCAGAGTATCTCCAGGCTTTTTAAAAAACACACCTGGGAAAAAAACAACAACACAAAATGACAAAATGGTTTGAGTACACTAAGGCAAAGGGAGAGGAGAGGCATTTCCTCACAACTGGCAGCCCACTGAAGCTCAGCAGGTGTGAGCCTGGTCAGTACCTGAATGGAAGACCTTCTGGGAAAAACTAAGGTTGCTGCTGGAAGAGGTGTTAGTGGGACCAGCAGGGGGCGCTCACCCTGCGGTCTGTGTGGGTCCTAATGCCCCAGTGTAGTGACAAGGACACTATACTGTAAAAAGGCGCCATCCTTTGAATGAGACGTAAAACCCAGGTCCTGACTCTCTGTGGTTATTTAAAAAATCCCAGGGTGTCTCTTGAAAAGGTGTAAACCTGGTGTCCTGGCCAAATGTCCCATTGGCCCTTAGCAATCATGGCCTCTTAATAATCCCCATCTATGAATTGGCTTCATTACTCCGTTCTCCTTCCCATTGATAGCTGATGTGTGGTGAGCGTTCTGGCGCACTATGGCTGCCGTCGCATCATCCAGGTGGGGCTGCACATTGGTGGTGGTGGAGGGGATCCCCATTACCTGTAAAGTGCTTTGAGTGGAGTGTCCAGAAAAAGCACTATATAAGTATAAGCAATTCTTAACACCTAAGAAACAGAATTTAATAAACAGGGAATTCTACAAGTGATAAGAAGCCCTCTACATAATAAGTAAGATTCTCCTACATATTTCAGTATTCAGAAGTCATAGAACCCAATTTTATGAACTAGTTGACATTAAATGCGTCAATCCTGAAATACGCGCTAAACTCAACGCTAGGACAGTCACTTTCAACACAAGTACAAAAAAAATCCAGATCTGACCTCAGAAAAGTATGGAAGTCCGTTTCCGCCAGGGAGTAAAAAAAAAACGCGCTATGGTATCACAGAATTGCGACTTAGCAACTCAGAATTGCGACTTAGCAACTCAGAATTCCGACTTAGTATCTCAGAATTCCGACTTAAACTCATTCATAAATCGTACAAGATCTAAAGGCATGGAGAGTTGTATTGTCAAGTGCCCTGATAAAAATCAAATTAATGCAGGTCTACAATAGTTTTGCTCGTTATAATCCCTACACGGTTTGCAAGATGGACACCATTATAGAGGACTTATTTTGTCGTGGTTACACAAACCATGAAATTTTGGTGTTATTGGAGGAATCACACAATGTAAAACTGAGTCTTCGGACCTTGGAAAGAATGCTGTGTAAGAATCAGCTCTGGCGAAGGCGAAACAAGACAGATGAAGCGGAGGTCGCCTCATTCATACACCAACAGCTACAGACTTCTGGCAGACATCATGGCTATCGGTGGATGCACCAAAAATGCTGGATGGCAGGGATAATAACGGATAGAGAGACTGTCCGTCAGTTACTGCGCCTTATGGACGGGCGAGGAGTAGATCTGCGTGCGCAAAATCGCCTGAGGCGCCGGCAGTATTACAGCCGCGGACCAAACTATGTATGGCATATTGATGGGTATGACAAATTAAAACCTTACGGGATATGCATCAACGGGTGCATTGATGGCTTCTCGAGAAAAATGATCTGGTTAGAAGCATACAAAACCAATAATGACCCACGAATTATTGCGGGTTATTTTATAGACGCTGTCTATAAAAACAACGGTCTTCCACAAAGAGTACGACTTGATCATGGAACCGAAAACACCCACGTTGCTGTAATGCAAAGGTTTCTGCGCGAAATGAATGAGGATAGCACAGAATGTGTCACTCTTGGCCCAAGCACTGGGAATCAGAGAATTGAACGCTGGTGGGCTACACTAAGAGCACAGTGCAGTCAGTTTTGGATGGACCATTTTGAACAGCTGAGAGAAGATGGGCATTTTGTTGACACCTTCATCGACAAATCACTCATTCAGTTTTGTTTCCAAAACACCATACAGGTAAATGTAACATACCTGTCATTACAGATTTTGATATGAATAGTAAAACATAACATTCTACTATGTTTTATACTATTATACTTATTAAAGATCTCTTCTTTGAGTTCCATAAAGTGATTTAACAAACCTTATTTCAAAACAATTGATTTATATTGTGTAGGAGGAGCTCAATGAAGTGCTGACTGCCTGGAATAATCACAGAATAAGGCCAACCCACAACCCTCGCGCTCCCAGTGGACGACCTTCAGTGATGCATGCTGCCCCAAGTTTATATGGCGCACAGAACTATTTGCAGGCAGTTGACCAAATCAAAGTCGATATCTGTCGAGAAGACTGTTGTGTAAAGGACTACCCCTGTGATGAGGATGTCTTCCATCTTTGTGTTGAACTGATGGCTGAACAGAACCTTGCAATGCCAGATGATGTGTTTGAAATCACTGACCTTTACTTAAGACTACGTGAAATGGTCCTCAATGGGCTGGACCTTGAGTAGGAATAGGAGAATAGGGGACTTTGCACTCTCTGGATAAGATAAACTGCTTACAAATGTGGGATCTAGGTATAAGGGTGTTTTGTTTTTCTCAAATGCCACAGCATTTGATGTTACACATTAAAAGTGGTAAAGATGTTACCACTTTTAATGTGTTGTCTTTAGATCTGATTTAACATTGAGTGTGAAATAGGATGAAACAAGGAACAAATGAAAGTAAATGTGCCAAAAGATGCAAACAGTGTAAACAATCTTTAATGGACTATAGATAATGTTCACACATAAAAGCAACCCAACTTTGATTTGACAATAACATTATCTAACATTATATGAAATGTTTGACAATAACATTACCTCACCTCTCTCATTTCCTTTCACCAAATGCAATGTAAATATAGTACAAATAATATTCACTAAACGCAAGGCATTTGAACTCATCTGCAATCTTGATGTTTCATAAAAATGTCAGACAAAATCCACAAATAGCCAAACTAGTCAAACACAACTAAAAAAATTCAGATTCTGCAAAGTTACCGCTACCCCAAGAAACATCTAACTGAAGAGTTAATGACAAAGATTCATTCTAAATCAAGTGTTGACCAAAGTGAGCACTTAAAATTCATCTTTGCCATGAACTGTCCAGTTATTGTGCAAATAAACTCTGCTGCCATATTGTGACTAAATTACATAAAACGCAAAAGTTGTAACATTATTAGACACTACATGGCACCAGAGTTCATTGGCACAAAAGTGCTTGGTAGCTTAGAGAATGCACATCGCTCAAAAAAGAACTTTTATTAAACTGCATCACCATATTTTTTTTAAGGTGAAAAAACATCCATTAGTTTCTCACTCAATATACTGTATGAACAATCAGTCAAAGAAATTCTTGTACCAAAATGACAAAAATAAAAGTGCAATTTAACCTGAGACTTTTTAATTTCTTCAGTGAAATTATGAACATTCTATCATAAGTACACTCAAAACTCAGTATATCTTATATGCTTATATGTGTAAAGGTACAGACTTGGTCAGATGGCCTTTAAATGCATACTGTGAATAAGTATACTTTACCAAAAGTTTTGAATGGTGAAAGATGCACATACTTCTAATCTGTTTAGTCTGTAGGTCGACAGACTAAAATACTAAACTATGTCCATTACCCATATATTACTTTCCAAAATTTTGTTCATTTCACACCTGAAGTCAGGATAGCTATCATAATGAATAGACACTCTCAAATAACAGCCACATGTATGTGCCATAGGTCTTCTCTCAAATCCTTGCATGTGTGTGAAGTCAACAGTTACAGTCTTGCCGAGAAAAAGATCTGAGCCTGTGCAGAACCTCAGGAACAGAGACTGTTTCCTTCCATCACACTCTCGCAGGTATGTTGTAATATGCTTTGATATTTCCTTTTCCTGTGCATTCATTGTGCAGGGAAACTTCAGTGACCGTATGATTTTCCTTGCCGTTGGCTGCAAGTTTTCATACACAGTTTCAATTTCCTCAAGGGCTTTGCTGAGGGGAGCGAGTACACTTTCCCACTGTTCGATAACATAAGCAGGCTCTTGAATAAGGGTTTTGTGAGCCAGTTCTTGCAGAATTTGTTCAATGTTGTGTGCATTTGGCATTCTTCGGCAGCTGTAGTTGTCCAAGATTTCCAGTAATTCATCTTGGTCAGAACAGTTGAAGTCTCTGCGACAACATTCCAAGGTATAACGGTCAGATTCTGAGACATACTTTAGAAAATTGTCAACAAGATCACTCTTCACATATCCAAGAGCTGCCTGTTCCAAGATTACAGGAGCAAGCTTGATGGGCAAATACTTCTCTTTCTGCCAACCAAAAGAAATAATTTTACCTATACTCTGCCACTTTTTTTTGCCATAGTCATGTCGGAGAAATGGTATCTTGAAAGTGCTGCCTGTTGTACATTGTTCATAGAATTCATGCCAGAATTCAGAGAGGCAATCTCTGAGAACGCCTCCATCATCGTATCCATTCTCATACTGCCCATTTGGTAGTAGAAGCTTTACTTGAATTTCTGATTGAGTATATGAAAGGCGTTCATCAGTGAAATGTTCAATAAGCTCAGATAGTATCTGGCTGCGATGGACAACAAGGATTTTTTTGTCTGGTTCCCTGAGTTCTTGTGCCAGAGGCAAAGTGTCTTCTAGACTGTGTTCTCCCATCTCAGAGAGGTCTCCATTGAAAATTGTAATGATATTGCTATCCTCCACATTTTCCCCAGTAAATATGGTAGAACTTTGCTGAGCTAAACTGGAATCGTCTGTGACATCTGCAGGATAAAATTGTGCCACGTCATCACTGCCTAAGTTCAAATCATTTCCAGTATTTCCAACATAGATGACATCTAATGTTTCTAATTCCAATGGTGGATCAATTTGTGAGTCTGTAGAGGGAAAATCCTGTGTGTTTTCCTGTGAGTGATCTGCAGTGTTTGATTCTCGCTGTGTCTCCACACCACCACTGTCATGTTTCTTTTTGGTTGACAGATAGAACCTCATGATAGTTACCTCTGAGGCTTCATATAGAGCTCCCACTGTACTGTCCTCATCTAAGGAAACTTCTTGATAATTTGTCAGATCCACCTCAAACTCAGAAATATTTCCATGTGCATTCTTTCCATCTGGGAAAAACAAACATATTGCCTCCGTTATGAGGTATTTTTTTTTCCAGTCCTTTGAAACACTTAACTTTCGTGTTCCACCACCCTTTTTGGTTCTCACCTGGATAAAGCCTCCTTTTCCTTCATCATACAGCATCCAGCCCAACTCCACTTTCCTTACTTTCCTCTGTGTGTTCACCTCTTGATGATGAGTGATGTTTTCTGGATGCTTACACTTTTTTCTTTTATTCAGTTTTGACTTCAGTCTATCAAAAAGCTTTGATTTCCTACTGTTGGGCTCTTTTTCGTGTCTCCTACAATATCCCATCACTGCCAATCTGTCTCCATAAGATGGCAAATAATCCCTCATCTGTTCATCTGTCATTAACATCAGGACACTGGCATCAATCTAAAAATGAATAGTGTATTATCAATTTTCAGTTTCAAAATACCATACTTAAAGCATCATTTTATGTGGATCAATATGCTGATACTGGTTTAAGGAAAAAGTCCATTCGGGATTGTGGAGGTACTGTATGCAGTGAAAAAATCTACTATACGTGAAAATATCAATATACTGTACAGTACTGTGCAGAAGTCAGAGACCACCCTTGCATTTATTTAATTTCCAGTTCAAACAGCCATTCAGTGCAAATTATTTAGTTTTTGGTGTCAGAAAATAATGCAAGAAACATATTTGACAGAAGAGTACACTAAATATAATATCAAATCTATCAGTATTTAATTTGCCCACTCTTTACTTTTGTGCACCCTTCAGGCACTTTAAGTCTTCCATCCTTCCAATCAAACAAGTTACAGCTGTGTCCTCCCAACACAAGTTGATCCCAAAACTGTCACTGACATTATATTAGAACACTTTCCATTAAAAGTGACACTAACATTCAAACAACTACCCAAACACACCATAGCTGCCTTGCACATGTCTTTGTCATGTCCATCTGAAATGGCAAGAGGCGATATTTCTGATAAGATTAGCTATAAAGATAGTTCAGTTCAGTTGAGAACATCACCATCACATAGACAGAAGTTAACGTTTTGATCACTCTAGCATCAGATCTGAAAAAAATCCACAAGTGTTTCTGTCAATACTTCCATTGTAAGAAGACAACACAATGCTATGGGTCTGAAGGGATGTGTATCTGTCAAAAAGTCACTATTTGAAAAGGAAATAGACAAAAGAGAAGAAAATTTGCCCTAGAACACCAAAACTGGACACTTGAGATAAGTAAGGTTTTATAGACGATGAGTTACAGAGTGGATTTGGATTTGAACCAGCAGAAGCAGAAAATACAACCAACTTCTAAGACTGAACTTTAGAGGTGTTTACAAGAAGCATGAAAAAATATCCCAGTGGATTTATTTGAAAAACTCAAAGAAAGTCTCCTGTAAATAATGGAAGCTGTAATAAAGGCAAAGGGTGGACACCCTAACCAATGAAAGATCTGACATTATATTTAGTTGTGGATGCTTTTGTGTAATTTTGTGTTAAATATATGTTTCCTGGAATAATTCCTGACATTGAAAAATAAATTAATTGCACTTAATGACCGTTTTGACTGGAAATTAAATAAGCGAAAGGGTGGTCTCTGACTTTTCACAGTACTTAAAGTGCTGTTAATATCTACAGTAGGTCAGTGGGAGTTAGTTATAATAAACATGAACACATTCATTCTGTTAACTACCTTTTCTTCCTTCATTTTTTCGATAGTGGACTCTGGAATGTCCCTCTCCCTGAGGAAATCGATGAGATCTTCCATCCTGCAATTGTGGCCTAGGAAGCACACATGGGACAGTGGTGCAGCATTGATTAGTTAGCATAGTGTAATTACCTAGCCTCCTGTTTGCCCAGACTCCAACAGTATGCATTATAGTACATTTAGAAGTAGTCCAGGACAGGCAACGATGACCAACACTCGCCACACATTTGCATTCACAGGGTGCACATACAGTAGGTCACACCCCAAGGGTATGTGAATTACAAATGTAGAGTAGGCTTTTCAATTTAATCTGACTTGTCACACACAGTATGCATTCACAGGCAGCACCTCACTCAACTAATCACTGTCTATAGAACACCCGGTTAGCTTGAGCTCAAAGATACAGATTTGATACAGTCTAAACTCTGCAGAAAGTTATATCTCTTGAAAGAGGGTTGGTCAATACTAACCTAGTGACTAGTTTTAACCTACTGTACTTTACCTTGTAATCATCTTAAGAGCAGCTAACTTATCAAAAAGTTACAGAAAGCTGAATCAAACCACAGCTGTAAAAACATGTTCTGTAAACCAAAAATTGATATAACTAAGTTTTGGAATTGTTACTAAACACACACGAATGTCTTCATTATGATAACGGTTGTTTTGTGCGTGTCACTTGGTAATTTACAGCCTTAGGAAGCCGAAAAGACCGGATGGAGGGTTTGTAAAAATTGGACCGTTGTGCTTATCAAAGTCCGGCTCGGGAGACACACGGGCCGCTCCCATGGCAAGACGTTTCCGACAGTTTAATGTCGCCTGATCATGTTTAGTAAACATAAACATGCTTGTGATCCTGGTATGTTTCTGAGAGATACGCAATCACAGAATTGTATCTGAGCAATTAGACGGAGAGATACTGGGGTTTGGCCAAGTACATTATTGGAAGGATATTGAAAATAAATAAGCATATCAAATCTCTTAACGTACAAAGGGGGAGAGTAAACAAAAATAATAAAAGACGTTCCCTTTAATGTATGTCTGTATTGTTACGGGTTTCATTAATTGTATCGAAGCAAATTTATGTTTTGATCGTGAATAGGCGACCCCAGATTGACTCGCGTAGAAGCTCATAGCACCATCCTCGCTCATATGGGTCCAAAGCTAGCTATGTTACTGTGCTGAAATAGCTGCTGGTAAAGTGTTTGCAGGAGCTGCCTTGTACAAACGGACGAAACCCCCACAAATGTATAGGCCTACTGTTAGTTTTGCCTCATTAATTAGGTCGCACTTGAAAAGGTTAAATCGATCAACCAAAACCATCCAAGTAGCTCTTGCATATGATTTTTTTACGTCTGCGTAAATTGTACATAGACTAACGTAGCTAAGTAAAAAAAAATCTCTCCGTCTAATTGCTCAGATACAATTCTGTGATTGCGTATCTCTCAGAAACATACCAGGATCACAAGCATGTTTATGTTTACTAAACATGATCAGGCGACATTAAACTGTCGGAAACGTCTTGCCATGGGAGCGGCCCGTGTGTCTCCCGAGCCGGACTTTGATAAGCACAACGGTCCAATTTTTACAAACCCTCCATCCGGTCTTTTCGGCTTCCTAAGGCTGTAAATTACCAAGTGACACGCACAAAACAACCGTTATCATAATGAAGACATTCGTGTGTGTTTAGTAACAATTCCAAAACTTAGTTATATCAATTTTTGGTTTACAGAACATGTTTTTACAGCTGTGGTTTGATTCAGCTTTCTGTAACTTTTTGATAAGTTAGCTGCTCTTAAGATGATTACAAGGTAAAGTACAGTAGGTTAAAACTAGTCACTAGGTTAGTATTGACCAACCCTCTTTCAAGAGATATAACTTTCTGCAGAGTTTAGACTGTATCAAATCTGTATCTTTGAGCTCAAGCTAACCGGGTGTTCTATAGACAGTGATTAGTTGAGTGAGGTGCTGCCTGTGAATGCATACTGTGTGTGACAAGTCAGATTAAATTGAAAAGCCTACTCTACATTTGTCATTCACATACCCTTGGGGTGTGACCTACTGTATGTGCACCCTGTGAATGCAAATGTGTGGCGAGTGTTGGTCATCGTTGCCTGTCCTGGACTACTTCTAAATGTACTATAATGCATACTGTTGGAGTCTGGGCAAACAGGAGGCTAGGTAATTACACTATGCTAACTAATCAATGCTGCACCACTGTCCCATGTGTGCTTCCTAGGTCACAATTGCAGGATGGAAGATCTTATCGATTTCCTCAGGGAGAGGGACATTCCAGAGTCCACTATCGAAAAAATGAAGGAAGAAAAGGTAGTTAACAGAATGAATGTGTTCATGTTTATTATAACTAACTCCCACTGACCTACTGTAGATATTAACAGCACTTTAAGTACTGTGAAAAGTCAGAGACCACCCTTTCGCTTATTTAATTTCCAGTCAAAACAGTCATTAAGTGCAATTAATTTATTTTTCAATGTCAGGAATTATTCCAGGAAACATATATTTAACACAAAATTACACAAAAGCATCCACAACTAAATATAATGTCAGATCTTTCATTGTTTAGCGTGTCCACCCTTTGCCTTTATTACAGCTTCCATTATTTACAGGAGACTTTCTTTGAGTTTTTCAAATAAATCCACTGGGATATTTTTTCATGCTTCTTGTAAACACCTCCAAAGTTCAGTCTTAGAAGTTGGTTGTATTTTCTGCTTCTGCTGGTTCAAATCCAAATCCACTCTGTAACTCATCGTCTATAAAACCTTACTTATCTCAAGTGTCCAGTTTTGGTGTTCTAGGGCAAATTTTCTTCTCTTTTGTCTACTTCCTTTTCAAATAGTGACTTTTTGACAGATACACATCCCTTCAGACCCATAGCATTGTGTTGTCTTCTTACAATGGAAGTATTGACAGAAACACTTGTGGATTTTTTTCAGATCTGATGCAAGAGTGATCAAAACGTTAACTTCTGTCTATGTGATGGTGATGTTCTCAACTGAACTGAACTATCTTTATAGCTAATCTTATCAGAAATATCGCCTCTTGCCATTTCAGATGGACATGACAAAGACATGTGCAAGGCAGCTATGGTGTGTTTGGGTAGTTGTTTGAATGTTAGTGTCACTTTTAATGGAAAGTGTTCTAATATAATGTCAGTGACAGTTTTGGGATCAACTTGTGTTGGGAGGACACAGATGTAACTTGTTTGATTGGATGGATGGAAGACTTAAAGTGCCTGAAGGGTGCACAAAAGTAAAGAGTGGGCAAATTAAATACTGATAGATTTGATATTATATTTAGTGTACTCTTCTGTCAAATATATGTTTCTTGCATTATTTTCTGACACCAAAAACTAAATAATTTGCACTGAATGGCTGTTTGAACTGGAAATTAAATAAATGCAAGGGTGGTCTCTGACTTCTGCACAGTACTGTACAGTATATTGATATTTTCACGTATAGTAGATTTTTTCACTGCATACAGTACCTCCACAATCCCGATTGGACTTTTTCCTTAAACCAGTATCAGCATATTGATCCACATAAAATGATGCTATAAGTATGGTATTTTGAAACTGAAAATTGATAATACACTATTCATTTTTAGATTGATGCCAGTGTCCTGATGTTAATGACAGATGAACAGATGAGGGATTATTTGCCATCTTATGGAGACAGATTGGCAGTGATGGGATATTGTAGGAGACACGAAAAAGAGCCCAACAGTAGGAAATCAAAGCTTTTTGATAGACTGAAGTCAAAACTGAATAAAAGAAAAAAGTGTAAGCATCCAGAAAACATCACTCATCATCAAGAGGTGAACACACAGAGGAAAGTAAGGAAAGTGGAGTTGGGCTGGATGCTGTATGATGAAGGAAAAGGAGGCTTTATCCAGGTGAGAACCAAAAAGGGTGGTGGAACACGAAAGTTAAGTGTTTCAAAGGACTGGAAAAAAAAAGACCTCATAACGGAGGCAATATGTTTGTTTTTCCCAGATGGAAAGAATGCACATGGAAATATTTCTGAGTTTGAGGTGGATCTGACAAATTATCAAGAAGTTTCCTTAGATGAGGACAGTACAGTGGGAGCTCTATATGAAGCCTCAGAGGTAACTATCATGAGGTTCTATCTGTCAACCAAAAAGAAACATGACAGTGGTGGTGTGGAGACACAGCGAGAATCAAACACTGCAGATCACTCACAGGAAAACACACAGGATTTTCCCTCTACAGACTCACAAATTGATCCACCATTGGAATTAGAAACATTAGATGTCATCTATGTTGGAAATACTGGAAATGATTTGAACTTAGGCAGTGATGACGTGGCACAATTTTATCCTGCAGATGTCACAGACGATTCCAGTTTAGCTCAGCAAAGTTCTACCATATTTACTGGGGAAAATGTGGAGGATAGCAATATCATTACAACTACAGCTGCCGAAGAATGCCAAATGCACACAACATTGAACAAATTCTGCAAGAACTGGCTCACAAAACCCTTATTCAAGAGCCTGCTTATGTTATCGAACAGTGGGAAAGTGTACTCGCTCCCCTCAGCAAAGCCCTTGAGGAAATTGAAACTGTGTATGAAAACTTGCAGCCAACGGCAAGGAAAATCATACGGTCACTGAAGTTTCCCTGCACAATGAATGCACAGGAAAAGGAAATATCAAAGCATATTACAACATACCTGCGAGAGTGTGATGGAAGGAAACAGTCTCTGTTCCTGAGGTTCTGCACAGGCTCAGATCTTTTTCTCGGCAAGACTGTAACTGTTGACTTCACACACATGCAAGGATTTGAGAGAAGACCTATGGCACATACATGTGGCTGTTATTTGAGAGTGTCTATTCATTATGATAGCTATCCTGACTTCAGGTGTGAAATGAACAAAATTTTGGAAAGTAATATATGGGTAATGGACATAGTTTAGTATTTTAGTCTGTCGACCTACAGACTAAACAGATTAGAAGTATGTGCATCTTTCACCATTCAAAACTTTTGGTAAAGAATACTTATTCACAGTATGCATTTAAAGGCCATCTGACCAAGTCTGTACCTTTACACATATAAGCATATAAGATATACTGAGTTTTGAGTGTACTTATGATAGAATGTTCATAATTTCACTGAAGAAATTAAAAAGTCTCAGGTTAAATTGCACTTCTATTTTTGTCATTTTGGTACAAGAATTTCTTTTAGACTGATTGTTCATACAGTATATTGAGTGAGAAACTAATGGATGTTTTTTCACCTTAAAAAAATATGGTGATGCAGTTTAATAAAAGTTCTTTTTTGAGCGATGTGCATTCTCTAAGCTACCAAGCACTTTTGTGCCAATGAACTCTGGTGCCATGTAGTGTCTAATAATGTTACAACTTTTGCGTTTTATGTAATTTAGTCACAATATGGCAGCAGAGTTTATTTGCACAATAACTGGACAGTTCATGGCAAAGATGAATTTTAAGTGCTCACTTTGGTCAACACTTGATTTAGAATGAATCTTTGTCATTAACTCTTCAGTTAGATGTTTCTTGGGGTAGGGGTAACTTTGCAGAATCTGAATTTTTTTATTTGTGTTTGACTAGTTTGGCTATTTGTGGATTTTGTCTGACATTTTTATGAAACATCAAGATTGCAGATGAGTTCAAATGCCTTGCGTTTAGTGAATATTATTTGTACTATATTTACATTGCATTTGGTGAAAGGAAATGAGAGAGGTGAGGTAATGTTATTGTCAAACATTTCATATAATGTTAGATAATGTTATTGTCAAATCAAAGTTGGGTTGCTTTTATGTGTGAACATTATCTATAGTCCATTAAAGATTGTTTACACTGTTTGCATCTTTTGGCACATTTACTTTCATTTGTTCCTTGTTTCATACTATTTCACACTCAATGTTAAATCAGATCTAAAGACAACACATTAAAAGTGGTAACATCTTTACCACTTTTAATGTGTAACATCAAATGCTGTGGCATTTGAGAAAAACAAAACACCCTTATACCTAGATCCCACATTTGTAAGCAGTTTATCTTATCCAGAGAGTGCAAAGTCCCCTATTCTCCTATTCCTACTCAAGGTCCAGCCCATTGAGGACCATTTCACGTAGTCTTAAGTAAAGGTCAGTGATTTCAAACACATCATCTGGCATTGCAAGGTTCTGTTCAGCCATCAGTTCAACACAAAGATGGAAGACATCCTCATCACAGGGGTAGTCCTTTACACAACAGTCTTCTCGACAGATATCGACTTTGATTTGGTCAACTGCCTGCAAATAGTTCTGTGCGCCATATAAACTTGGGGCAGCATGCATCACTGAAGGTCGTCCACTGGGAGCGCGAGGGTTGTGGGTTGGCCTTATTCTGTGATTATTCCAGGCAGTCAGCACTTCATTGAGCTCCTCCTACACAATAGAAATCAATTGTTTTGAAATAAGGTTTGTTAAATCACTTTATGGAACTCAAAGAAGAGATCTTTAATAAGTATAATAGTATAAAACATAGTAGAATGTTATGTTTTACTATTCATATCAAAATCTGTAATGACAGGTATGTTACATTTACCTGTATGGTGTTTTGGAAACAAAACTGAATGAGTGATTTGTCAATGAAGGTGTCAACAAAATGCCCATCTTCTCTCAGCTGTTCAAAATGGTCCATCCAAAACTGACTGCACTGTGCTCTTAGTGTAGCCCACCAGCGTTCAATTCTCTGATTCCCAGTGCTTGGGCCAAGAGTGACACATTCTGTGCTATCCTCATTCATTTCGCGCAGAAACCTTTGCATTACAGCAACGTGGGTGTTTTCGGTTCCATGATCAAGTCGTACTCTTTGTGGAAGACCGTTGTTTTTATAGACAGCGTCTATAAAATAACCCGCAATAATTCGTGGGTCATTATTGGTTTTGTATGCTTCTAACCAGATCATTTTTCTCGAGAAGCCATCAATGCACCCGTTGATGCATATCCCGTAAGGTTTTAATTTGTCATACCCATCAATATGCCACACATAGTTTGGTCCGGGGCTGTAATACTGCCGGCGCCTCAGGCGATTTTGCGCACGCAGATCTACTCCTCGCCCGTCCATAAGGCGCAGTAACTGACGGACAGTCTCTCTATCCGTTATTATCCCTGCCATCCAGCATTTTTGGTGCATCCACCGATAGCCATGATGTCTGCCAGAAGTCTGTAGCTGTTGGTGTATGAATGAGGCGACCTCCGCTTCATCTGTCTTGTTTCGCCTTCGCCAGAGCTGATTCTTACACAGCATTCTTTCCAAGGTCCGAAGACTCAGTTTTACATTGTGTGATTCCTCCAATAACACCAAAATTTCATGGTTTGTGTAACCACGACAAAATAAGTCCTCTATAATGGTGTCCATCTTGCAAACCGTGTAGGGATTATAATGAGCAAAACTATTGTAGACCTGCATTAATTTGATTTTTATCAGGGCACTTGACAATACAACTCTCCATGCCTTTAGATCTTGTACGATTTATGAATGATTTTAAGTCGCAATTCTGAGTTACTAAGTCGGAATTCTGAGATGCTAAGTCGGACTTCTGAGATGCTAAGTCGGACTTCTGAGATGCTAAGTCGGACTTCTGAGTTGCTAAGTCGGAATTCTGAGATACCATAGCGCGTTTTTTTTTACTCCCTGGCGGAAACGGGCTTCCATAATGTACAATTTACGCAGACGTTATTTAAGTCTGTGAATTGTATGAAGATATCAGTAGAATGTGGCACTGTACCTGGATTGAATTGTGAACAGTAGATTTCCTATGCCAGATGAGCAACCTACTGTACTTTCATTGCTGGCGCCAGAAGTGACGTCAAAACTGTGAGACTTGAAGTCGCAATTCTGAGATACTAAGTCGGAATTCTGAGTTGCTAAGTCGCAATTCTGAGATACCATAGCGCGTTTTTTTTTTTAACTCCCTGGCGGAAACGGGCTTCCATAGAAAAGCCATCAAAAGAGGTAAATAAAACTATAGAGAGAAACTGGATCATACTATCACGATGACCGAGACACCCGGAATATGGGAAACGGAATTCGCACCATCACAGACTACAAAGCGCAACCCAGCAATACGACACAAAGCGTCTTTCTCTCCGCTGAACTAACCTCATTCTATGCTCGGTTCGAAGTCCTTAACAGACGCAGCTAAGAAAATCCCAGTAAACCAGGAGAGATACCCACTGCCTGTCTCCAGAGCGGACGTGTACACAGTTTTTAGGAAGACAAAGCCCCGCAAAGCTCCTGACCCAGGCGCTATCCCTGGCCGTGTTCTGAAGGCTTGCGCAGACCTGCTGGCAGACGTCGGCACGGACATATTCAGTCTTTCTCATACTCAATACCCAGTCCCCTCCTGCTTCAGGAAAACCACATTCTTCCGATCCGCAAGAAAACCAGAGTTAGCCGTCTGAATGACTACCGCCCCGTTGCAAAGCACACATCACCTCTTCACTGCCTGACACCTTGGACCCACTGCAAGTTGCATACCAACAGCTATCGCCACTGCCCTGCACACTACCCTCTCACACCTAGACAAGAAAGGAGCGTATATGAGAATGCCGATTGTTGATTACAGCTCAGCATTCAACACCATCGTACCCTCGGCTTGTCACCAAGATCCGGGACCTAGGAATGAGCTCCCCTCTCTGCGATTGGATCCTGGACTTTCTGACGGGTCGTCCGCAGGTGGTAAGGGTAGGAACCAATTCATCCTCAGCCCTGACTCTGAATTACTCTTGATTACGAAAGGCTTCGAGACTGCGTACAGGGAGGAGGCTGACAACCTCTCTCTGAACACCAGCAAGACCAAGGAGTTGATCGTGTACTACAGAAAACACCAGAGAGCAGACCACGCTCCCATTTACATCAGCGGCTCTGCAGTGGAGAGGGTCGGCAGTTTTAAATTCCTACAGTAGGTGTTAACATCACAGACGATCTAACCTGATCCCAATACACCAACCGCGTAGCCAAGACAGCACGGCAGCGCCTCCTGTTTGTTAGCAGACTAAAGAAGTCCGGCATGCCGTCACATATCCTGACCAACTTCTACAGGTGCACCACTGAAGGCATCCTACAGTAAGTGGCTGCATCACTTCCTGGTTAAAGCAGTGCAGTGAGTTGTGAAATCGACTTCTGTCATCTCTCTCCTCTCTCGCCTTGCGAGCTTGCGGGAAAAGTGTTTCATTACCGACAGCGACCGGTGTATGCCGTATTGTTGTGCACTTGATACATAAAACAGGATTGATTGATTGACTGCCGGTGCTCACAGCTCAACTTCACTGTGAACCACAGAGGACTGCTCAAATATAAATCAAAGAAAGCGAACGCCTTATCGTATTGTTAATGTTGCGTTTCGATTGGTGCTTGAAATTCCGACATCCTAATACCCGCCTAAGCATTGAGACTGACACTCAATGCTTGCATTTTTGCATTTACACCTGCTGCGTTCTCCCCTAAATTTAACGTATTAAAAAAGCACACCTTTCATCGATTGATGAATTTACCAGTTACACCAGATAGAGTTAGTTTAGGTTGAATTATTTCAGATCACTAAATGAATTGACGGCGAGATTCTTAGCAGATCCGTAGCGAGTTTTTTTTTTATTTTCCTCCTCGCACAGTTCATTACCATTTCGAAGAGTTCTGTCTATTTGACAGATGTTGATATAATAGTGTAAAACTTACAAAATGAAACGTTTTATGAAACAAGACCGTAAAGAAATTACTAAACGCCGAGAGACCGACGTTGCCGTAAAAAAGACAAGCTACTACTCACCGTATTCTCCACTGTCGCCTTTCACAAACTTCATTATGTCATTTAGTAGAAATAACAGAAAGGTCCACATTCTGTGGTGTTGCTACAGTACTATCGACTTCCAAGCGGCTTTCTTTATTACTGTTAACTTCCTGCTCCTTTTTGAACGGCGACGAAATACCAGTAATAGCTTTACAATTTTACTTTGACATACGGTCGGCTTTTTAAATACCTGGGGTAAAGAGCCTTTACTTAACTGGTACCATTCTTTACCCCTCTGCTCCTACTATACTTAAAAATAAAAAATTAAACGTTTTATGAAACAAGACCATTTTCACAAGTCTGTTTCCCTTGCGAAGACACGGACATACGAAGACTCGTGCGTGGTCACAAAAATGGCATAAAAACGGCAAAGTGGAGGCTGTGAAAACATTCACAATGTACTTTTTACATAAAGCGAATGTTCTCGCAACTCTAGGAGGTTTCGTGAAAACGCTACAGGTGTGCCAAAATCGTGTTTCTACTCACCGTCTTCTCCACTGCCTCCTTTCACAAACTTCATTATGTCGTGTAGTAGAATTTTTTATTTACTATAAAACGATTCTCAGCATAAAAACAGCGGTGAGAAGTGCCCGGTTTCTGCTGTCACCGGTTTTGTCATTTTGTGAAGTGCACGAAAACTAGGATTTCGCGGGACCAGGTAAGAGCCGGAACGGCGGAGTAAGACTCTAGGGAAATTGAATTGCTCAAAGCAGATTTGTCCCAGTATTTAAAATACGTGACACAAAATCATTTCACTTTTTCAAGATACGTACTTAGACAAAGGAGGCTGTCTATTTGAATGAAAGACGTTTTCGCCGCCCGACCTACCTCCACCCGTGCTCGAAGCTGTAGTCTGGAAGCCTAGGGATAGGACACACAGCAGCAGGCAGAGCTCCACAGCGGTCTTCATTTCGCGACGATTACCTAGTCCCTGGGTAGCCGGTCCCAGTTTAATCTGCTTTGTGAAATTTAAAATGTTGCTGTAGAAGTTTCTTTTCTCTTTTCAGAATGCTGCAGCTACCGGCAGGCGTATCGCTGCGGGGCAAAATACTCCGCAGATACACCGAAGGAAAGCGAGGCGCACCGTACAACCTGAGTTGAAATGAAAAGACTTCAGGACAAGTGACTCACTAGAGCCCAGAGCCCCTCCCACCAGAGGCAAACTTAATTTTGTTCCGCTTAGGCTCTGGGCTTTGTGGCAAGTAACCAAACCTTCTGTATATATATATATTAAACGTATAAAGAATTTACAAATACAACTACAACCAGTGGATCAAAAAACAGATACAAGAGAAAAAACATTTAACCGCCAGAGGTAATGAAGTAACTTATGTGATCAAATTGTATTTTTTACATATATCATATGTTTTCCTTGCTTTATTATTTCTCAATTTTTTTATAGAATTGAAATAGTGTTTCAGCTCCTCCTCAAAGTTTTAAAAAGGGGAGTATCATTAAACCATTTTGATTTATGGATTTGAAATTTACCCAGAATGACTAATAAATTGACTAGAAATAAATGCTCTTTTTCCACATTTTCTGTTTAAACAGTACAATCAAATATCAAAATCCTTAAATCTAAAAAACACCTTTAACTGCCTGCAAACAAAACTCTGCATGTCTGTCCAAAACAACTTCACAAACCTCCACCTCACAAATAAATGCACCGAAGATTCCCTTTCAGCCCGACAAAAAACACACAGATCATCCTGCTCATGCTTAAATGTAGAGAGCACTCATTTAACTGGATGAAACTTCTGAACAATTTTAAACTATCTCTTTAACTTTATTTGTAATACGATATCAGGAGTTGTCCAAACTAATTTCCAGTTTATATTTTCAAACATTGCATTCCAAAAAGATAAACAAGAAGGGATAAGATGAGGTTTACAAAGATTCTGTCATGACCACCAGGCAGTCAAGACCAACTCGTAAGCGAGCTAATCAGCCCCAGCAGCGGGCGATTATTAACAAACGCCGCCGCACGAGTTAAACCACCTGCTCACACTCACCGTGTGGTGCGCAGTGCTATTTATACCATCTTCACCGGCTTCCCGCTGCTCGGTATTGGGTTTACTTCGTGAGAGCTCTACCTGTCGTTTTGTCGTCCGCTTTGCCTTTTGTGGCTTTTTTTTTTTTGTCGTCCGCTTTGCCTTTTGTGGCTTTTTGGTTTTTTTTTTGTCGTCCGCTTTGCCTTTTGCGGCTTTTTGGTTTTTTTTTTGTCGTCCGCTTTGCCTTTTGCGGCTTTTTGGTTTTTTTTTTTGTCGTCCGCTTTGCCTTTTGCGGCTTGTATCTTCCCACCAGGGATTCCTAACAGAATACCGACCCAAAAGATGGATCCCGCGGACGCACAAGCCTTTCGTTCACTTCTCAATCGCCATTCCCAAACTCTCAACCAGCTTCAGTCTTCGCTCCACATTCTCTCCAACCACGTCGCTAGCCTTCCGCCCTCCCCTGTCCCTTCGCCTCCAGCCCAGACCACTCCCGTAAGCTCACCGTTTGTTCTCCCGGGAAGATATGACGGCAACGCCGCGGGCTGTTGGGGGTTTTATTGCGCAATGCTCCTTGGCTTTCCAGCTGCATCCTGAGCATCTTTCTCCCCGGGAACAGATCGGTTACGCCCTTTCCTTGATCACTGGTAAGGCTCTGGACTGGGCAGCTGTGGTGCTTGCTAGGGGAGATTTTCAGTTTGCTGATTTTCCAGCTTTTTGCAGACCGGCTGCAGGCACGTTTTTCTCCAGTCAACCCGGACCTGACTCATCTCCGGCTCGCCTCGCTTCGTCAGGGTGATGGATCTCTGAATGATTATGTGGCTGAATTCCAAGCCCTCACCACGGAGTCTGACTGGAACCCTGAAGCCCTGATTTGCCTTTTTTCTAAGGGTCTCTCTGAAGATCTAAAGGACCACCTGGTGCTCTCGCCACTTCACAACCGCTCTCTCGAATCGGCAATCGCTCAGGTGGTTGAACTGGACACCCGCATTCGGCTGCGGAGAGCCGAGACTCATGATGGAAGCAGTCTGGGCCATCCTGAAGGTACTACCTCCACGGTGCCCACTCTGCATCATGCACCCCTTTCCTCGGAGGAAAAGGAAAGGCGCTGTCAGGAGGGACTGTCTCTATTGCTCTGCACCTGATCACCTCTCTGCTTGTCCCTTGAGACCCCTGTATCCTTCTCAAACCCTTCCGCAGCCTACTGTTAGTCAGTAGTACCGTTTTTTCTCAAACCTCGTCTGGCCCTTTATTCCCAGCTGAAATTTCTTGGACTGACTTACACCTTCCCCTTTTGGTTTCTGTTGACTCGGGGGGCAGCGGGGAACTTTATAGACGCCACTTTTGCTAAGAAGTGGGATATTCCCTTGGCTCCGGTCTCGCCCCCGATCTGTATTCAAGCTCTGGATGGATCCCTGATTGCACCTGGACGGATTACCTGGCAAACCGTCCCTCTCTCCGTCTAACAGTTGGTGCTACTCATGTTGAGGAAATTTCACTCCTTCTCCTGGACTCGCCTGCCTACCCGGTAATCCTGGGCCTTCCCTGGCTCAAGAAGCACGATCCCCACATCTCCTGGGACAAGAACGAGCTCATTGCCTGGAGCCAATCCTGTCATGTCAGCCAGTTAAGGTTGCTGCTGCAGTAACCTCTAGGGAGGAGCACTCTACCATCCCGCCCCAATACAGGCATCTGAAACAAGCCTTTGATAAGCAGAAGGCTCTTTTGCTTCCACCTCACCGTACCTGTGACTGTGCTATAGAGTTGCTCCCAGCCAAAGGACGGATCTACCCTCTCACTCAGGCAGAGAATCAGGCTTTGCAAGATTATATTAAGGAGGCTCTGGAGTCAGGATTCATTCGTCCCTCCTCTTCTCCAGCCTGTGCGGGTTTCTTCTGTATTGGAAAGAAGGATGGCTCCTTGCGGCCGTGTATTGATTGCAGAGGACTGAACTCCATTACGGTCAAACATCGTTACCCCCTGCCTTTAATTCCAGCCGCTTTGGAGTCTGTACGGGGAGCCTCCATCTTCTCGAAGTTAAATCTACGGGGGGCTTACAACCTAATCAGGATACGTGAAGGGGATGAGTGGAAGATGGCCTTTATGACCACCCATGGACATTATGAATATCAGGTGATGCCTTTTGGTCTTGTTAATGCCCCGGCGGTCTTCCAGTCATTCATGAATGACATTTTTAGGGACATTATTGGGGAACTTTGTTTTGGTTTACCTGGATGATATCCTCATCTCTTCTGCCAACCCTAGGGATCATGTCCACCACGTCCAGTAGGTCCTGACTAGACTCATTAACAACAAACTCTCCGCCAAGCTTGAGAAGTGCGTTTTTCACGCCTCTAAAATTCACTTTCTGAGTTACATCATTTCCCCCCCTTGGTGTAGAGATGGATTCTGCCGAGGTGGCGGCCATCAATGACTGGCCAGCCCCTCGTAACTTAAAGCAAATTCAACGTTTTCTAGGTTTTGCCAACTTCTATAGACGTTTCATCCGGAGCTTTAGCTCTGTCGTGGCGCCTATCACAGCACTAACCCGCAATCGACCAGGCTTGGGTAAATGGAACCCGGAGGCTAACTTTGCTTTTTTACGCTTAAAACAACTCTTCAGTTCGGCGCCACTTCTACGACACCCGGATCCCTCTCGGCCATTCATGGTGGAGGTTGACGTCTCAGCCTATGGGGTTGGGGCAGTCCTCTCCCAGCGCCACGGGGATAAGCACATTCCACATCCCTGTGCCTTCTTTTCGAGGAAGCTCTCCCCTGCCGAGGTTAATTATGATGTCGGTAATCGTGAACTCCTAGCTATCAAGCTGGCCCTGGAGGAATGGAGACACCGGTTGGAGGGGGCTCATCACCCCTTTGTCATTATCACGGACCATAAGAACCTGGCCTACATTCAGTCGGCCAAACGCCTCAATTCCCGTCAGGCCCATTGGTCACTTTAATTTTGTTATCGCCTATACGCCTGGCTCTAAGAATGGGAGGGCTGATGCTCTCTCTCGGCTCCATGATCCCCCGGATCTGGACTACACTCTGGAACCAATCATCTCATCTAACGGAATCCTCGGGGGGATCCACTGCTCTATTGAGGATCAGATCAGACGTGCCCTCAAAGGAGCTATAGTTCCTTCATGCTGCCCCCCGGATAAGCTTTTTGTACCGGACAACTTGCGTTCTGTGGTCCTGCAATGGGGGCATGACTCCCGGTTTGTAGGCCATCCCGGGTGCAGACGCACTCTGGAACTACTCACCAGAGATTTCTGGTGGCCTTCCATGCGATCAGATGCTGTAGAGTACGTCCGAGCTTGTGCCAGGAGAAAGACTCCGCGTGCCAAGAAGACCGGTCTCCTTCACCCTCTTCCGATCCCACACCGCCCTTGGTCCCACATAGCTGTGGACTTCATTACGGACCTTTCTAGCAGTCAAGGTCATACGGTGATCTTGGTGATCTCTGATTACAATTTGCCTTTTGCCTTTTGACCATGACCTTGCCCCTCGTTTTTGGATTGTTCGCCTGCCTCATCTATTACCCGTGCCTGCGTTTGCACAGGATCCTTGTATCTTCCCACCAGGGATTCCTAACAGATTCTGTATATGAGTATTGTTACAGTACATTTCTTATCCTTTATTTCCATGCCATCCAAGAATAAATCAGTTGTAAGACCACAAAGGAAGTCAGTCCTGAAAGCGCTTTGATTTGCTTTTAACAAGCTCACTCCACCTTCTGGAATGGCATCAAAAACTATTGCATATTCCTTAGGGGTGACAGGGAACTGAAATCTCTCCAGGAATTCAGGATAAGGAAACAATCTACCGCCTTCATTTGACAGTTGAGCCACTAAATACATTTATTTTTAAACTTGAAGTCTTGATTATTCCAAATATAATATGTATGTGGTGAACAACTGTGTTTGCATAATAAAGTCCAGTATAATGATACTTGCTTATGAAAATTAGATAACTTAATTGGGATTTTTTATATCAAAGTTACATTTTAACAAAAAGTCAAGATCCCCAACATTCTGAAAAATTATGCTTGGAATAAAAATCCAAATATTAGATATTATTCATATATTTCCTATTCCAATTAATTTTAAATGTTAGATTTGACATGTAAAATTCTATAACATTCATGCCACCTTGGTTTTTTGGCTTACTCAGAAGGTGTTTTCGACTATAATGAGGTTTACTCTTCCAACTAAAGTTGTATAATTTAAAAATCTAAAGACAGAACAGTCATGAAATCATTAAAACACATCAAGATGCCAATAAAAAATTGACAGTAGGCCAGTGACATCTTTTCAGGTGCTGCAGTACTCATTCAGGGAGGGTAGAAAGTTTTCGCCAACCAGCAGGGGTTAAACACGTGGCTTCCTCCGCGGCTCTCGTCCTTGTTGGGCTCATACACTGCCGGGCTTAGTATGGGAGGTGTATCCAGGAGCACCGTGGCATACAGTACATTCAAGACACACTTTCAGTTCCTCCTCCGGGTCTCTAAGGCTTTATACAGCAGTATACAAAAAAAACAAACAGCAATGATGATGACAAGGACTTGGAAATGCAGAATGTACTGAGAGATTGTGCGTTACCTGTGGGAAAAGAAAAGAAATCATCTCATGAAGCTTAGAAATAGTACAAATGTGAAGAAACAAAAAACACTAATGCTGAAACAATACAATGTTGTATGAAACTCTCTATTATCAGAAAGCAGTTTACCCTTTGTAAGGGTTGCAGTAACCCAGAGCCTATCCCGGTCGAACAGGGAACAAGGCAAGACTAATCCCTGGACCGGACACATTTCCATACACAAATACAAGCACGCAGGCTGCAATTTATAGTAAAAAAAAAATGTTTTTGTAAACAATAATCTCCTCCACACTAAGTGAGGTTGCCAACAAAGTGACATGCATTGCCTTTTCCAGGTCAGAGGTCAGATCATTACTGCCCACGTGTTGTTGGCCTTGTGCTTATCCATGTTAAATGTCATTTGCTAGGTGTTTGCCTAGATCCTAACAGGGTCTAGGGTCTTTGGTATTGCTTGTGCTGCTGACACTGTATTTGCATATGTTTGCATTACCTATAAATGCATCAAGACTACACCAGAGACTAGATCCTTGGCACAGATTAGGAAAAGAAGCAATGCAAGAACCAATACCTGTCGTACCCCACTAACAGTCTCACTCCAGTCTTGGTTAACAACTGTTTTCAAGGTGGTGACCAGGTGCAAATGAAACAGTGACACTAAACCATGCAGGAATCATACATTAGAGGACTGGAACTGCCTTCGTCTGAATTAGATATTGCTGACTTCTTAACACACCTACTGTACCTGAAACTGTGATCAATTTAGTCCAATGCCCAGGGTTCTTAAGGTAGGATTATGACACTTACTATGTTAAAGTACAAACAGAATTAACGGCAGGTTAAAGAAATACATTTACATACCGTATATGCTAAATGGAAGAGGTGTTAGTGGGGCCAGCAGGGGGCGCTCACCCTGCGGTCCATGTGGGTCCTAATGCCCCAGTATAGTGACGGGGACACTATACTGTAAACAGGTGCCGTCCTTCGGATGAGACGTAAAACCGAAGTCCTGACTCTCTGTGGTCATTAAAAATCCCAGGGCATTTCTCGAAAAGAGTAGGGGTGTAACCCCGGCGTCCTGGCCAAATTTCCCATTGGCCCTTACCAATCATGGCCTCCTAATAATCCCCATCTATGAACTGGTTTCATTACTCTGCTCTCCTCCCCACTAATAGCTGATGTGTGGTGAGCATTCTGGCGCACTATGGCTGCCGTCGCATCATCCAGGTGGGGCTGCACATTGGTGGTGGTGGAGAGGAGTCCCCATTACCTGTAAAGCGCTTTGAGTGGAGTGTCCAGAAAAGCACTATACAAGTGTAAGCAATTATTATTATTATTATTATTAATATAAATTAAGATGATGATAATAATTCAGAAGACTTACTTTTAACATCCACATTGCACGCCCAGACAACTTCCTTGTCCAAGTTCCTCGCTATGTACAAGCCAGTGTCACTGACCGTTAAATAATTCAACCAGAACTCTGCAGTAGATGAATTGTATCCACAACGGTCAGTAAATCGACCAGTACAGTGTGATGTGTTATGATCTACAGTCATTACAAGAACATCTGTCTTAGTTCCCGGGCATCTCAAACACAGCCTTAAGAGATGCACTGTGTTTTTGAGAGTGTGTCTCAGAGTTTCCCCTTGCACGAGGACAACACCTGTGGAAGAGGAGAAAAAGTCAGGAAAAATTGTAACTACTATATGGTTGAAAAGAGCTGACATTTTACAGAATGTTTTTTATACTAGCTGATGAAACAAACCAACACTAATGTAGACAACAACTCAAATAGTCAATGTAATTCTAACTGCACTCAAGATTGAGTCAGATAAGAAGAGATCACTGAAACTGTACACATACAAATTGCAATGGCTGCAATGATAGGTGAACAGAAAGAAAGAAACGAATGCAGTGATTCAACGACAGCATGTACAGTATATACACAAGATAACACAATACATAGGTTCCCTGGTGTCTTTCCTTACTCCCCCATCCTCTATGAGAAAGTCACCTATCCTGGTGAGGGGTGTTACAAAGCCGGAGTCAATCCTGAAAGCTCAGGGCATAAGGCACGGAGAGCACATGACTGAGTCTCATTTTCAACATTACCCTGTCGGTCTTGCCTGGCACAGGTTCCATTAAAGTGGCCAGCAATCCAAACAGAAAAATGTAAAAAAAAAAAAACGACTGCACAGCCCTCGCCCAACAATATAATTCAATACAAGCTTGACATAAATGACGAACTCGGTGCAGATGACATTAACCACAACCTGAACATACTGTACATTTCAAACTGATATCAAAGAGGGAGAGTTCCCTGCTGTTCATGTGACTTACCTTCCACGCTGACATATCCGGTCCAAACAACTTCATCGCTTGAGTTTCGGAGCAGAAGATGGCCAGTGTCGGCAGCTGTCAGATTCAGCAGTCGCAGCTCTGAGGTACTCGAGTTCAATTCACAGCGGTCTTCAAACTGCCCCACGCAAGTCACCTGGTTATCGACTAAAGTCACAACAAGGCTCTCCTCTTTCTCTTCAGGTCTCCTCCATGTCAGCTGCGAGTTGGGATCGATTCTCGGCAGAACCTGTTGCAGAGTATCTCCAGGCTTTTTAAAAAACACACCTGGGAAAAAAACAACAACAACACAAAATGACAAAATGGTTTGAGTACACTAAGGCAAAGGGAGAGGAGAGGCATTTCCTCACAATTGGCAGCCCAATGAAGCTCAGCACGTGTGAGCCTGGCCAGTACCTGGATGGAAGACCTTCTGGGAAAAACTAAGGTTGCTGCTGGAAGAGGTGTTAGTGGGACCAGCAGGGGGCGCTCACCCTGTGGTCTGTGTGGGTCCTAATGCCCCAGTGTAGTGACAAGGACACTATACTGTAAAAAGGCGCCATCCTTTGAATGAGACGTAAAACCCAGGTCCTGACTCTCTGTGGTTATTAAAAAAAATCCCAGGGTGTCTCTTGAAAAGGTGTAAACCTGGTGTCCTGGCCAAATTTCCCATTGGCCCTTAGCAATCATGGCCTCCTAATAATCCCCATCTATGAATTGGCTTCATTACTCCGTTCTCCTTCCCATTGATAGCTGATGTGTGGTGAGGATTCTGGCGCACTATGGCTGCCGTCGCATCATCCAGGTGGGGCTGCACACTGGTGGTGGTGGAGGGGATCCCCATTACCTGTAAAGTGCTTTGAGTGGAGTGTCCAGAAAAAGCACTATATAAGTGTAAGCAATTCTTAACACCTAAGAAACACAATTTAATAAACAGGGAATTCTACAAGTGATAAGAAGCCCTCTACATAATAAGTAAGATTCTCCTACATATTTCAGTATTCAGAAGTCATAGAACCCAATTTTATGAACTAGTTGACATTAAATGCGTCAATCCTGAAATACGCGCTAAACTCAACGCTAGGACAGTCACTTTCAACACAAGTACAAAAAAAATCCAGATCTGACCTCAGAAAAGCCATCAAAAGAGGTAAATACAACTATAGAGAGAAACTGGATCATACTATCACGATGACCGAGACACCCGGAATATGGGAAACGGAATTCGCACCATCACAGATTACAAAGCGCAACCCAGCAATACGACACAAAACGTCTTTCTCTCCGCTGAACTAAACTCACTCTATGCTCGGTTCGAAGTCCCTAACACAGACGCAGCTAAGAAAATCCCAGTAAACCAGGAGAGATACTCACTGTCTCCAGACAGTGGGTATCTCTCCTCTTTCTCTTACTCAATACCCAGTCCCCTCCTGCTTCAGGAAAACCACATTCTTCCGATCCGCAAGAAAACCAGAGTTAGCCGTCTGAATGACACATTTTTGCATTTGTAAATGCAAAAATGTGTCAGCCTCAATGCTTAATGCTTAGGCATTTTTGTAAATGCAAAAACGTGTCAGCCTCAATGCTTAATGCTTAGGCATTTTTGTAAATGCAAAAACGTGTCAGCCTCAATGCTTAAGCGGGTATTAGGATGTCGGAATTTCAAGCACCAATCGAAACGCAACATTAACAATACGATAAGGCGTTCGCTTTCTTTGATTTATATTTGAGCAGTCCTCTGTGGTTCACAGTGAAGTTGAGCTGTGAGCACCTGCAGTCAATCAATCAATCAATCAATCATGTTTTATGTATCAAGTGCACAACAATGTGCACAACATAAGTGCTGCGTTCTCCCCTAAATTTAACGTATTAAAAAAGCACACCTTTCATCGATTGATGAATTTACCAGTTACACCAGATAGAGTTAGTTTAGGTTGAATTATTTCAGATCACTAAATGAATTGACGGCGAGATTCTTAGCAGATCCGTAGCGAGTTTTTTTTTTATTTTCCTCCTTGCACAGTTCATACCATTTCGAAGATGTTGATATGATAGTGTAAAACGTACAAAGTGAAACGTTTTATGAAACAAGACCGTAAAGAAATAACTAAACGCCGCGAGACCGACGTTGCCGTAAGAAAAGTAAAAAAAGACGAGCTACTACTCACCGTATTCTCCACTGTCTCCTTTCACAAACTTCATTATGTCATTTAGTAGAAATAACAGAAAGGTCCACATTCTGTGGTGTTGCTACAGTACTATCGACTTCCAAGTGGCTTTATTACTAACTTCCTGCTCCTTTTTGAACGGCGACGCGATACCAGTGATAGCTTTACAATTTTACTTTGACATACGGTCGGCTTTTTAAATACCTGGGGTAAAGAGCCTTTACTTAACTGGTACCATTCTTTACCCCTCTGCTCCTACTATACTTAAAAATAAAAAATTAAACGTTTTATGAAACAAGACCATTTTCACAAGTCTGTTTCCCTTGCGAAGACACGGACATACGAAGACTCGTGCGTGGTCACAAAAATGGCATAAAAACGGCAAAGTGGAGGCTGTGAAAACATTCACAATGTACTTTTTACATAAAGCAAATGTTCTCGCAACTCTAGGAGGTTTCGTGAAAACGCTACAGGTGTGCCAAAATCGTGTTTCTACTCACCGTCTTCTCCTCTGCCTCCTTTCACAAACTTCATTATGTCGTGTAGTAGAATTTTTTATTTACTATAAAACGATTCTCAGCATAAAAACAGCGGTGAGAAGTGCCCGGTTTCTGCTGTCAGCGGTTTTGTCATTTTGTGAAGTGCAAGAAAACTAGGATTTCGCGGGACCAGGTAAGAGCCGGAACGGCGGAGTAAGACTCTAGGGAAATTGAATTGCTCAAAGCAGATTTGTCCCAGTATTTAAAATACGTGACAAAATCATTTCACTTTTTCAAGATACGTACTTAGACAAAGGAGGCTGTCTATTTGAATGAAAGACGTTTTCGCCGCCCGACCTACCTCCACCCGTGCTCGAAGCTGTAGTCTGGAAGCCTAGGGATAGGACACAGAGCAGCAGGCAGAGCTCCACAGCGGTCTTCATTTCGCGACGATTATCTAGTTCCTGGGTAGCTGGTCCCAGTTTAATCTGCTTTGTGAAATTTAAAATGTTGCTGTAGAAGTTTCTTTTCTCTTTTCAGAATGCTGCAGCTACCGGCAGGCGTATCGCTGCGGGGCAAAATACTCCGCAGATACACCGAAGGAAAGCGAGGCGCACCGTACAACCTGAGTTGAAATGAAAAGACTCCAGGACAAGTGACTCACTAGAGCCCAGAGCCCCTCCCACCAGAGGCAAACTTAATTTTGTTCCGCTTAGGCTCTGGGCTTTGTGGCAAGTAACCAAACCTTCTGTATATATATATTTTTTTTTTATTAAACGTATAAAGAATTTACAAATACAACTACAACCAGTGGATCAAAAAACAGATACAAGAGAAAAAACATTTAACCGCCAGAGGTAATGAAGTAACTTATGTGATCAAATTGTATTTTTTACATATATCATATGTTTTCCTTGCTTTATTATTTCTCAATTTTTTTATAGAATTGAAATAGTGTTTCAGCTCCTCCTCAAAGATTTAAAAAGGGGAGTATCATTAAACCATTTTGATTTATGGATGTGAAATTTACCCAGAATGACTAATAAATTGACTAGAAATAAATGCTCTTTTTCCACATTTTCTATTAAACATTATACAATCAAATATCAAAATCCTTAAATCTAAAAAACACCTTTAACTGCCTGCAAACAAAACTCTGCATGTCTGTCCAAAACAACTTCACAAACCTCCACCTCACAAATAAATGCACCAAAGATTCCCTTTAAGCCCGACAAAAAACACACAGATCATCCTGCTCATGCTTAAATGTAGAGAGCACTCATTTAACTGGATACAACTTCTGAACAATTTTAAACAATATCCCTTTAACTTTATTTGTAATACGATATCAGGAGTTGTCCAAACTAACTTCCAGTTTATATTTTCAAACATTGCATTCCAAAAAGATAAACAAGAAGGGATAAGATGGGGTTTACAAAGATTCTGTCATGACCACCAGGCAGTCAAGACCAACTCGTAAGCGAGCTAATCAGCCCCAGCAGCGGGCGATTATTAACAAACGCCGCCGCAGGAGTTAAACCACCTGCTCACATTCCACCGTGCGGTGCGCAGTGCTACTTATACCATCTTCACCGGCTTCCCGCTGCTCGGTATTGAGTCTACTACTTGAGAGCTCTACCTGCCGGCTTGCCGCCGCCGCGCCGTCTTGTTTGCCGGCAAAGTTATAGTAGCTTGAAGTTCGAAAACGATTTTGGCACGTCTGTAGCGCTTTCACGAAATCTCTTAGTTACAAAAACGCTTGCTTTGTGTATAAAATACATTGTGGATACTTTCTCAGCCTTGACTTTTTCGTTTTTATGACTTTATTTTTTTACCGAGCACGAATATTCTTTTGTCCAGATCTCCGCAATGGAAGCACAGAACGCCTTCAAACCAAAAGCATTTTAAAGACCACGACTTGTGGATATTTCCACACCCTTTACATCAAACTATCAGTGAGCTAATTATCTTTTTTTAAACCTCCGATTTTTCATCGATGCGTAATTACGCACGAACTGGAACCTGGGGGACCGCTGTGTGCACACGTTCACAACGCGAGAAATACTGTTCAATACGGCTTCATGCGAAAAACCCGTATATGACCACAGGAAGCAGAACAGCGCAGTCTCCAATTACCCAGACTGTAAGCACGGGAATAAAGCTTTGTTTGATTTCTGAAACCCTTCCTTTACATCCTGTTTTCATTCAGGTAAGGGTCAACTATATTGAAAATACTACTGACAGCAGGAAGATTAAAATATTCTTTACTCAGCAGCTTATTAAAAACAGCTCCCATGATGTTCAAACCGACTTTTTTTACACGGAACACTGACACAGCTTTGTGTTCTGAATCTCTTTTTCTCGTGCTTTTATTTAATGTGGCACAATGCACTGGGATAGGGGTATTCTGTTCACAAACCAATAGCATTTAAACCACAGCACCCACAATGCTGCAAGTGTTTTGCACACTAAGCAGGTCCTCTGACTTTTCCCAGCTTTGTTTTGGGTTGTGGAACCTTTCTTTATATTTTTTATGATTTTTTGAAGATAACATTACAGGTAATACACTGGGATAGGTGGGTCGTCTTCATGGCTCAATAGCATTTCAAATACAACAGCCACACTGCTGAAACCAAGTGTTTTACACACCAGACAGCCCCCAGACCCTCATACAACCTCGCTTTGAGTTGTTTAACATTTCTTTCAAATCACTTGGGTTCATTTTTCAGCGTGGAATAAACCTATTACTTGTTCCTTGGAGATTACCATCTGCTGATAAGATATGATCGCTATATTGACCATATACAATTTCTTGCATAAGGAATTCATATTTTGCATACACCGATCCCCCCGGAGTCCCAAGTGATTCTGGTTTTGTGAAGCTAAAGGACAATGAGCTTCACGATACCAGGGGGACAGTGGGTGGTCAAGTCTCACCTAAACAATGGATCTTGTCAGATTATGATGTCAGTGCATTTAATAATGTTGTTGAACTCTCTTTAGCCCAAATACAGAGGAGTCCAGACCCCGAATGTTACACATACTGACAGAGAGTGATCTCATTATGTGTGTTTGGATTTTAACAACTATTTTTATTGTTTGCTAGAACCAAAACAATCTATGTTAGACATTTTCATCTTCAGCCAAAAATACAAACCTGTGTACGTAGTGTGGTGCAGGTTCTTGTCCCATCCTGCTCTTGGTCCAGGTTGGAGGGTTGCACCGATTCTGAGTCTTGTTAGCTGGTATGGATGGGTTTGGGGGTGTTGATACCAGAGTGGTCCAGGAGGGGGGTGCAGGTGTCTCGGGGGCATTCTTGTTTTTCTATGAGTTCAGGTTGATTCTGTTGGTTCTGTCATGAATCTCCCTCACGCAGGCAAGCGCTCCCGCATTCCCTCGAGCTCTCCCCATACCAAACGTGCACGCGTCAATCAGTCCTCTACTTAAACCCTCATCTGTCCCCCGGTCATTGCTCACGATTGAGATTCTCTCCCGGAGCTTACCTTCTAACTACGCCTTTGCCTTACTATGACTTCTCCCCTGGACTTCGACCCCGCTTTTCCGACAACCGCTTTAGCCACTCGATTTTGTACCTTCGCCTGTTTTACGCTTTCTCGGATCCTGACCCCAGCCTATCTCTTCGTTTACGCCTCTGCCTACCGACGCAACTTCTACGCCTTCCCGGACTCGGACCCCTACCTATTTACTCCGACTACCCCTGCGTCTCGTGCCAACCCTACCAAGGGCACCGCATTGGATCCCTATCCTCAGCAGTCAGCCCCTGCGTGACAGGTTCTGAGTGTCTTGGTTACATCCGTTTGTGTGTATAGATGAAAAAGCTATTGAAGAGCACCCCCACACCCCACTCCCGTCTCGGTGGAAGTTGCCATGTTCAAAAAATCCTAAGAAGATAATTAAAGTTGCACACAACAAAGCATGACTGTGAAAGGTCAGGAGGCCTGCCTAGTGAGCACAACACTTGATTACGCTGTTCTGCTTCCTATGGTCATATACGGGTTTTTCGCATGAGGCCGTATTGAACAGTATTTCTCGCTTTGTGAACGTGTGCACACAGGGGTCCCCAAGGTTCCAGTTCGTGCGTAATTACGTATCGATGAAAAATCGGAGGTTTAAAAAAAGATAATTAGCTCACTGATAGTTTGATGTAAAGGGTGTGGAAATATCCACAAGTCGTGGTCTTTAAAATGCGTTTGGTTTGACGGCGTTCTGTGCTTCCATTTGCGAAGATATGGACAAAAGAATATTCGTGCATGTCTATGTCATAAAAACGAAAAAGTAAAGGCCGAGAAAGCATCCACAATGTATTTTATACACAAAACAAGCATTCTCGCAACTCTAAGAGGTTTCGTGAAAGCGCTACAGGCGTGCCAAAATCTTTTTCGAACTTCAAGCTAACTTTACCCCGGTCTGTCACCGACATATTCAGTCTTTCTCATACTCAATACCCAGTCCCCTCCCGCTTCAGAAAAACCACATTCTTCCGATCCGCAAGAAAACCAGACTTAGCCGTCTGAATGACTACCGCCCACATCACCTCTTCACTGCCTGACGCCTTGGACCCACTGCAATTTGCATACCGACAGAACAGCCATCGCCACTGCCCTGCACACTACCCTCTCACACCTAGACAAGAAAGGAGCGTATATGAGAATGCCGATTGTTGATTACAGCTCAGCATTCAACACCATGGTACCCTCGGGTTGTCACCAAGATCCGGGACCTACTGTAGGAATGAGCTCCCCTCTCTGCGATTGGATCCTGGACTTTCTGACGGGTCGTCCGCAGGTGGTAAGGGTAGGAACCAATTCATCCTCAGCCCTGACCCTGAATTACTCTTGATTACGAAAGGCTTCGAGACTGCGTACAGGGAGGAGGCTGACAACCTCTCTCTGAACACCAGCAAGACCAAGGAGTTGATCGTGGACTACAGAAAACACCAGAGAGCAGACCACGCTCCCATTTACATCAGCGGCTCTGCAGTGGAGAGGGTCGGCAGTTTTAAATTCCTACAGTAGGTGTTAACATCACAGACGATCTAACCTGATCCCAATACACCAACCGCGTAGCCAAGACAGCACGGCAGCGCCTCCTGTTTGTTAGCAGACTAACTTCTACAGGTGCACCACTGAAGGCATCCTACAGTAAGTGGCTGCACCACTGCCTGGTTAAAGCAGTGCAGAGAGTTGTGAAATCGACTTCTGTTATCTCTCTCCTCTCTCGCCTTGCGGGCTTGCGGGAAAAGTGTTTCATTACCGACAGCGACCGGTGTATGCCGTATTGTTGTGCACTTGATACATAAAACAGGATTGATTTGATTGATTGATTGACTGCCGGTGCTCACAGCTCAACTTCACTGTGAACCACAAAGGACTGCTCAAATATAAATCAAAGAAAGCGAACGCCTTATCGTATTGTTAATGTTGCGTTTCGATTGGTGCTTGATAATTCCGACATCCTAATACCCGCCTAAGCATTGAGGCTGACACTCAATGCTTGCATTTTTGCATTTACACCTGCTGCGTTCTCCCCTAAATTTAACGTATTAAAAAAGCACACCTTTCATCGATTGATGAATTTACCAGTTACACCAGAGTTAGTTTAGGTTGAATTATTTCAGATCACTAAATGAATTGAGAATGAACGAATGAATGAATTAAATGAACGGCGAGATTCTTAGCAGATCCGTAGCGAGTTTTTTTTTATTTTCCTCCTCGCACAGTTCATTACCATTTCGAAGAGTTCTGTCTATTTGACAGATGTTGATATGATAGTGTAAAACTTACAAAATGAAACGTTTTATGAAACAAGACCGTAAAGAAATAACTAAACGCCGCGAGACCGACGTTGCCGTAAGAAAAGTAAAAAAAGACGAGCTACTACTCACCGTATTCTCCACTGTCTCCTTTCACAAACTTCATTATGTCATTTAGTAGAAGTAGTAGAAATAACAGAAAGGTCCACATTCTGTGGTGTTGCTACAGTACTATCGACTTCCAAGCGGAATTTTACTGTGAACTTGTTGCTCCTCCTTGTTGCACGGTGACGCCCCCGCGATAACAGTGATAGCGTCATAATTTTACTTTGACATCCGGTCGGCTTTTTAAATACCTGGGGTAAAGAGCCTTTACTTAACTGGTACCATTCTTTACCCCTCTGCTCCTACTATACTTAGTACCACCATCCACGGGCTCCTCTGTGTATTGTAATTGTGTTTTATCTTGTGTATTCTTTGTATTTATTGTAGTCATTCTGTAAAGTACTTTGAGAAGCCACCTTTCAAGGCGCTATATAAAATTGTTTTTTATCATTCATTGTAAATAAGTCCAATATAATACTGTTCAATTACTTTTGTGAGTCAAACAACTCGAAGCAACATCTTTTTTCAATGTTTAATTGCTTAAAAAACAAGAATTTTCCAGGAATGTGTCATCTGATGCGCCCAAGATTATGCTACAGCGACGTGAAATATTTTCTGATTCGGGTAGTTTAAGTAGTTTTCTTACCAAATAAAACTAAAAAGGTTTTAAGCAAAAACACGTTACAATAAAAAGACATTCTTCTATTCAATGTGTACAAAAAGATACATTTTAAAACATCAGTGCTCAACAGGTCAAAAGTACAATATCTAAGTCATTAAAGACCAACACAAAATTTATCCAGTTGAAAAGAAGACATACATGACATATATCAAGGCAATTTTGACACGTTGAAAAATGATAATCCCCTCCTCTCTTAAGAAAGAAAACAGAATTTAAATAGTCCTGACTGCACAATATTGGCACAAGCATATTGAACGACAGGCAACCATTACAAAGCTACTTGGGGATATGAAGGAACATGTAATAGGTTTATTCCATGCTGAAAAAAGAAGAAAGAAAACGTTTCGGCTGTGGAGCCTTCTTCAGGCTTGAGAGGACACCCGAAGAAGGCTCCACGGACGAAACATTGTGTTTCTTCTTTTTTCAGCATGGAATAAACCTATTACTTGTTCCTTTGCAGATGACGCAGCTACCCACCTGAACTACTTGGGGATATGAAGATCCATACACCATGGACTATATCGATTGAATCAGTCTTCAAAGCTATGTAGCTTTTTAAAGCCTGAAAAGGCTGCATTAATCTAACATCCTGCACATGGCTATGTCACATAGATCTACAACATTAACCATTCTGGTAAGTCTTGACCCCCAAAAACCTGTGAGAGAATGACACTTTTACGACACAGAAACCCAGTCTTCCGTATTACAGTAAGGTGAGGGAGAAGCAGATATCATGGATATGCCCATCTTTTCCCTTTGGTTTCTATTTTTGAAATTCACCTGGTTTTCTTCCATTTATGGATCAGGCCTTGGTTTCTCACACAGGGATGTTTTATTTCACTCCGAAGTCAGAAGAAATAAGCTTCTGAAATCATTAGAGAATACAAAATCCATCACCGCCTCTTTTCGCCCTGGTTTCGAATCCGTGGATAAAATCCGCATGCTGGCAGCACACACCGGGAGTCCTGCAGAAGGCGACTGAGCTGCACGGGCGATGGAGCAGACACAGGGGCGCGAGTCCACTCCGGCTCACGTTCAAATCAGCGGTCCGGTCTCGGGGTAGCGATCGGACGCAAACCGCAGCGCGGGGCATTGCGAGTACGGCGCCTCTCAGCCACCGGAGACTCCCATCTGCCCGAGCTGCTTCCATGGTGTCACCATGGACCTGCCCAGGCAGGGGGGTTTGGGGGGGCAGCTCTCAGGGCAGGGACTGGATGAGGATGATCTTCTCGTTGATGCAAAAGCGGTGGAGCACGGTGTGCAGGTTCTCCCCGCAACGGGACACCTGCCTCTCCATGGCCAGCCGGAAGTCCTCCTTCACCCCTTTGGTGATGCCACGGGTGACAGTGTGGTGCCTGTGTGAGTGGGGGGCGAGACAGAGGAGGAGACAAGGAGACCTGATGCTCTGTAGCGCTGTTTGCCCTCCCACCCTTCCTCTCTCCCTGACACGATTACTGAACCACCTTCATTTCCGCACGAAAACTGCACTTAAACGGTTGACACAAAAAGAAAACTTCAGGAGAGATGCCCACTGATGGACAAATTGACTGCATCTCCCTCCAGTTGGGACAATCTCCACCTCCCGAGGTGGGATTTACAGTAAATGATGCGATGTAGGCTCAGAAACCTAAAGAGGATCTCAAAGTTGACCACCTGAGATGCTAGTTCTGAAAACGGCGAAAATCTTCTAAGAGTAATCTGTCACTGAGTAAATCGCAGCACAAGAAGATCTAATGGATCTGAAAACATAAGTGAAAACATGAAAGTGGTTTCTAGGGCTCTGATGTGGGGATCTACTGAGTCATCTCAGTAGACCATCATCATGTCAGACTGTCAGCTTTAACCTACACTTTGATCAAATCTGAATGCTCTTGCGGAAGTGGTGGGTCCTGTGCTACTCTGCTGCTGTCTAGCAGATGGGCTGATGATGACGATGCAGTAATTCCCCCCCAAAATGAGGATAATGCATGCCTCTTGTCTGCCATTGTACAAGTGTGCTTCTTTTTCAAAAGTCATCTGAAGTGCCAGGGATTCAAGTTCACATGTAGTGCTATGTGGAAACGCTCCCCAATACTCACCGGCCCTTCCTCTCCGAGGTGCTGTGAAATCAACAGAGAGCTGTAATTGGGCTGGGAATGAAATCCTGTACAGCAGCACGCTGCTCTGATGCACCGCTCAAAACCCAGTGTGACATTAAGTTGCTGCTTTTAGCAAAGATTACAATTGCACAGGGCTGGCATACTTCAATCACGGACAACCGCTAAGTCTAACGGCTAGTGCACAGTCAGTCATGCAAGAACACCTGGTTCATGGAGAGGACAGACAAAAGGGATGGCTGGATGGCGACAGCAGAGCGCCTCAAACACAGGCTGACTGGGCAGCATGGGGCACGTGCCACAGGAACCCAGAGGGGTGAAAATGTCACAATGCGGCTCGCGGTTTTAGTCCTTTCCACAATGTAATCATGGATGGCTCTTGCCCGCGGAGGGGCGCGATGAGGCACACGTGTGGAGGGGTGGAGTGGGGTTGTGATCACAGCTTGTAAAAAAAAATAATAAAAAAAAAAAATCAAGAGATGAATGAACTGGGCGGCAAAAATAAGAACGGACAACGATGGCTTTAAAAAAAAAAACCACGCGGAAAGAACTAACAAAAAAAACGGCAGGTGATGAGCAGGCTGGGGAGGGTACCTGTCGGAAGTCGGTACGCCAGGCGGCAGGATGGGGATAAACTCCTGGGGTAGGAGCCCCATGGAAGGGCTGGGGTGCCTAGAGACAGCAAACAGCAACATCCATCACCCACAATAGGCCGCCAGGACAGACGCGCACGGTTTGCGCACAGGGCAGGACTTGGTTTCTCCTCACCGTACAGTAAAAAGACACTGAAGCTCGGTCATAACAGAGCTTCTTGTCTCTCTCCAGGTAATCGCGAAACTGGCCAGGATGATCATCCGTCCCCCCAGATGACAACACTGGAAAACAAACTGTCTGGCATGCCGGAACGCCTCGGAGGGTACGCGTGTACCGTTTCATCTGGGCTCATCCGGGGACGCCCCAGTAAGTTACCGCAAACTTCCTCAACAGCTCTGAAAGCGCTGTGCACTGACGAACCCTTCCTCCATGAATTGTAAAAGCTCGTGTGGTGCTGCTCCATGCTTTGACTCTGCCTCCGTTAGCCAAGACATGAAAAAAGACTACACCATATCCTGCTGAGATCAACAAGAAGTAACTGGCAAGTCTAATTAAAAAGGCTCTACTCCAAACCACCTATCGCCTTCCTCTCCAGCTGTTCATTCATTGGAGCTGATGCCAGCGTACAGCTCTTCACTAACATTAGGCTGTAAAATGTCACGAATCTGTGCAGTACCTTGCCTCAAAACACAGTTTGCAGTTTAAGACTACTTTTAAACCTCAACAAAAGACTAAAGGCTTAATACTCTAGTTTAAACTAGTTGTTTTTCTTCATCTTGTTGGCAATGAAGCTGCTTTCGTTGCAAATATTGTGAATGCCTTCAAGGTCTGTGGTGTTTATTTTACAGCATGTTTAGATGCTAGCCATAATATATATATATAAAAAGTGATTTCTAAATAACAGAATCGGTTGATCAGTTGATTGACTTATTAAGTGAACTGCTGATTGACCTCAAATGTCCTGGATTTCCTGCTCCGTGTCTCACCCCTCCAGTGGCTGCTACAACACTGTCCCTTTCCCCACTCCGCATGATCTCCACCAGAGTGAGCAGGTGCCAATGTGGACGATCCGGGGGCTCAGCGGGGGAACTTACTTGATGAGCATGCCCTGATTGGGCAGGAGCTCCAGCTGCACCTTGCCTCCCTCTGTGGTGCGCAGGTAAGCAAACTCCTCCAGCATGTCAATATCTGCAAGGGGGGTTGTCAAGGAGAGAGCTGACGGGAAACCACTCTAGGACGGAACTGCAGGCAGGGTGAGCAGGCGTTGGGGCTGTGTACGCATAACTGGAAGTTACGGACACTGATGTTGGACTCTGTTGTAGTTTGTTTCAATTGCACCCTTTGCCAGTTTCAATGGGCACCAGCATTGCTGAGGGTATCCCTGTAACAGTCTAGCACCCCATCCAGAGTGTGATTAATGCTGTGGAAACTGGGATGAGCTCCTTTAGGCTCGAGAGTCCTAGAGGATGTTACTCCTAATTTACTGTACTCTGTCAGTGGAACAAATCTCTTAATCCTGAAGAGTGAAAGAAGACACAGGGCTGTTGTACTTTCTGGAAAAGTGGATTTAGAGAAACCCAGTGAAACTATTTGCAGCCTATAGTTCTGAAAGAAGAAAGGAAAGCATCAATCTAATTTCTGCAGTTTAGTTTCACTAAGACTATTATATTTCTCAGGTTATCCAAACAAAATCGACAGATAACTCAAAAGCATTAAGCCCAGCATGTAGTTTCCTTAAGAAATTTTCCAGAGCTGAAACCAAAGATCCTTTCTGATCAGAGAAATTGTTTTTGCTGTGGTTGACAAACAGTCCCGATTCACTAAATAAATACCAGTGGTGAAGTGCACCCTGCAGTTACTTAGAGCACCGAGTCCAATTCCTTCAGTTACAAAGAAAATAATTTCTTATAGGACACAAAGGACAAAGGTGTAAGAAAAAAAAATTCTATTCATAAAAGAATATCATACTATCATAACCTTTAACTGAGTTCATGAGCACTATTTCAAATCTCTCTGTGAAAGGGGAGATGTGAGAAAATTAGTTTTAATCAAAGAAGCAAATCTGTCTCATCTTAATTTACTCAAACAAAAATGCAAAACCATTTAGACTTAGTCATTGCTGACTAAAATAAAAAACAGCTCGTTACTGAACATTTTTGTTTTCAATTTACTGAATGAAAATTCCACAGCGCTGAAGTTTTAGCTCGCTCCTATTTTTTTTTCTTGTTCCAACCTCACCGTGCAATCACCAATTTAGCAAGCGTTTTTGCTTCTCAGCATATGGCCATGGCACCCTGACTGCACTCAGCAGAGAAAGAGGAAGTGTAGGTTGACACTTCTGACCTACCCACTTGCAAGTCACTTTCAATTCCTCACAGCCAACACAGCCCTGTACCGCAAGTCCTGCTCAGATTGGAGGAGAGACGCGTTTCTCACCAACGACAAGCAGCCTGGAGGCTGAAATAGTCGCCGTTTGCCAAGAGTCGAGAGATTCCTGGACATCCTACCCCCTTACACCCAGCTAGGATTACATCACCCTTGGGAGAATCCTGGCCAATACTGTGTAGTGACTGAATTCTGGCCTCGCTCACAGGACTAGCATACAAGCACTTACCAAGAAACACACCTATAATCCTACAGTAAGGCTAAGCACTGGGAGGCAGGGACACTACCCAGTGTCTGACGCAGGGAACTCCAGAGTGAGAGGATACTGGTGATGTAGTTGAAGAAGTTCTCGTACTGGAAGCTGCCTTGCTGGCAGATCTTATCCACAGCTTTCAGGAACAGGCCTTCTCCCTGGGGCCAATCATGCTGCAGCAGGACTATCACATGACCCAGAGCCAGGTCGTCTCTGTTGTCGGTGAAGGCGCGGAGCTGGCACGACAACCCGACAAACACAATGAGGTAAAGAGGGACAACAAAGAAAAAATATTTTGACAGAAAATCCATAAAAATACTTTTAGATATAAAAATATTTCCCATATTGGTCAGAATATGGGCAAAACTAACTCACGGGCAACTCCTGCTCTCCTAGGTTTGACTCATGCAGGTTTTACAATGAAATTAAGACCAGATAAAAAATCCCACTAGGATTTTGTCGTTCTGTACAAAGATACATGGCCAGTGATCCTGCAGACTCCAAATGACTGGACTTTCCCACCCTGGTCTAAAACCATGTAACTTCCGTGCTGTCATGTAATGTTGCACAGTAATGCAGAAAGTAATCATTTGGGATGTGTCCAGTTGCTTTGCACAAAACAAGTACGAGTAATATTTCTGTGTTTCTTTAACCAGATGTTTTGAAAAACATTTGCATGTTTCTTTTGATAACTACCATGCGCCATTCATGAGGATTGTTCACGTCCCAGTCCTTAGTATATACCAATAGCAGTTGATTTCCTGCCATTACCTTAAAACACGCTAGCATCAGCTGCAAGCAGAAGGGCATGATGGCCTTACTTGTACAGGGCAGAAATCTGAGGTCGGTACCTACCAGTGGGGAAAGAAAGATCAACATTGGAGGCATTTTACAGCACAAACAAAAACATTTTTAATGCAATAGTAGGACATTAGATAAATCCAAACATAGCAGAGTTATCGGTATGATTGGCCCCTCAACTTCCAGTATTCTTTTTTAGTCATTTAAAACTGTGTTCCAGAATACAATAAATCCAGCCACATCTCAGTCTTTCCCTGCCCATCCTGAGATTACCCACCCTTGCGGAATTTAGTCCTGACCCTGGTGACCTCCTCGGCTGTCCTCCCCAAGTCCTGAGGCTGGGGTACAAGGCCACTCATCACCTCCAGCACCTTCTCACAGGTCATCTGCAGGCCAGCACACAAAACAGGCAGAACTGATTAACCCTGCAGTCTTCACCTGCTAGAGCACTGAACCCAACACACTCCTTAAATACAATAACCGACCCCATCTTATTCATGGCCATTCTTCAAAAATGTGATGGGCTTAGTACAGCTTTGTATGACTGAAGGCACAGAATATGAGGACTCAGTAAATATAACCAGAGTCTTAAGTGCAGCTAATTGCACTGCAACCAGTTAACAATTTTTTATGTGTCTAGCCAATTTGTCATCGTTAATACCTCCCAGTTCACAGTAGCAAACCCTGTGACCACACAGGGAGAAACAGGAAATGCAGACAAGAAACAGGAAATGCAGACTTGACCTGACCTTTAATCTTTTGACATGTCACAGGCTCTGCAGCAACGTACAGGAGGTGTAGTGTCAGTTTGAGGAAAGAATCGTCCTTGACTGATGCCACTGCAAGAATGCAGGGACCCAGGAAATTACTATTTAACAGCGCTTGAGACTTCCTGGTCACAACGCAGGCTTGAACTCCAAGACATCAGATTACATGAAGGTGCAATGGCCTTGATTGGTTGAGCCACTTGTCTTACAAATGTTCTGAAGCACATCTGTATGAGAAGCTGGTACATATTCACATCTGAACTTATCAGAGAGCAGACTACAACCGGTAACATAAAGGGGCAGAACCTCTACAAGGACCTGTGATGTCAATAAGATCACACACCATCAAAACAGCAATCAGACACTTTCCCCACAAAATGTACTTAAATGTACTCTGTAGACCATGTATCTGTTGCGGATGCACATTCACTTCAAACTCCTTGAGGAAACTTTGGGGTCAAACTTGTGTCCACACTCTTTCAAGAGGCATAAATGAGTCTGGATGAGGTCGCCAGGTTGCATGTGATTCCGACTGCCCGCACAGTGGACAGATGAACCACTGCCCGCCGTGTGGAAGCAGCCACTCACCCTGTACTCTCCCAGGGTATAGTGACAGGAGGCCAGCTGGATCAAAGCCCTGAGGTGCTCCAGAGACCCCTGGGAGGAGACCTGCTGCTGGGGGGCCTGGAAGGACGCCAGCTGGTGGAGACTGCTAATGGCCTTCCTATACTGGCCCTGGAGCAGAGGCCAGGAACACAGGAGAAGAGGAGAAAGTGAAAGGCTATCAATGGAAACATGGAACAGCACTGGAGCAAACAGAAATCACAGGGTCTGAAAACATACAAAAGGTGGCAAATGAGATTAGCTCATTTTGGCCCATTGTGCTTGTCTGCTAGATGAGTAGCTTTGCTCAGTGCACTTTTTTTTACCTTACAGAAAAAAAAAACCTGATAAAGTACAAGCACACACACGTGTTGTTTAGCTGGATCCGAGTAACGTCTTGCAATAAGGACGCCAGGAAGCTGAGCAAAGCTCTCATTCTCTTTCATTCCCAGTTCTCTCCTCCAAACTGTTTTGATACAATAGTTCTCCACGATGCACGTGGACAGGCAGAATAAAGTGAATTAAAAAAATAATCTGCCTCCTTCTTGAATAAGTAAATGTTTGGGGCACAACCACTTAGCTAGGGAGGTAGATCTAGATATCCAAAAACCTTCTGTGTAAAGATGTGATTAAATGTCTTATCAAATGAAAACAGCAATCTTTATACACATATAAATTGTAATTATAACTGTAAATGAACCTTACCCCAACACTGCCAGGGGTCTGTACTGGTCTATGGTACATTTAATCTGAGTTGTAAATGACTCAGACTCACTGATTTACCTGATAGATGATCATGTCAGTCAAGAATATCCTCAACCACAGCCAGCTGTCCGTCTTCCAGGAAGAACAGATTCTCTTAAATTCTGGGGGAAAAAATAAAAACATATTATATACATGTAAACACACACTATATATATATAACAGAATCACAGAATGTAATTATTGACAATGTCTGGGCCACACTTCATAGGAACACCTATTAGCTGCACAAATTCTTTGAAAACAAGAAACCAACCAATATTTCTGCGGTAACTGTTTCATTTTTATTTGTTGCTTCCTTTCTATATCATTCTAAAACATTCTAAAACAAAAGGGGAAAAGACTTAAATCACAGTCGAAGTTTGGCTTATATAAATTTGGTTTACAACACAAAGGGGCATTAGCTAGCAGTGAATGTCGTGGGCCAGACGCACAATCTTCGGTGTGTGTCTTTTTGTGCTTCTGGGAATTATTTTGAGCTCTTCTGGAAGTGATATGCAGCCCTGGTCTCTAAATCAGCGCCTCCCAGAAGAAGACTGCTGCCTGCGCTTTGACAAACCGTTCTCCAGGGTCTCCTGTGAGTGCAGCAGCTCCCAGCTCTCCCTGGCTGCCCTGAAACTCTCCAGCATGTCGGCCCAGGTGGGCAGCTCGGCCTTGTTCACCAAGATGTGGCGTCCCCGACCCTTCCCAGAGCCCTCCTCGTCATCGGAGCTCTGCCGAAAAACAGGACAGCCCACTCACGTCCAGCCCCAGACACTGTACACATCATCTACTACAAGTGAACAAGTAAAGGGTTATTCCAGGCTGAAAAAGAGAAGAAACGAAACGCAACGTTTCGGCTGTGGAGCCTTCTTCGGGTGTGAGGAAGAAGAAGGCTCAGAGCCCGAAGAAGGCTCCACGGCCGAAACGTTGCATTTCTTTTTTTCTCTTTTTCAGCCTGGAATAATCCTTTACTTGTTCCTTTGCAGCCTACACATGCTGACGCAGCTCCCTACTTGAACTATCTATCACAAGCGAAGTGCCTGATCAATAAAGTGGTACTGGGGAAAAAGTAACAATAAAATAATGTTTTCGTATTGAAACACTGGGAGATTTTGATTTGTGCTCTTTTTTGAGGGATTCTCTTAAATATTAGTTTCTCAAAAGACTGGCCTTATAAATAAATGTTTCTTGTTGGTCCATGCTGTTTTGAGACCCATTTTCCACAAATGACACAGAACGTGTTGCCTCGCTCTCTCTCTCTCTCACCATTGTCTTCTCCCTGCCGTCCGCCAGCTTGCGTTTCTTGTGGATGTGCTTGTTCCGATCGATGTCTGCATCACTGTAGACCGCGGCGAGGTCTTCCACCAGGATCCAGGGTATTGCACCAGGAGAGCTGTGCCCTACAAAAGACAGACACTAAATAAAACCGGTTTCTTCCACTCCTGAGACTGACACCTCAAAAACCTCACGCCAACGAGATAGTTACATGTGGGATATGGTATAGTACAGATATGCAGGCTGGTTATCTATTATTTGTCTCTTAACTTGACTCTTTAGCTGCTCTGGCACTGCTGACAAACAAAGGCTGACAGTGCCTTCACAGTTCATAGAGTTATCGGATCAGATAATCAGTCCCCACCTGAGTGGAGACATCAGATATTTGCCAACCTAAACAAGCTGGAACTTACTGGACCTGACCAAAACTGTAATGTTCTTTTCTACAAGAAAACACTTTGTCTCCCTTTACTTATGCATGAATTGGAAGACACTGAACCGTCTTTGGCAGGTGGCACAAAGGGACCATGGTGTTGAGGGCACCGCCCTGGATCACTCACCCTGGAAGAGCATGGGCTGGATGGTGCTGACGTACTGGTAGGCACTGCGGAAGAACACCAGCATGACGGAGTACACCACCTGGTTCCTGTAGCGGATGTGAGCCTCGGCATCAAAGCTGCCGAGATAGCGCACCAGTTCCTTCATGCGCTGCAGGATCTCCCCGTAGCTCCTGCACAGCAGGGACGAGGAAAACACAGACCTTCACTGGTCTGTAGCCCAAAGGGGAGGCACTCTATTCATTTAGCACCAGCTAACTGCTGATGTCAGCTAACAGTCTACTCTGACTGATGCTTTTTTACAAAGCGACTAACATTTGCTCCCATTTACACATGCTGGGTACTGCACTGCAGAAAAGTACCTTGCTTTAGGATGCCATGGCCTGTCTCACCTGGGATTTGAACCCTCAACCTTCCCGTTATGAGTGTGAGGCCTCAGGCACTGTACCACACTGCTAGTCCATACATGTATACAATAGCTGCTAGTGCAGAGGAGAGCTTCCATCTGTCTGCCTTTCAGAGCGTCACTTCCAGACTGGCTGCCATGCCTGTTGGAAAAAGAGCCCTATCTGCCCTGCGTGGATACCGCTGGCACTAAGGGAAAGTATGCCCAGCTGGCTCTTGATGGCATTAACTACAACAGAAGTTCCACCTCCCGTCTCAGGCACTCATCTGCCTGAAGCCACTGGCACTTCCTGGGGTGTTCCTCAGGTTCAGCAGCTGGCATGTGACCACTATAGGTTGTGCCACTAATGGGCAGATTGGCATCACGTTTGCAATCCTGACCTTATCCCCCTGTCCACCTGCATAAAGATCCAAGCAGGGGTTCCTGAACTTGCCCACAGCTGTCCGTTTCTGTGGCGTCAGAGAGGTGTGCATTTCAACGACAAAGGAGACCGCTGCTTGGCCCACCTGCTGCCCTTGTCCATCTGCCACTCGCACCTCACTCCCACCACCGACAGGATCTCCAGCAGGCGCTCCCAGGGCTCCACGATCTGGGAGGACTTCTCCGTCAGCCCCTCGATCACGTAGCGCTGGGAGCCCCGCGCGCTGGGGGACTTGAGGCTGCCCCCGTCCTGGGACCCTGATCGCCGCGAGAGGGGAACAGCACAGTCAGAGAGAGGGGGGCAAGACGGGACACCTGGGCAGAAATCTGAAAATCAGCCTGCAGGATAGCGCAGGGAAAAGGGGGCTTGGCCGGTCTACGATAAGGAACAAGCAGAGATTAATTCCTCTTTGTGCGTTTTCTTCTTTCTTTTTGCTTTTCAGTGTCAGATCAACCTCCCCGTGTTCCTCTGCAGGCGCGGGCTGCTGCAGCTCCCCACTCAAACCTCTTCGGTTTGCGGAAAAGTCAGTGCAGCACCTTACACTTCTCAATTGCTTATATGACTCATAGGATTCTCGTGTACAAAGGTATATCAATTCTTTTTACTCTGGTTCTACCTTTAAAAATTCAGCATTTACGCGCATGTGCAAGAAAATATCACTCCACGCTGCACATACAACAGCAGATTGCTGGCTAACAGATTCATGAGAAATTCCTCAAATACTAATAATGCAATAAATAATAATACAAATACGTAATTAGTATCCCCCAATCTGAATTCAGTTATGTGCATTTCTGTTACTTACAAGCATCTGCATCACCAAGAGCAGTGTTTTATGAACCAATCATTGTGTCATGTAGTAGGTAACCCCCTGTTTACAGTGTCAAAAAAGCAATCAATTCTTTTTTAAGGAATGTGCAGCTGACAAAACTTTTAAATCTTCATCAGACAGCTGCAATTTCATTCATATCAAGTGTGGCTTAACAATCCCAAGGACAGATGGATAAGGGAAGCATGAAGCTGTCTGCGAGCTACTGCAATACTGTGTGATGCACGGCTGTAACTGAGAGCCCTACCCTGGAGCTGACTCTCCACAGTGGGGCTCCTGGTGACGTAGCTGATGTAGAATTCGGCAGCTTTGTGCATGTACTTGTAGAGCAGGCTAGCAGGCAGGCGCATGTCGGGGTTGTTGATGATGAGGGGAAGGACGTCACACACTGCAAAAGTGGTGAAAATTCTCAAGGGATTTCTTGCACAAAATATTGAAAATATTGTTAACCAAAGAGCTTGGCCTTACATTTCTACAAGTTCGTTAGACCTAACTGGCTACACTACCTCATTCGTGTTGTCAACAGCAAAATTAATAGACTGCTTAAACAACACTAAAACTAGGACAAGAAGAGAAGGCACTAGCACAGTATGAGTATGCAAAGTCCTGTAAAATCATGACATTAGACACTGATCCTAATGCAATTCTGTTTCCTTTTTCTGTTTTTCACATTTTATCTTTTAAATAGTTAAGCATTGCAACACTTTATACAGTTACAGTCTTCTAATTTATTTTTGCTAATGTCAAGAAAATAGGACAGGATGGACTCCAGGTTACAGATTTTTTTTCTTCATTTTTATGGATCAGATATTCCAGATATTGCTGCTCTGAAACCAGCTCACAAAAGAGCAACCGGTTACATTTGCAGGCTAAAAGTAATACCCTACGCAGTGCCAGACTGAAAGAACTGAATTAATTTAGTCTCGGTGAAGACCTCCAGCGGATCTAACGAATGTATGGAAAATCCTCAAAGGCACTGACAAAGTCAACCCAAAAGACTTCTTTAGAATCAACAGCGAAGCCCTGAAATTTACCTGATCACTTTCGCCTGGATATATTCCGGAAATTGTTTTTTGTAACAAGTAGCCAAAACAATATAGGCAAACATTGTGTATGTTGTGTCAATACAGGCACCCGTCTAGAACTGCAATAACAAAGACATTTAAATATTTTGAAGCTTTTTGACAATTACATTGACAATAGTGACGTAATAACACACAGCAGTACAGTTTACAACTCAGTCTCAGTCAACTGACAATTGTTGTCATTCCTTTTTTATTTTTATTTAACCAACAGATTTACGTGTCCCTACCAAAAACGAAGCCTAGCCTCAATTTGTTTTAACCGGAAAATAGCTGATTGTTCAGGGATTTAACAGGTGATTTTGCTTTTCATATGTTTAAAACAGGGTGTCAGCCAAAGCACAGAACTGACCACAGCTTTAAAGCTCAGTCTCACATCTCGTGGGGAAGATGATGCTCAGGACACTGGAATATTGAAAACCATCAAGATTCTTCTCTGTCTGTGCTATAAAGGTTGCTTGAGTGTTTTTCTAAGCTTCACTAAGACAAATTACTAAGACCTGAAAATCTGAAAGCTTTGCAACACTTTACGTGGAGCTACTCTGCAGCACCTTAGCTATAGAATAGAGTTTTTCTTGGATGGATATATATTTCTTATTTACCAGAATTCCCACTGAAGGTGAATTTCTCAAGATAAGGAGGAGAACGAGACCCACATTTTGTCATTTCTATACTGTTTCTATACTCTGTCTGGGTCACACAGTATCCCTTTATTCTATCACCAGGAAGTTACAGTTTTGTTCCACACTAAACCCTCTATCTTCTGCATCACCTCAACAATATCAGCTGCACTCCCCCCTTTTTACGTTTTTATGTTGATCGCCATTAATGTGCTTTATAGCAGTACCAATACACACACGATCAGATGAATGACAAAAAAGCATGAAGAATGGTAACTCATTATTACCATGAGGTTTTGCAGCTATTAAGAAAAGCTACACATAATTTTCTGCACTTCGGGGCAGTCATTCAAAAGTGTAAATGAAGGCCAGTCACAAAACGTGTCTGGGTCAATGCAAAAAAATACTAAAAATAAAAACGGAAGCAGAAAAACAATACAGAACTCAGCAAAATGCTGTTATAAAATGTGCTGTTCCATCCCCCCTACCTAAACTTGTGATTCACTAATCGGAGAATGTAAGTCTCTCTATTCTCAAGGCACCAGTGCTCCAGCCATCCAAAAACACATCCCTTACCAAACAGTTTCCTGAAGCAGTTGACTGGTGACTCTTGGTCTTCAATGCTTTCTGCCTCTAGCAGCGTCTCCCCCAGATTAACCTGCAGGAAAACAGACGGGAAACTTTTGAAAGATCCATCTGATAACAAATCAGTCAGACTCCATTTCTCCGACCCAGAACGCTGCTAGGTTCAAGACCCTGTTTTGCATCACCCTGAGACCTGAATGTTCAAACATATTCTATGATTTGTGTCTCTAAACTTGCACTTGGTTGATTTTCCTATAATTTATAAGTTTCTACAAATGGCAGAATGCTGAAAAATGTTGGTTGCTGGTATATATTTCCAAACCCACAGAAACAGTGGCAACAATTAGAGATATAACTGAAGTGCATTAAGGATTATGCCACTGAGAAGCGCCTTAATAAACTGAAAGATGTATGCTTAGTTTTCTGTTTTGACCTGAATTTCTGTTAGGATAACCTCCACATACCACACACACTCGCCCCCCCCCCCCCCGTACCCCACACACACTCACACCCCAGCCTGTACCCCACACACACACTCGCCCCAGCCTGTACCCCACACACACACTCGCCCCCACCCCCGTACCCCACACACACACACTCACCCCAGCCTGTACCCCACACACACACTCGCCCCAGCCTGTACCCCACACACACACTCGCCCCCACCCCCGTACCCCACACACACACACTCACCCCAGCCTGTACCCCACACACACACACTCACCCCCACCCCCCACACACACACTCACCCCCACCCCCGAACCCCACACACACACTCACCCCAGCCTATATCCCACACACATACTCACCCCAGCCTGTACCACAAACACACTCTCCCCCACCCCCGTACCCCACACACACTCACCCCCACCCCCCGTACCCCCCACACATACTCACCCCAGCCTGTACCCCACACACACACTCACCCCCACCCCCGTACCCCACACACACACTCACCCCAGCCTGTACCCCACACACACACTCGCCCCAGCCTGTACCCCACACACACACTCACCCCCACCCCCGTACCCCACACACACACTCGCCCCAGCCTGTACCCCACACACACACACTCGCCCCCACCCCCCGTACCCCAAACACACACTCGCCCCAGCCTGTACCCCACACACACACTCGCCCCCACCCCCGTACCCCTCACACACACTCACTTTCCCTCCTTACACACTGCACACTCACCCCGTGCTGAACGACAGACTCAGGAAAGCGCCGCAGCAGCAGCAGCAGCATCTCGGCTTTCTCCAGGGTGTTGAAGCACTGCTCGGTGGCTTTCAGCAGCATCTCGCACTGCACCCGGCCCGGCAGCGTCTCAAACAGGCCTGAAAGACACGCAGCTGGCGGTCAGGCCACAGCGCCCGGCAATGGCTTTCTCCCGCCTGCCAGACGAGTCCTGGAGAACCATGAGGTCTTCCAGTCTTCACTCCTCGGAGGGGCTCAACTGGACTAACTCCTCTCTTCATTAAAAGTCCAACGTTTTCCAGCACTTTGCCCATTGACTGCCCACCTACTAATGGCTGTCTCCCTGAGACAGGAAGGAAACCTTTAAACAAATACCACTAAAAATATTATAAACTGTTCTCTACCCTGATTTCCTTGACTTACAGGCCAGAAGAACCACAAAACTGCTGCACAAAGGGATTTTTTGCTTGTTGTTGTTTTTTTTTTTAAAACAGGTCTTCTCGTCACAAAATCAATCATGAGCAGAAAAATTAACTAAGCAGAAAGAACAAACATCATAACTCACATTAGTTTAAAAATAAGTAAATGTACAATACGTACTTCTTCACTGACGTGTAAACTGTTTCTGCAATCTAATCCCTGAGCGATGTGACCCAGTCCCCATTTCTAATCCAACCAGACCCCTGACATTTACATTTAAAAATGGCAATACCTTTTGATAAACTCTAGAACATCAGAGTGTTTAAAAATACAAAAACAGATACAAATCACAAGTAGCTGGTATTGTAGCTGGCCCGCCCTGGCCAGTTCAGCAACTCCCAGACTGTCCAGCTCATCAGAGGCCCATGTCGCCAGGCTAGGCCCTCCGCATAATAATAATAATAATTGCTTAAATTTATATAGCGCTTTTCTGGACACTCCACTCAAAGCGCTTTACAGGTAATGGGGACTCCCCTCCACAACCACCAATGTGCAGCCCCACCTGGATGATGCGACGGCAGCCATAGTGCTCACCACACACCAGCTATCAGTGGGGAGGAGAGCAGAGTAATGTAGCCAATTCATAGATGGGGATGATTAGGAGGCCATGATTGATAAAGGCCGATGGGAAATTTGGCCAGGACGCCGGGGTACACCCCTACTCTTTTCGAGAAACACCCTGGGATTTTTAATGACCACAGAGAGTCAGGACCTTGGTTTTACGTCTCATCCGAAGGACGGCGCCTGTTTACAGTATAGTGTCCCCGTCACTACACTGGGGCATTAGGACCCACATGAGCCGCAGGGTTAGCGCCCCCTGCTGGCCCCACTAACACCTCTTCCAGCAGCAACCTTAGTTTTTCCCAGGAGGTCTCCCATCCAGGTACTGACCAGGCTCACACCCGCTTAGCTTCAGTGGGTTGCCAGTTGTGAGTTGCAGGGTGATATGGCTGCTGGCCATAAGAGCCCTCACCTCTCAGAAACTGGGCGTGTTTGTCCTGGCAGTCGTTCCGCAGGGCGGCAGTGATGACGCTGATCTCCCGCCACACCACCGGCTGCTCAGGGAAGTTCACAAACCTGGAGGGACACAGACACAGATATCCGGCCTCCTCAGAGTCTCACTGTCATCCTGCGGTCACGGTGAACACTCTGCAGTGCAGCAGCTCGTGTCCCCAGGGACAGGCCTGGCCTGTCAGTCACAGCCACCCTGCTCTGTGTGGGACCCGCAGGACTGCCGATGAGGCCATTTGATCTTCCTTAGAAAGCAGCCAGCTCGAAACCAGACTTCAAGTCTTGACGTCTGCTTTGGGATTTCCAGCTCGTGAAATGTTATTTGGAGGATCCACACTTCCGATAACGCGGTCACCGATTAGAAATAAAACCATATAAGCAGTGTTTTACATCATTTCAATTTCTAATGACTCAGGCCTTTAAGTATCTTGGGCTGAAAATGAAAAGAGCCATTACCTGGAGGAATTCACAAAATGCAAAGACACACACAGTACTGAAGCATCAACATGCAAAGCTCATTGAAAATTACAATTACAGAAGAAATGTCAACCCAGCAGTTTGTTTCTCAAGAACGGACAGTGCAATGTGAACCATTGACCGTGAGCAGAAACTATATGCACATGCATTTAAAACCCAGAACAGGAGGAATATCTGTTTGTAAAAGGTTGTGGAACAAACTACACAGTTGTTGCTGAAGCTATCACCCCGGCGTCTTTCAAGAAACAGCTGAGCGAGACCCTCGGATCAATTCTCAGCTCTCAAAAAGGTGTACTCATGGGGTAAAGCACTCACATGTCATACAGCAGTCTCCCCGCTGAGGCTGTCCTCTCTGCGTTGCGCTCAATGGTGTACATTTCATACTGAAAGAAAACGGAAAGACAGACATACAAATGCCGTTTATTAAACATTGACGTGGGTGCTTTCTCAGCGTCATTTTAATCAAACAAAAAGGAGTTCCTGCACTGGATAGCCCGGTCAGCCTTTAGATACCTTGATTCTTCTCCATTTTCTCTAACCATCATTCTCTATCATAAAAGGAAAAGGAATACAGTTGTTCTACTGCCGTTTTCACCTCTACAAGGCAGCTGTCCCTGCTGTTATTTTTAAAATACGAGGTGTCTTCAGGGGACAGTTCAGACTGATGTTCACTACAGCATCACTTTAGAACAATATCGTGCCCTGTGAAAATCAATTGAACTGTTCTGACCCTATTAACTGTGCGTAATGTTGTAATGACTTACCTGTATATTAAAATCTGAAGGGTAGAGGGTTCGAGCAGTGATGAGCCACGCTTTGGCTGCCCATGGATCTTCATTCACGAGCTCCCGGGCCCTCTTAACTAAAAACTCGCAGTCCCCCTGCGCGGACATTTCCAGATTACTAGTTAATCTTAAGGTCTTTTAGTCACTCATCGCATGGACTGTTTACGTTAAGTGTACCCCTAAAATGTTAGCATTTATTAGACTCTTAAACTAAAAAAATACAACGTATCTTGTGGTTATAATATAATATCAGGCGATATAGAAGTGTTACACATACGAACAGGTTTACAGCATCTACAATTATCAAAATATTTTCTAAAAGACGATGTAGGGAAATGTGCACGATCCTCTAACCGACAATTCTGAGTACGGTGCTGTGAAAATAAACCCCGGGCGCATTCAGATGACGTCAGACGGGGTTACACATGACCTCAAGGAAGAGGATGCGCGCGGTGACTGTCAAACCAGTTTATCTGTCATTTATTAATTCTTGCTAGCGCAGTTCTATATTTATACTTAATAACATCTTAATAGCAAGCATTTGTACTTTAGCTCGCTACACTGTTAAAAATTAGAGAGTGTAAACTAATTATTCGAGATCTTTTATGAAAAAAATGTAAATCTGCATGGTGTGGTTGAATATTTTTCTGTTTTTAGCCTTGCATTTACCTTCGTTTTCAGTGCTTTCCAAGTTTCTCTTACTTTTGGGCGCTATGATTTTAACAGTGATTTCACTCTGTTTTTACTTTTCTTTCTTTTGACTGTGACAAAGTTTTAGAACAGTTTCTTGTATTTTGTATCGCGAGTATGGCTTAGGTACTGAATAACTACCGTTTGCATACATTGAAAACCTTCCTAAAAAGGGAAAGGTTATCCAAATGAATATGAAAACGATTATTCTTGATGTGAGTTACATCACACACCCATGTCATTATTTAACGGTTATAATCTAACAAAAAAAATCTTTGTGGGAGTGAAAAATATAATTATTCCAGCATAATTTCACTAGATGGCTCTGTTGAGTTATAAACGTCTCCAGTATGATTAATTCATCATTCAACTCTATCTGAAACTCCGCTTTAGATTGTGTCTTGCAGTAGTTACAGATATCGCTTAAATGTTTGCATATACATTAAATATAATTCTACAGGTGCATCAACTATCGTGGTTGTTAATATCCCTATGTGAACCACCAATGAGCCATAAATTCTCAGAAACATGCAGTACACACTGTTCTGTAGAGACGTGATAACTGAGAGACGATTCGCAACTGCGATACACATACTGTATGTATGAAACACAGTACATGACAGAAAACCTTAAAATAAATTACATATTATTAGGGGTATTGAAATCATGATAACTTTGCTTTCAAATGGACCACTTCATCCCTGAGGTTGAGTGGAACTATTCAAAAGAACCCAGATTGTATTTGCACCTCGTATTCCCAAAGGGTATTACTAGCTTCTGTGCAGGAGCAGAGAGGGAAAATAAGAGTTTTTATTATTTGTATGTTAATTTGTAATGTCCATCTCATCAACATGTTACATTATGATATTATTATTAAATATTACAATCTTAAAAGTATTCACCCCCCTTGTACGTTTTTACATTTTATTGTGTGATAATATAGAACCAAAATGCATTTAACTAGGGGTTTTTGCTGTTGGTTGACAGAAAACACCTTTTAATGTCAAAGTGAAAACAAAATTCTGCAGATATAAATATAAAATGAAAAAAACGTATTGCATAAGTATTGAACATTTTTGAGGCGATACTTGGTAGAGGCACGTTTGGCAGAAATTACAGCCATACGATTTCTTATTCAATTCCTGCCACAGATTCTGGATTGGACTGAGGTCCAGGCTTGGACTGGGCCACTCCAGAGCATTGCCTTCTTTTACAACCACTCCAGCTTTGGCTGTATGCTCTGGGTCACTGTCCCACTGGAAGAATCTTCTCCCCAGTCTCGTGTCTCTTGCAGACTGTAGCAGGTTTTCCTCCAGAATTGCTCTGTACTTTCCTGCATCCATTTTTCCTTCTATCTACACAAGTCTTCCAGGCCCTGATGCAGCGAAGCTTCAGCATAGCATGATACTGCCACCACCATGCTTCATAGTAGGGATGGTATTCTCAGGATGATGTTCACTGATATGCTTGCACCAAACATAGCTCTTACTGTTGAGGTCACAAAAATCTGTTTTTTTGTTGGGAGCTATACTTATCAACCATAGGATAGGTATATCTATCCTGAACTCATGTGAAACAGTACTTGCACACAGGTGGACTCCAGTCAACAAATAATGTGACTTTAAAATACATTTGGTGACACCACAGCCTGTTTAGGTGTGTCACAATAAAGGGATGAATACTTATGCAATCACTTATTTTCTGTTTAATATTTATAATTAGTTTAGGAGGATCTGTACAATTTTGTTTTCACTTTGACATTATAGAGTGTTTTGTGTGGATCAATAGCAAAATATCCCATATAAATACATTGTGATTCTATAGTAACAAAGTAAGATGGCAAATAGGAAAATAGTTCCTTTTCCTTCCTCAAAATAACGCAGAACATGACATTAATTAAACTTTATTTCTACACCGAAAAACATAATGGTTATTAATGCTTGTGGAACATTTTTGATACTTTCTGGTTTGAGCTTAACGTTTCAGGGAGTTCATCTGCAGAGGCATGTGGTGACTTTCGTCAGTCCATTAGATGCCTTATTGTTAACAACTTCCTTCCTGTGGGAACTAATTGCTGAAGCCGAAAGAGCTGGAGGTAATTGTGTGGGCTGATTATCATATGTGGTCATTGCCCTCCTACTAGAATGATTCTAATGGAAAGGAACCTCTAAATAATCAGCACTGCACTGTTGAAAAACCTAGACGTGAGCAAATGGATGCCTGCGTTTGGGAGGAATACCGGTTTATTCTGAAAATATGAATTACAAAGGCAATATGTAAATAGAGTTCATATTTGTGGAGCTGTGTTTTGTATTATGCTGAACTCTTATATCTAGAACCTGCTTGATTTGGAGAAAACCACAGGTGAAGGCCTGCAAAAAGACACTGTGTGACACATTAAGATTCTCCGTGAAGGACTTATCTTGTAAAGGTTATGTGACGAGAAGAGAATGGTAATTTTATGGAGGACTGGGCCTCCAGGTCACAAGTGTCCTTACAGTGTAAAGACCGAAAGACAGAGACAGAGCGTGAGAATTCAGCCAGTGCCAGTCGCCACAGAGCCTAAACGATGTCTCACTCACTGCACCAAAAGATGTGACCCCCCTGAGTAGGGAGTTAGAATTGCCCTGAGAGACCAGGGCAGGGAAGAAAAATCCCTGTCTTGGAGGGCCATGTGTCTGCAGTTTTATAGATCTCTTCAAAGGCACAGCAAATGGAGAGCTAGGAGAGGCTGCTAAATGGGTCCCTTTAAGCCAATAATAAGCTAATTTAGGTTGTAAAGAGATGAAAAGCCTGCAGAAACACTGGCCCTCCAGGGCCATGATTACCCACCTGTGGACGAGAGGAAGTGACATCACTCGAACAGGCTCCTTCAATGCCTGTGGTCCCCAGCCCTGCTCCTGGGGGACAGCTGTGTCTGCTGCCTTTGACCCCAGCTGAGCTCTGAATCATCAGAGCTAATTGGTGCCTGTAATTAATCTCCTTGCTGGTTTAGACTGTTGGTTTACTTCTTTCTGCATTCAGTCCCCAGTTTAAAGACCACTTGATGGCTACCTCACCGACAGCTTCAGAGTACTGAAATTCAAGTGGTCTGCGCTCAGCATGCTTACCCTTCTTTCTGAATAAAAGTTCTTTTTGGGTGATCAGTTTACAATGAGCAGATAAAGGTGGAGGCGACACTCCCACAATAAACCATTTCTCCTCTTGCGCAGGTCCCTTTGACTGCATTTCACGTATCAATTTATCACTAAAACATTACCTTAGTTATATTTACACCTTCTAATTTATTATAATAGGCTTTAAAGATCTACAATCCCAGATGAGGGTCCAATTTATTACAACATTATTAACACTGTTTTCTTAAGAAAATTGGGCACTGCTGTATTTACCTGAGGTGTTTACTACAATATACGATACGATGTTTGTAAACTACAGCTTAGAAAATGAATATGAATAAGAAGGTTTCCACTGTAACAGCAATTTTAACAATTCTGGTCATAAGACGTAGTATACTTACACCCGTATTTAACAGGTAATATAGAGTATTTGACTTTGTGGTAGTTTTTACTGTTGGTCTTGTTTCAGAATGGTAAAATATAGACTACAGTATAAGCATATCACAAATGTCCCTTTCCACTGACACACAAGTCACTAACCTCCAGCAGTAACAAAATCACTTCATCCCTGACCACCTGCAGAAGCACATTCAATATGTCAGCAGTCAGGGGCTGTCAGTTGGGTGACTTAGAGAGGGCTTCTCATAATGTCTGTTGCCATGGAAGCGCAGGGTCCTCTTGGGCAGAGAGAGGTCAAATGAACATCTGGGTAATGTCAGAGGTAAAAGGAGATCAATACCACAGGTCTAGAGGGGCCTCCTTCAAAACATCTAGTAGCAGCTGGCTGTGTAATCTCCGTTAAACCAATGACTCTATTTTAAAGATGGCTCTGGCAGAACCCGACAGCTTGGGAATTCACCAAATCAGCCTAATGAAAATGACCCTGTTCGCAATACGTGCCTATAAGTCATAAACAGCCTCTTTGTTTAACACTGCGTGTTGGGGATTCTTCTCCTGCGCTTTTGCAAAGACAAAATCTAAGTGCTATATTTTAAGCGATTAGGTAATAAAGCAATATTAAAAAAGACCCATCTAAAAAGCAGATCAAGAGACAAACACAGGCCTCGGGTATCTTCGTCAATTGTGACTAAACCTTCACATTAGGAAAGAGTCTCTCTCAGAAGCTGATGAGTCAGGCTGGCCGAACCTGAATCTGAACACTTTAGTATATTTGGGAACCTGCAGTGGGTCAGTGTCTATATGAACAGGCGACACACAACTAATACTGAAGAACATCCTTCTTTTCTCATGCCCTAAAATGCTGTGAACATCCTTATCATTAGAAGGGGTGCTGAGGTGTTCAGTAAACAGACACCCGTCTGTCATTGGGAGAAATTACAAACCTTATTGGCTGATTGGGAGCATTACCGGGAGAAATAAACCCAGTATTGTTTCTCCTTAAGAGTTGCCTGTTCTGTCCCGGCTCTCTGAATGGCCCAGTGTCATCCATGAGCCAGCAGTGCTGTCTTGACAACCAAGATAGGGCCAGAGGTGACAGTCTCAGGCAGAGCCCGGGGCTGTGGAGTAAGAGAGAGAGAGAGCCGACCCCAGAGAGGGCTGACCCCAGGGGGGGACGCCAGGCCAGCTGTCTCCTCAAAGAGCACTTTTCATCTAGAGTTTTCTGAGCGATCCTTCGGCACCGAGACAGGTGCATTATTTTTTCTCGCTCCGAAGCCTGTTGTCCTCAAGGGCAGACAAGGAGAATGAATGGCTTTGGCTAGTGCCTGCGTCTCTCTGTAATACACAAAATTAATCTGTAACAGCGGATCTCAGTGGATTGGAAGCCCTTGGGGAATATACTTCTTCAGTTGCAGTGTGGACAGACAGCTTGTTCTACACACACAAACCTAAATGTAACATGCAGAACACAAGGCCGTTCTGTCCACAGAGATATATAAGGAGCAAACTGTATAACCACATTGCAGAAAACCATTTTGTTCCAAGACCCAAGTCCTGGGATCATTAAGCAACAACCAATAAAACTACATAAATAGGCTATCTCATTTCTAATTTTTTATACAGTATGTTCTGATGTTCCTATGAAATATAATATTCTATTGCTCTTTAACTTCATTAAGCACGAGTCGGCAGCTGTACAGCACCTTGTAAAAGTATACACACCCCTCCAATGGTCCCATCTTGTTGAATTCCAAATGATCTATACACATGTTCAATGTTTAGATTTTTAATCAGAACTTGAAGGCTCAAACTGAGCACTTTTATGGCTTCGGTAGTTAAATGTAATCAAAAACTGCAAAAATACGTTGCCTGCTCAAGTACGCACGCCCTTCAGGTGAATAGTGCAGTGTAGTGAAATTACAGCAGAAAAGCAGGGAGCATCAAGGTTTCTTCTTCTGTATTACAGACAGTGAAGTCTGTGCTGGTGAAAGATCACCTCAGTCCTGATCTGGATCTCTGGACCACTTTAAGACTAAACACCGAAAATATGTCCGCACCGGGTTCGGTAGTGAAAAGCAGAGAGGAAATCTTTTAAGTTAAAATTGATAACTTCAAGGTTTAAGCTGAAAACACCGAGGAATAAGAGCACGGGGGCAGAAAGGCTGGAGCTAAGCAGATCAAAGTGTTATCCGAGCCTCAGACTCTACCTCTTCAAAGCGACGCTTGTGCTTCTAACATCGAGCCCAGACGCCCTCTCGCTCCTAAATCTTTCGCTCGCTAGACAGCCGCAGCTGCTTCGCCAGCACATCTGCTCGCAGGGGGGCATGAAAAGGAGGAAGGGGGAACGTCTTGCCTCCGTCACACTGCTTCCTTTTTCTACTAACGCTGCCTCAGCAGAGGAGGATGGCGTTCTGCCTGCGGGAGAGAACCCGTAACAGAAAGAGCCCGGGCTCTCCCCGCGTCTCCGCGCAGAATGAACAGCCGCCTCCGACGGGGCGGCATGAGAGTCCGCCCGTCGGACCTTCTCTGTCGGCAGAGCGTCGTTCCTGAAGGAGAGAGTGACGGGCTTCCGACTCTCCGTCTCTACTCTACAGTTTCACCGAGCGGGAGGCGCTGGGATAAGGAACATTGAATGCACTTTAATTAAACTTGCGCGCCTGTGTGCGTGGCGTTAGCGGGCCGCCAGGGGGCACTCTTCACTCTGCGCCAGGATTTCCGAATCCGAGCTGTAGTATCGCGACCAAGGACACTGTACTGTAGAAGGTGCTGCTCTTTGGATGAGATATTGTTATCAAATTCCGGACAACCTGGTCATTAAAGATTCCAAGGCACTGTTCGTAAGCGAGTGGGTATAAACTGCAGTGTCCTGGCTAAACTTCACGTTGAACTTGCAAACATTGAACCTTGATTAAAATCAAGGTTTTTCCTAAAAGGAAGGCAACACTTTGAAATCATGAAGGTTGAGAATATTTGTGCTCGGCCGGTCTTTTACATTTTGGGGGGTTTTCCCAATACAGGTTGATCATATTCTCCATTATCAAAAGGAGTTCATGAAGTTGGTGCGACAGAAATGACAATGGTTTGCAAATACGGTATCAAGTTAGCTCACAATGTAAATTCAAGAGTAGAAAGTGGGATATTTCTCCATTAGACCAAATGCCATTACTAGTTCACTAGCCATTTCCCCAGCTTAATAAACCGGTCTGGCTCATTAGATGAAAAGACCACCTGTACAGTTAAAATGGGACTTTTGTTTCACCCACAGGCTTCAGTCTTAACTGATCTGTTCCAGAGCTTCACAACACTTGCCTGGTACTATATAAAGGACTTGTACGAGCTTGTTTAGAGACTTTATTGATCCAGAAGGGAAATTGATGTGTTGTAGCTTTTGCGATCGGCAGTAAGATTGCAGAAGAGCAGTAGTTCACAATAAGATGCCTAAATTTCAGTCCCACAAAGTGCCAAAAATATCTTTATTCCCCCAACTGAGAAGGACCTGTGGCAGATAAGAGTGATCAATTATGGATGATCAAATCCAATAACGCCCCCCCAAAAAAAACTACAGTCCCCCAGGGCCACAATTTGACACCCCTGGGAAACTAGTGGACAGCTGGGTTCATGAGGTCATGCTTGTCCCATCAGGGTAGCCATATGGCCCAAGGGGAGTTATTCTTCAATCAGGAACATCCCACTTCGCCATCGTGACTCTAAAACCAGAACACTGAACATCCTCACACCCCACTCACAAGACTCATCTGTCAAACGTACCCCAGTTAAAAAGCAAGGGACTTCAATCTCTCACTACTACCACCCCACTCAAACCGCATCTGCCTCGCATCTCATCTTTACCCGAACATTTGAGGCGGGATGCTGGTCACCTAAACTTATTAGGGGTTTTGAGAAGCTACTAAAAAAACATGAATGAGTATAAGGTAAATTGCAGGATTTGAGTTCTGCATTGCCTGTCCCCGCAAAAAAAAAAGTCACAAAACAGCAGAAATCTACAATCCACCCAAATCGGCTCACAGGAGGGCAGTACAAGCTATTGTCCAACAATTTTTCCATTTTAGACTAAGCCCAGGAGATGTTTCAAGCCTTCCCAAAATGAAAGTGATGGGGTTTAGTATTCTTTGGCTAAGATACCACAGAAAGGCTTCTCAATTTTGCTATTCAGACGCTTTAGCTGGAGGTTAAACCCTCACTGCAGGTCTGGATGTTGCAGACAAGCTCTTGCAATTTAAAGTTGCAATTGAGGTTTAGATCATGGCAAACAAGAAAGATATTTCTTTCATTAATTTAATGTTTTAATGTTTCTTTATTAGCCCTATACAATTTCTTGCATTAGGAATGCGTCTTTTCGCATACCCCAGCTTTTTCTCCAGGGAGACACAGACACAGAGACAGGGAGAGAAGCTTGGGGTCAGAGCGCAGGGTCTGCCATTGTACGGCGCCCCTGGAGCAGTTGGGGTTAAGGGCCTTGCTCAGGGGCCCAACGGAGTAGGATTCCTCTGCCGGCCACGGGATTTGAACCGGCAACCTTCCGGTCACAGGCGCAGATCCTTAGCCACAGAGCCACCGCTCCGCCAAAGCACCTCACGTTTTACTCACAACCCAATAGATCAAGAGATGAAGCTTTTCACTCCTTAACTGGAGCTGGCAAAAGAACACAGCTTCTTCTAAAGCTATTGGATTTGTGGAATTCAATTCCTTAAAACCTAACAATGTCAGTCAGAAAACCGCTCCAATATGGATTGCATTCCAGCGTTAAATTGAAGATGCTTAAACCAGTTGTGAAGACTGGTTTCCTCCGTTATCTGAAGAGGACACGCCTCGACTCCGTTCGGAGATATCGATCATCATGAATAACTCTGCGAATTTAAATTGCACCGCATGTCTAGTCTTCGATCTATAGGCGTGGCCAGACTTGCCGGTCTAGCGCAGAGAAATGCTGCCTATAGGAGCAATGCCGGCGGATTTTGTTAAATTAACCCTTCTCGCTCCAAACCCACCGATGCATTTTGGTCTTAATAAAATGCAGGGGGGTAAAAAAAAGAGACAGTAACTTCTATTCACTTTTATTAAGTCAATTTCAACATTTGTACAAATTTCTGGGGTTTTCCCACGCGAGAACAATTGGTCACGCAGGACCAGTTCCCGTCCGTCAGGCGCCGTCCGCCGAACATTTTCCTCGTGCGCTGCCCGTGGAGCCCGTGGGTCTTCGTGCGGGAGTCCGCGGAACAAAGGAAACGATGCTGCTCTCGCCGCTGCCTACGAGTTCTCGCCCTGTTTCTCCTGTGCAATTGCTGAGACACGCAAAAAAATAAAAAAAAGTGTCCGTCACTTCACACGGTAAAGGCTCTTTCTCCCGAGCTTGTAGGCTAGACAGAGGGGCGTGCCTCTAACATCTCTAGTGCGGTCTATGACGATAATTAACTAGCACATCTTTATCGTGCATGTACATTAACACAAATCAGCAGTTTTAGAGACAGTAAAAGGCTCATTCAAGAAAGGCGGCATCCTTCCCCCACCACAATTGAAAGCAATCGGCAGTGTACGCCGGTGAATAAGAATGCATTAACAATTACCGGCTTTAGCCCAGAGTGAATTTGCCCACACTTCTACCACCACCCCGCTTCAAACCGTCCAGAAAAAGCGTTAGTTACTCACTCTCTTTTGTGGGAAGCGTGTTCTTCTCGTGAGTCTCCGTCTTCTTCAGCTTGCTCTTATCAAACTGGGAGATCTCGTCCAGACTGGGCTTGTCTGCCATTTTCTGTCCAATTGACCTAATTGGAAGGGGGTGAGGGGAGAGAACCAAAATCAGCACTTCACGGTTGATTGAGCGTCCGACGAAAAACACCAGCACTGCAAGATCAGATTCAATGGGACACCGAAACCGGCCGCTTTCAGGTCCACTATCCCCGAGGAGGCTGCAAGGGGGAAGAATGAACACTAGAGACCGGTAGAATTGTGCAGCCTAAGCAATTCAAGTTTAGGCGTCTTAATCCAATACCGTGGCGACCATGCACAAATTCATCCGATTGCACCATATATATACACATCAATGAAAGCCAAGTTACAATTAGTATGAGTATCTAAACATGTTTTACAAAGGAATATATCAATCCTGGAACAAAGAATAATTTAAAGGGTGGGGAAAAAAAGCTAAAAAAAATCAATTTACTCAGCAGCGGCGTAGTCCCCGAAGTAAACGAGTTGCAGTCTTGGAACAATAGGGTTCCGCCTTCGTCTGCCTTCGCTTTATACACGGCCGTGGTGCTGTGACGTCACGCCTTTTACCGAATCGGACGCATTATTTTTTTTTTGGCCCGACATAGAAGGGATCATTCCCAGACCAGCGAGAAGGGGGAACAATTCAGCACTGCGGTAACGTGGGAAAAGGGAAAGACTCGGCTCCCAATTCAAGACCCCTTTTTGCTGCACGTTGTACTTGTAAAAATACAACTAGAAATGATGAATGCGGCGCGTAGTTAAGATACGGGGCTCGCAAGTACAAAATACGAAAAGAGCTGAAATTATGTGTGTTACATGTGCGCAGTGTACAGTATATAAATGGTTCTAAGTATAGTTACAAGGGACAGCCATTCATAGATTCAGAACATTTGTACAGCTGGAATTCGCACAAATGAAATGAAAATGAGACGCACTCAAAGAAAGTCCTCTATTGTCACAAGTCCTTGGAAGAAACAGCCGAATTTCTGAAGGCACCACACCTGAGGGCGAAAGTGTAAACGTGTCCCAGTTTTCAAGGAGTGTTAGTTCACATCGCCTATCACACTGGCGTCTTTTTGTGTCTCCGTGGAATCTGTTTCTACATGTAGACCTGTGGAAGGTTAAGACATGACTGGCAGGGGCAGTCCAGAGGCTGCCTGGTCACAGAAGGACTTCACGGCAAACCGCACAGCACAGTTTACTAATCCTAATCCCTCTTCAGGAACGAATATGGATCCGGATGTTATTTTTTTCTTTGTGTTAAGCTCATGGCAAACGCCAGTCTAGGCACAAACGGCACAGAAATCACAGTAGGCCTTATGGGAAATCACCGTGGCAAATGTGCACTGTACCTCTGCAGTTATTTAGTTTTACCAGGTTTATGTCAGGCACTTATTTCTTATTCTGCTTCGCTGGGCTGTATATACAGTAATTGGAAGTAGATTAATCCAGGGTTTCCCAGATCCTTGTCCTGAGGACTCACTGGCTTGCTGGGTTTACAGAGTTTTCCATTTTAACTGAGGCATTCTCACATCTGTCTATTCTAGACATTAGTGAAAATATCAAACATAGTAGAGCAGAGAGTAAAGGAGTTTACTGCCATATGTACATGTACATGGAAGTTATTCACATTACATTGAGCACTGGTTCTGGACAATCACTGTCCACTGAATTTAATTCTGGTTTATCTCTTAAATCCCCAGAGTTAATTGATGAGTTCATTGATCTGCTCACGTGGTAACGTTTTTATTTATCTTGATTCTTCAGTCAGTTGTTTCCTACTCTTTCCAACAACTTCAGCACACAGGATGTCACACAGCCTCCCCTCAGCTTGCTTGCTGTTATTTCTGACTAAACACCGCTTACTTGCTGATGTAGTGCTGTTGAACCGATACAGCTGCAAAAGGACACTGCATTAGATGAACACAATGAGAGTTCTTTCCTGTTCCAGAGATCCAGCTGGTTCCATTTCAGGCAGCACACCTGAGTGAGAGGCAGCTCTGAAACTGAAATCGGCGCAGTGGTGGTATCATTGAAAAAATCCCAAAAGGTGGACCTTTTTCACAAGCTGAAGGCAAATTGACTAATATGACCCAAACGAACAACTGAAATCACCTAGCCTGTGATTAAACACTCAGAATTTTACTGCTAAATCGAGGTTCGGGTTCATGTTCTTGAAGCTTTGTGGTGTCTCAAACAAAAAAGGATAAAGAAAGGATTTCAGTCCTAAAAGGTGGTAAGGAATGATCCCTTCTCTTTCACGATGCAATCAGATTACAACGCAATCAAATGCACCATGAAAATCGAAGGCAACGACAGGCAAAACACCAGTCTCTGGCTTCCACCCCATGGCTTTAATGGTTAATTGAACCAATTAGCGTAGTTCAATCATCAGTGTACTGCAGGTCTTACACACGTGTTAATTAACAGGTGCCTCTGAAGCAGGTGAGAACTCTGAACTGGCTGGAGACCTGGAGTCGCCTTCCCCTGGGTGAAAACACGTCTGCATTTACGTGCTCCAGACTCCATACACTGGCACCCCAGACAGCGCTGCTGCTTTTCTCTCCGAACTGCCCCCTGCCTGGCTCCTGCCCCCTAACGCCGGGGCAGAATGCAGTTACAAAGTCACCAGCACGTGACAGAAAAGTCGAGGGTGTTTGCGCCACAAATTTGTTTCCCTTTGTCTGTTCCCCATTCTCACAAGTGTGTTCCAGATGGGACCACCAGCTCTCCATTTAATAACAACAACAATAAGAATAATAATGTTATAGTTGTCGTAGAACAGTTCGGCTTCTAAACCTGTGGCCTTTGTGCTGCTCTGCAACATACGGTAGGAGATTATTTTTCTGCAGTTCATTTTTACACCTACAATGCTTATTCAGAGGTAAACCAGTTCAAAATAGTTAGAGTGTATTCTGAGCGTCTTGTCACAAAGCCGGAAGTTCAGCTGGGTACAATTACAATTACAATTCCTTTAACAATTACAAATTACAATTCACTCAAGTATAAAAATATGTCTTGGAGATAAGATGTTTGGTTAAAATACAAATGAAAATCTTAATTTTGGGGTTTGGGACGGCATGAATGGGGATTTTTGCAAGCCTTCAGGATAGTTGGAAGTATTTTTCACATTTTGCATACGTTTTTAAAGAGAGTGTATTTGTGTGTTGCATATATACATGTACACTCATTTTTGCATGCATTATCAGGCTTGCAAAATTGTATATGGAGAGGTCTTTTGTAATTGGGTGACCATCTTTCCAATACATGGTTAACCATAGACTATAATAAAGAATACATTAATTTAATGCAAGAAATTGTATATGGCTAATAAAGTGATCTTATAAAGTACTGTGATTACTATGTGTATGTGGAATCAACATTGTCAGGTTTAGTAAGGCAATTCTGTGTGCAGAAGGTGCCTACTGTTGATAGAAGATAGCTTTTAAAATGGGAATAATTTTAAATTCAAATATAAACTGGGTGTGCAAAACATCAGTTTAGACAGGAATCTGGCCTTCAGCCTGCACGATGTCGCCGCCTGTCCGATCGGTTCCTGGTGACGTCATCAGCAAAGCGCCGCTGTGTAGTAGCAGTAGGCGGGGGAGGAGGAGGGTGTGCGTGTCAGGTACAGAAAGACGAGGGTGGTAAGGCAACAGAGGATTTATCAGCGAGAGGTAATTTCTCCTTTTTTTTGTCTGTTTCGTGGTTTCTCTGGTCTTTCGTACGAGGAGCCACGGGCAGACAGAATCCAACGGTTTTATCACCCTCCCATCGGCTTGTTTAAACTGAGTGAGGCTTGCAGCTGTTCTGGTGCACGGCGTATCTCTGCTGTCGTGTGTGTGGGGGCACAGGCCTTACTTAGCCTGTCACACTCCTTCAAGCGTGACCTCTTGGGCTGTGCCGGGCACAGCAGCCGCCAGTTTCACCCCGGGTCTTATCTGCAGTTAACCAGGCGTGAAGGTCTGATGGCAGCGACGGCGGGCTGACAGACCGGGGGTCCTCGCCTAGGGAGGGTCCTGTGTTCCAGACCCGTTCGGTAGGATTTTACAAACAGCCCTGGTGCTCTGTAAGCTCCTGTCCGTACAGCACCGGCTGTAGATCTCTCTCGTGTTGTTGGCTAAACCCATATAAACGTCCATCTAATATCTGATTTAAAAGGAAACTGGGGTTTTCTTCATTTATTGTCATAAAAGAAACAACGCGAGATATAGATTACTAAGTGCCATTTATTACCCTCCTCCTTGTTTGCTTCATTGACTCCGAAGTGTTTCTAATTAAATAAAAAAGTTGTATTTTATTGGACTACATTAGATCGACCTGTAGCTATTCCGTTCTTTAAAGTGCCACTTCGCTTCTTGAAGTCTGGGCTGCCGAGAATCTAGTCGATGTAATTGAACGTTTTTTTTAAATACTGATCAGCAGTTCTGTATACGAGAGTGAATGTTAAAGACAATCCCCATTAAAATCACAGGAGATATTGCACGTGTAGATGCGTGGTACATTAAATTAAAGTGGCTATATATTAGATTGGATTGCATCACAGGTGAGGGGAATTCAGCGCTGTTCGGTTTATCGATGTGGATACACTAACCACGAGGAAAGAGTTAATTCAGAAAGCAAGGTCATAAGTCCATTTTCTTGTTCCCTGTTCTTCACGTGGACTCTAATTTTAGTTCTGCAAAACAGCGTGTGGAAGAGGCAGCTGAGTGTTACATGCACACTGCTTTTAGCAGGCCGGTTAGTACACACGCCAGTTTTTCTTAAAACGAGTTCGATTTTTTTTTTTCATTTTAAGATGTAGACCTGCTCAGAGGACTACCCAGCTGGCGCGCACCTACTGCATGTGTGGCTGAGGTTAAGGTGTAGGCGCCGTAAAGGGAGGAGGATCCCACAGTTTCGAGCCCACACCCTTTGGAGAGAAGCTGCGTGCGTGGGACCGTCAACAGGTACACTCATTTGTTGCATGCATTTTCAGGCTTGCAAAATTGTATACGGAGAGGTCTTTTGTAATTGGGTGACCATATTTCCAATACATGGCTAACCATAGACTATAATAAAGAATACATTAATTGAATGCAAGGAATTGTATATGGCTAATAAAGTGATCTTATAAAGTGCTGTGATTACTATGTGAATGTGTCAGGTTTAGTAAGGCAATTCTGTGTGCAGAAGGTGCCTACTGTTGATAGAAGATAGCTTTAAAAAGGAGAATCATTTTAAATTCAAATATAAACTAATTAGGCCGGCGTTGCTGGACAAGACAGTGCGGCGCTGTGAAACCAGAGAGACACCAGCCTGCCTCTTCTCTCGGAGTCCTCGAGAAATTGTGTCCTGTGCACCTTGACTGCCCGAACGAGGGAGTCCTCCCGAGCTGGAGTTTTAATTAACAGACCCCAGACTGCTGCTGCTCCTCCAGAATTTGCAGATGAACACCAACGCAAGTTGTTACTTTCTTGAACTTCGCTGGAGGGTGCGTCACAGTCCAGGGTCAGGGAAAATGCAAACTGAGATAAGAAACAGTTGATATTCCGTTTTGCGTTTGCGTCCCTGATCCCTGTGTGCTACGGAGGGCAGTTGTAGGACAGAGGTTTTTCAAATTGCTCAGCGATGTTGGGGACAGAAAGGGGGCGGAGACGGTCTAGAAACGGGCAGCGAGTTTTTTTTTCCCACCCTGTCCGTAAGGCTGTTGAACTTGCAGAAGGCCTATGTACAGTGTAACGTTCTTGCTAAACACAAATAAGAGATGTCGTGCACTAAAAAGAATAATCCCATTTGATGGCATTACAGCATTTTCAAGCGCGATTTAAAAATCGATGCCTTTTTGTTGCATCAAGTTTTGTATGTTGCACATGCACAAGCTCTCGTATGGGGATGTTAGTGTCCGCTCCTTTTTGTGCTTGGCGGTGTCATGCTGATTTAATGCTTGTGGTCAGGTTTCATATTGCACATGATTGAAGGTCACCATCTTTTCTCAGTGTGTGGAGACTAGACAACAAAATACACCGCGTTTGCAAGAGAAATCAGCACAATATGACGCTAGACAGCATTAGTGAATCTTGAGTGGGTCTCTTAACCCTTTGTAGTGTTGCCTTTTGCTGTACAGAAGTCTGCAACACCTTCACATTGTACAGATGAAATCGTGTTCTGTGGAACTGAAGTATATTGCTGACAAAGAATCTGTAAATACTGTGGAAGTGGAATTACTGGAAAGCTTTTTCTGGGATTAAACAAAACAGAAGATGAAATCTCAGAAAGACCTATTAAAGGTTACAGGTTGTCAAAAAGGCACAGACATGTTTTTGTAATTAGCATTACAAAATGCTAACATTACAAACTTTAGCATTCTTGAATGGCAAGTCTATGACTTTTACTGGGTCATATCATGACCCAAAGTCATTGTGTTTTAATCATTTTTATATTCCCATTCCCAAGTTTTTTTTGTATTTGCTCTTATTCTGTATATAAGAGGAAGATGTAGAATAAGATGTGGGAACTTTTCTGAATGTAAAGGCAGATCGTGACTGAAAAAAATATCCAGATGTCACTTCTCACTGAACTTCATGGAGCATAGATTCACAATCACCTGTCAATGTAGTATACTCATATACTCAAATTAACGCTGGTTTTGTCTGTCACTGTCACCTTAAAACACCTTTTTTTAATATCTTAGAATTTTGTGATGCTTTGGAATTAAAAGTGCTGTACAAATGCAAACTTATTTGAACTTTCTTTTCAAATGTTGGATGCCATCAAGTATGACTTAAAACGGCGACAAAGATCCTTTTTTCCCACGAGTGTTTTAGTGTTAGCGTAGAATATTTCAAAAGAAACTGAGAAAATGTTTCAAAGAGAAAATCCAGATTTACTGTTACTTTGAGCCCCAATTGACTTGCAACATTCTAGAAAACCAGTTATTGGAGCAAAACTGTGAAGTCACTCCCACAGGTGCTTTTCAGATTTCAGATTTCTTTAGATGTTCATGGAGGTAGCCTGGGGTGACCCTCGGGATTCCCCACGATGAACCTCTACCACACCCACTCCACGATTCAGATCTCGTCCTCACTGTTTTTCATTGCTTCGAACCCCAGAGATGTGGTTGTTGAGACTGAGGTTTTCCCAGTGGTCACAAGGTCAACAGAAGGTGTGGAGAATACATGGTACTGCGTAGAGAAGTGCCAAGGACTACATGCTCTAACATAGTGGTAGGACACCCGTCATTTGAAAGGAGAACTGCTATGCAGAGACTGGTAGCAAGTGTAAGGGAATGAGTATACAGAACAAGTGAATCGCTTATTTTTTTATTATCTTTATATTATTTTGGTCTGTATTTATGGATGTGGTGACTGGAGGCCTTACTTCAGTGTCCTTTAAGTAGTTTTCACTTTCATTTCCTTATTTCAGAACATTATTGTTTCCAGGATTCTTCGGCAATAAGGTTTCCATTTCTGTCCAAGTGGTCTGTTGCTTTTGTTGACAGACGGAATATTTCGGTGATTTTAGGTGACCAGAACTAGGTGTTTGAATGTCATTGATGTGCTTTTCAGTCCGTAATGACTGTTAGTTAAGAAGTAAAACAATGTTGATTTATATATCAAACCTTTCGATTTTAAGAGTCACAACCCCTGCAGAAATCGCACGACCGTTTGTGTTCCATCTTGTAATCTTTAAAGCTATCGAGAAACATTTTTAATTTTGAATTTACGAACACAAACACTAGTTTTGCTTTTCAGTAAAAAAAAAGGCCAAATATCACATTGCATGCAATCAAATGGACTTTGAACAAAAATCCCCTTTGTGAAAACTTTTTTTTTTCTATGGTTATCAGGATACGTCTAGGGAAAAGATCAAGCGTAGGAGAACTTGAAAAATGTAAGTCTGTATTTATTCGGGTGCTTTTTGTAAGTAGTAGAATAAAAAACTTTACTTTTATTTCTGTGAATCAATTTGGTAAGAATGCTGGTTGTACTTGGAATTTATTCCAGCCAGGGTTCTTCACATTCGGTATGACAGATGTTGTCATTTTGTTTGTGTGCTTATTTTTTGTGTGTTTTGCACTTCTGGGCCACCATAGATTTTGTATGTGCAACAATGAGAACTTCCTAAAGCACATTTTGGACTTTTTGACTTTTTTTAATTATAAAGTTACCTGAGGTGCTTTTTTCATATCGTAAAAGAGGCTTTAGTCATGATGAGGTCCAGAAAATACTGGTACGGTATGTGTTGAAAGTACAGGAATACTATTATTTAATGGATTACCTCCCAAACACTTTACTTCTTCTGTTGGTGTAGACTTAACATGAGAAGCCACCAAATTGTTCTGGCGCACTATGGCTGCCGTCGCATCATCCAGGTGGGGCTGCACATTGGTGGTGGTGGAGGGGAGTCCCCATTACCTGTAAAGCGCTTTGAGTGGAATGTCCAGAAAAGCACTATATAAGTGTAAGCAATTATAATTATTATTATAAATTCCATTTAGCAAACTGAAATGGATTTCTGACTGATGAGAGATACAGTACATCTCATTTCATACTCATCACATTTTACTAAAGGATGGTCCTGCGAAGTACAGAAATGCTGCTGCTTAATTTCAATTTAGACAAGAGTTGTTCACCAGACAGGAAACGGTAGGCCTGTATCACAAATAAAAACAGTCCACATTGGGTGCAGCACTTTCTCTGTGCTACGTGTAGTGCTTCAAAGCCAAATACATATATAGAGTCAATGTAAGGTTTGGACAGAATTTTGTTTGATTTCTCCGCAGCTTCTGTTTTTTCTCAGGCTGCCAGGGAAACGACAGAAAAATCCATGAAAACTGAACTCGCCGGTGTTCCAGGTTCATTCCTGGGAGATGTTGTTTTGAATTAATGACTAGATTTAATGTGTTTTTCAATTACATGGGGAATTCTGTTTTCCCTTTTTGTTTTTTGTGCCGGTTCGTTAAAATCTCTTTGGGTTTGTGGGAGTAAGAAACAAGAATTCCTTACTTTCCTTCCAGGAGGGGCTGGATGAGATCCTGGGGTCGATGAGCTGCTGTCTGCCTTAATGGGCTCGATCGACCAAATATGTCTCCCCTCGTTTGTAACCGTTCTTGTGTTCCTAATTGCAGCCTCCCTTTGGAAGTGGATGCTGCAGGCCCATTTGAACGGAGCAAGGAGAGGTGAGTTGTTGAAGCGCAGTGCTTTATTCACTGTACGAAGTGGCGGTTTCTAGTTCCAGCTTCTTTGCATTCTGATCAGGAGGGGTAGGTATGGCTGAAACCAACCCCCCGCTGATCCTAAATGCGTCAGAGCTATGGAACAGCTCTCGCATAAAGGTAGCTCTTAAGTGGTTTAAAGTGGTAAGAATTAAATGAGTCTCAGTGATTGGCTCAGATGTCTTTTTTTTTTTTTAGATGTGCACATTGTGTTTGTATTTCAGTGTTTACATGGGCATGGGAATAAAAAAACACCCTCCATACACTTAGCAGAGAGGTATTGTTCAAATGAAGGTGAAGTGAACATTTTTTAAAGTGAAGTGGATAATTGCTCATCTCGCCAACAGTGCTAGTTAATCTTTGTCACATACCCTCCATTGTAACCTCATTACCTCATGAGTTGGGGGGGGGGATTGTAATTTGTCCAGTAAATAGTTTTAAGTAAACTGCATTTTAACTAGTTTTATCTGTCATGCTCAGAAGAGTGGAAAGGCAGTATTTCTACCGCGAACAGCCTTTTACCCACTGAAACTCAATATAATGTAAAAGCTACATCAGGGCAGTTTTCCACAAAATAAATATTGATCGTACCTCATCATTGTAAAGACTGTAACCAGACCTAGGTCACGTTGCGCTGTGTTGAAAAAAGTTTTTTTTTGTGATGTCAAAACAAACAGTCTAACCTGACTCCTTAAACGGTGCTGTGAATCATAACAGGTTTTGGAGCTGGCAATAAATGCTATCTGTTTCTGGTTTGCATTTTCTTTCATCAAGTGTATTGTGGATAGGGAGAAGCGAGGCCTGTATTGTGCTGCACAATTTCTGCAGATCCTTTTCCTCTGTTTGATTGGCCTTGTTTTTTGGTTGGTCTCTAGTGAAGTGAACTCAAGGCTACAGAGCTTTTTTTTTTAATTTGCGATGGGGTGTCCTAAATCTTGGAAGACTGGGTGCTGCAGGCTTTATAGATATCTTTAATCCACGCCAGCCCTGCAATGTGGGATACCCTGTTCACTTTCCATGTGGATCACCAAGCCACAGCAGGAAGATTTATTTTTAATTTTCTTTCCTGTGTTCAGACAGGTTCCCCTGACACCCATCGAAGATCATCAGTAGATGTTGCTGCACACGTGAAGACAGGTGTGAACACCATTTCACTCCTCCCTTGCCTTGATGTCACTCTGTGATATTTAGGACCAAAAACTGTAATTCCATAGGATTTTGTAAGTGATCACCCAGTTAAACCTGGGAAGAGATCAGTGTTTAACAAATCGTAGACTGAGGTGAAACAAAAACCAGGGGAACCTACTAGTCTGATCCCATTAATGATCCTCAGGACCTAAGCAAAGCTACACATTGCAAGATACACTGAAACCCCTTCTGGGTTTGCAGACCAGAGAGAATTAATCTGTACAATTTAACTGTAAAAAAACTTTAAAGTAGGTGTTTGTAAATTTCGTTTGAACAAGATTCAAGAAGGAACGCATTAGTGATAGAAGTGAAGTTAATATATTACGTCTGAAAAAGTAATATTATTGCATTACTAAAGAAATGACATCGGGCAGTTTGTAATGTTGCTGGTCTTTTTTGCAGGACCATGGCCTCAGCCAGCTGGGCTTTCCAGGAGATGCCCCAGTGGTAAGTGTCACTTTCCCGTCCTTTGTCATATTTCCTCCCTTGCTTGGATAGAAGTTCAGCTCTTCGCCACTCTGGCTCACAGTGGTCAGTGGACTTGCCTGCAGCCCAAACAGAGTGACCCCCGTGGAAACGCAGTTTCCTGTGTGGGAGGCAGGCAGCTCCCAGTGCTGAGCGAAAGCACTTGGCTTAAGTGCATCAGTGGTCACAGGGACAAAAACGTGATGGTGGGGTTCATCTGGATTTTATAACGAACGAGTTTCAAACGGTTGTTTTTATGTGCGCTTGTTTCAAGGTTTCAGGAATGAATATCATCTTTCAGGCCTTAGGAATGTTTAAAGAGCAAAATACAACCATACTCTAAGATTCCCTTTGTTAGCTTTAGAAAAATAGCTTTGGTTTCTGGAATCTGCTTTTTGCATTACTCCTCTTTGATAGTGAACAGGGTTCCTGAGCTGGTGCCACAAGCCTGTGGGTTCAAGGCCTTACTGTAGACATCACTTTCTTTCCTTGAGCATTGTTACCCTGTAGTTGGGTACTTCTTGAGGAGTTTACCCTGATTACTCCAGTCCTTCTTGCTTTGCTCATGGGGATGAATCAACAATGGACTATAGCCACACTCTTGACTCTCGACCCATTAGTGATCCCTGGTGTCCGTACAAATGATTCCTTAAGTTCACACTGTGCAGTTGAGCTGGCAATAGAAAGCAACCAGTGGTTCCTCACAGACTGTTTCTGTGAGGAACCACTGGAGTTGATTCTCCTGACAGAACCGAGGAAGGCAGAAGATAATGGAGCTATATTTCCGAACATCTTATAACTGGCAGCCCACTGAAGCTCTGCAGGTGTGAGCCAGGCCAGTACCTGGATGAGAGACTTCCTGGGAAAAGCTAAGGTTGCTGCTGGAAGACGTGTGTGTGGGCCCAGTAGGGAGCGCTCAACCTGCGGTCTGTGTGGGTCCTAATGCCCCAGTATAGTGATGAGGACACTTTACTACAAAACCAATGGCGCCGTCCTTCGGATGGGACGTAAAACCGAGGTCCCTACTTCCTGTGGTCATTGAAAATCCCAGGGTGTTTCTCGAAAAGAGTAGGGGTGTTACCCTGTTGTCCTGACTAGTTTTCCCTCTGGACTTTACCAATCATGGCCTCCTAATAATCCCCATGTGCGAATTGGCTTCATCACTCGGTTCTCCTCCCCACTGATAGCTGGTGTGTGGTGAGCGTACTGGTGCACTCTGGCCGACGTGGCATCATCCAGGTGGGGCCGCACACTGGTGGTGGTGGAGGGGATCCCCATTACCTGTAAAGCACTTTGAGTGGAGTGTCCAGAAAAGCATTATAAGTGTGTAAAGATGATAACGATTATGTAAGCTTTTTTTAGATGAGACGTTTGCCTTGGCATGCTGACCCTTCCCCAATGTCACATTTAAAAATGTTTTGTAAACTGCTCAATTCCATACTACCGAACTGCACTTGTAATTGTTAGACAACCCCTGAGTGTGAGGAGAAGTCTGAGCGAGTTAAGATGGCCGCTGTAAAGCTGTCATAGATTGGGTTAATAAATAACTTCCAGTGTTTACCCTGTACTCCCAGTGAAAATATTACAAGTATGCAGTGTGTCACTTGTTTGATAGTTTTTTTTTTTTAAATGCCTCATCCCTCTTAAAAAAACATTGAAGACCACTGAACTACAGTATCCCATTCAGAGGAACCTTATGTTCTTATTTTGGCTAATATTATAGAAACTAAAATAACTTGAACCTCCAGAATTGGTTGAATCCCTGTCTGGCTCCAACTCCAGTTGGCTCTTGTCTCATCATTTGTGTTACAGTGCCTGGCTTTTACAGTTTAGGATTCCCTTCAACAGGAAAGCAGAAGTGAGCAAAACATTATTTTCTTCTTTCCAAAACATTACTTATTTTTTACTTTCTTCCCTGTATTTTCTTTCGACAATCTTCTCATTTTGTGAAGAGTGCCGAAATGCTTATGTACAAAAAAAACTATTAAAACATGGAGAGCACTTGAGGATCAATCTGAAGAGATAACATGAAAGGTTTTGCTTTTGGGGTTTGTCCTGTCTTTCATTGCTCTGAAGCTCCTAGGCTATATATCCTTTTAATGCAAACATGGAACGTCAGTCCTCTGATATCTGCAGTAGCTTGTCAGGCTATTAAATACACTTGCCTCCAAACCAACTGTGGGACTTGACATTTGTACTTTGTCAGTAACTTTAGGTGTAGCATAGGAGACTTAGACATGTTTAGCTCCAAGTGGTTTGATATCCAAAAGTACAGGAAAAATGTTGTGCAGGCATCAGTAGCATGGGCTTAATGTGTTAAAATCCGAATAATTGACATTCAAGCTTTTGAAATGATCAAAAGTCAAAGGTAACCAAATGCTGTAGTCCATGAAGGTTGTCACTCAAATTTAAATTCTCATTTTTGCTGTGAAGAAAGATTTGCTTGTGATGTGCACGTGACCCGCTGGGGAACGTTTGAGCAAAGCTGTAAGCCAGTTGGAGTCCCAGTCTATGGATCATCGCGGTGTATGATATGATCTCTTTCACAAAGAAATCTGCACAAAGCTTGTGTATAACTGCTTGTTTTAGATATTGATTTCTATATAAGAAAGTAATTTATGCTTGGAATTTGTGTATATGCCTGATATGTGGGCTTTTAGAAGTGCATGATAAATTATTCAGTGAAAACTCCTTCAGGACTTCATATTATATTTATGTGGGCTCAAATATACTGTAAGACATGTAAATGAGATGGCAGATTAGTATTTTCAGAAGCCAGATTTATTTTATTTCAACCTGTGTTCCTGAAAATGGCTTCCTCTGCAATGTTCAAGTTATTACAGCCCTGATGCTAACAACTTCTGAGTGTTTTAAGCTTGTATTAGAAAAAAAACAGAGAAGAACCCATTCCCTTTGTATAGAGGTCCAACAGCTAACGCATTTGGTGAGCAGATAAACTCCAGGACATGCCATCCTCATAAAAGTATCCGATAAGATGTGAATCCATTTTTGTCATCATTATAGAAAAGACATTATTGCAAACAGGAGAGCAGGAAGACCATATCTTAAGTAATTTTGTGAATGTTTCTACTGAATTCCGAGATGTAAGGGTGTTATTATGGGGCCGAAGTGCAATCTCCAGTGTTGAAATGGAGGGTGTGTTGATTAAGCTTTAAGCTCTGTGCGGGGAAAAAACAGTCTTTCTTCAAATGGATTTCGAGATACTGTAATGTCAGGATTAAACCAGAACCGTGAATGTAGAACAAAGGAGTAAATTTCATCTTGTATTTGGCAGAAATAGATCCCCTTCCCTTCACACACAGACCCTTTGTGTCATAAAATGGATTATTTGGCATGCAGTTGCTTCCCCTTACATATGCATTTAGAGATTCTAGAATGCGTAGTACTTAAATTCTGTCAAAGAAGAAGCACATTCATTTTTATAATGGACATACAAGCTTGAAGAGAATTGGTCGATTTAGTCCATCTGTTATAATTTCTGCATCCGTGGTTTTCTTGGCCACACTTAAAATTGTGGTAGTTTATTTATAGAATCAGTAAAAACAAATTTGATACGATTGTATGTTTTTAAAGGCCCAGTTGAGTCTTTTTTTTAAATTAGAAAAATAATTGGTATATACCGGAAACTAAAGGATTTATTTCGGCAACAATGATACTCTGATTAGCGTTTCTGTTACGTAATGGAGAGAGCAGGTAAGATATCCAGCAGAGGAAGGGTCCCCTTGGCTGTATTAACTGATGTAGCTGCAGGTAAGAATTCCATAACCATGCCAAACAGTTCTGCCTGCAGTTGGGAACAGCCTGGTTTTTAGGACCGATGTGTCTTAGATGGAAACTGCACCACCATATGACCGGGAGAAATGAGTTTTCTCCTCATGGGTCATTTCTGGACCAGTGTTAAAATTTGGCCCAGGGTAGTTGACGGCTGTGGTTCTTGTCCCCCCCCCACAGCTGACGGAGGATGAAGGCCAGGGGCTGACTGTGCCGTGGGATTCGCCGCCATGGATTCGGATGCCCAGCAGAAGCAGGGGAAGGAGCTGGTGTTGCCAGCCTCCCCGGCTCAGCGCCTGGCCGGCGTGACGCCGGGCAAGCACTACCTGTGCGGCTCCTGCGCGGCGGTCACGAACATCGCCATCACCTTCCCCATCCAGAAGGTCCTGTTCCGCCAGCAGCTGTACGGCCTGAGGACTCGCGACGCGGTCCGGCAGCTGCAGAAGGACGGCCTGCGCAACCTCTACAGGGGCATCCTGCCGCCGCTCGTGCAGAAGACCTCCACACTGGCGCTGATGTTTGGCTTGTACGAGGACTTCTCCAGCCTGCTGCTCCGGCACACCAGCGCCCCCGAGCTGCTGACCCGCAGCCTGGCGGCCGTGCTGGCGGGGACAACGGAGGCCATTTTCACCCCCTTCGAGAGGGTCCAGACGCTCCTGCAGGACCACAAGCACCACCACCGTTTCAACAACACGTTCCACGCTTTCCGCAGGCTGCGCAGGGAGCACGGTTTCCGGGAGTACTACCGAGGCCTGGGCCCCATCCTGCTGCGCAACGGCCCCAGCAACGCCCTCTTCTTCGGCCTGCGGGGTCCCATCAAACAGTGCCTCCCCGAGGCCAACACCCGCGCCGCCCACCTGGTCAACGACTTCATCTGCGGCGGGGTCCTGGGGGCCATGCTGGGCTTCCTCTTCTACCCGCTCAACGTGGTGAAGGCGCGCATGCAGTCGCAGGTCGGCGGGGACTTCCCCTCCTTCAGGACAGTGCTCGTCACCATCTGGCGCGAGCGCGATGGCAAGGTGACGCACCTGTTTCGAGGGGCCCACCTCAATTACCACCGCTCCCTTCTCTCCTGGGGCATCATCAATGCCACATACGAGCTCCTGCTGAAGCTGCTGTGAGGGAGGAGGGCAGCGGCAAACTCTGTCGGAGAGGGTGATGCCAAGAAGGGACAAACAGGACCAGACGAGCATGATCTGGTGCAAAGGAGCACTGGTCTTCTTGCAAAAACAGGTTGGGGGATGTTTCTAAAAGTGACGAACTCGTGTAAGAGCTGTTTTTGGTGCTCCTAATGTTCCTCAGCTGGGCTGCTTTTCAAAAGGTTTTTCAGCTTCTGTCATTCATTACCCATCCTACAGAGTTCTTTCAGTAAAGCTTTTCTGCTGAGCGGTTTCTCTTTAGCAGAAAATATTCAGCAGAAGGGCTTGTTTTGTTAAGTTTTTGAGGTGCACCCTCCCACCACATCTTATAAGGGATCCCTGCCTCACATACAGGTTTGTGTGCACCAGCATTGCGTTTCAGCTAGAATGGTACTCGTGCCCAGTGAATTTCCACAGCTCACCTCGCCTTTCTCAGGAGAGGATCATCCTTTGACTCTTTTGCAGCCCATAACATGAAAGCAAAACTTTCAAATGGGAGCTGTCCAACTTCATCCTTATCAGGGCATCGGTAATGGCACTAGACTCTGTCAATAGTCAATATAAAAAGAGAAAAAGCGTTTTAAAACGGTGATCTGAAATGTTGGGAATTAGAGAAGGAATACAGTGCTGCTGCTCAGGGAGGTGCAGACATAGCACAGTGCTGGCAACGTTTTCAAAGACATTTAGAGCTTCTTGTTTTTTGTCTTTTTGAACTCGTAATAAAACCCCATACGTTTTTCAACACTCTTCCATATTTGTTGTCGCCTGTCATAACCTCCAATGTTGATGGTTGCTTTTAGGAAACTGGGTGACACATTTTACATTGCAGGACACTCTGCAAATGACTTGGGGTTGTCAGCACCTTTAATTCAGACCCGTCAAGTAACATTACGATGGGTCTCGTTTGTGAACATAGCAAATGTTCTCCTTGCGGACTATAATCCTACAGGGATGAACTGTTCTTTTCATGCGTCGCATGATACGTCATATTGTGCTGGGGGGAAAATGGTAAATTTCGGATTCAGGAGTCGAGAACTGAGATGTAAGAACACGCAGCATAAATTATAAGCACTTGAGTTTCCCAGCCCTGCTGCAGAGGGTGATCTGATAAAGAATCAGATTCTTAATGCTCTTCTCTGCAACCCTTTTAAATATTAAACAGTAAACAGATTCTCTCTGCACTGACAAGGCCATCCACAGTATATCTGTCATAGTTGTCAAAGGTGAAATATCACCTGTTTATGTATTCAGATGTAAGGAATCCACACTACACAGCTGTATAGCACAGCTGTACTGATCAGCAGGCTTCAGATAGTTTTTTTCTGCAGTATAAAATACACCAGTGCTCAGTTGGAATAGTATTACTAGACTTCTTTTTTTTAACAGTAAAGCCTATTAAAATGGTTTGCTCCCTTACACTATGTCTGCCTTTTTATACAGATTAACTGATAGCCAAGTCTCCTTGGTTATACTTTGACATAAGGAGGTAAGAATTCCATAACCACACCAAAATGTTCTGGCTGCAGTTCTGGAAAGTTTTAGGAATGATCTATGTTAGATAGAAACTCGGTGTGACCATGATTATAGCAGTGAGGTATCTCTTGGAACTCATCATGTGGTTGATTTAAGATATTGAAGTTATTTTTTTTTTAATCAGAGAAATTAAATGATTAAGATTAGTTGCCCATGGAGTAGGATTAGTTGTTTTTTCCAAATAGGAAGAAAAAAAAGACATTGGCTGTACCTAAAATGTGGATTTTGTTTTTAGAGCCTGTGATGTCAGTGACGGGTGCACATGTCCTGAATAATGAGAAAATAACTTATCATCTCAACCCAAATGTTAAGACTGTCTGACTAGGAGGAAATCTGCAAGGCATCTCGACAGCACTTAGTTTGTTTTGTCTTGAGAAATGACTAACCTGTGGGAGGTCAGCAAGAGTACAAAATCGTGGACCACATGTCTTGTGTGATAAATACCTGGGTGTTTTTTGAATTATTTTTTACATTAATTCAAAAATAATTCTGTAGATATTTTTTTGTATGTATACTAATTATATTTCTTTCTTTAGACCTGTACCTTTAGACCGACCTTTTTCGTCAATAGAGGACTTTGTTTTAAGAAAACCCCACGGGTTGATTTAAAGTCCGACATGCTTTGTTATTCTTCAGTTCCCTTACTATTTTTTGTTCTGCTGCGTCCTTTTGCAAGGGCGGCTAGGAACTACCGCTCATGGGTTTCGGCTGAGCAATTGAGATCGGAAATTTCCAAAACGGTGTCGCGAGGTGATGGTGAAGATTACTCCCAGCTACTGACCACACAGTAGCTGGGAGTCAGTAATCTGAACCTCCCAACCGGCCTCGGTACTAGCAGGCTTGCTTGCGGTGCTTTTGGCGAGGGAAACCGGTCTCCTGCGATTGGCGATTAACCTTTTTCCCCCTCAGGTTTTGTTAAACATAAATAATACAAGTAAAGGAGAAAAAATATCCAAAAAAGAAAAGGGAACAAAAAAAAACAGAACCGTTTGTTGCAATATATAATTGCAAGTCTGAACACAAGATTACATACATTGTTTTTACCTCATTATTTTATACAAAGTTAAGATTATGAAGATTTTGCCAGCTCTGCCAAATACATTTTTAAATTTGAAGGCGTATTTTTTAGAAATCTTTGTGTTGGCACATCAGAAAATATCGTGATCATAATTTAACGTTTCGTTGTAACGTTCACAGCATATAAAATAAGGCTCAGTGTGCTGAGCAAGTTACAGAATTAACACAGCCCTCCTCTCTGAAATCTATATAGTGCAAGACTACAACGCAACATTGAGGCATCTGCCAAAACAATGAGAGCTATGGAGAGCACAAAGAAAGAGAACTTGATTCATGATTGGAAGCGGGTGAATAGTTTTACGAGTTACAGAATATGTGACGGTAGTATTCCCACCTTGTAACCTGAGCTGGTTGGATCTCGGAAGCTAAGCAAGGTTGTGCCTGGATGGTACTGGGTTGTGCGACCTCCTGGGAGAACCAGATAGCTGATGTAAGTGTTGGGGGTGAGCCGGTAGGTCATGTTATTTTCTCTGGACCAGACTTCCTAAAGCAAGCCCCAGTATGATGGGCAATACCCTGATGTACAATGTGCTGTCTTGATTGCATGGTCATTAAGGATTCTGAGGCAGTTTAGAAAGAGTAGGAGGCATTAATCCATGATGCCTTGATTAAAGTCTGCTCTGGTCTTGGAAAATTGGGCCATCCAAAGTTTCCCTTTTATTTTTCATTAGGTGAAGCAGTTTCTCTCACCTCTCTAATCTAGTATGTCTTATAGTAGCAGTGCCTGTGCACATTGGCTGCCATGTTGCACTTCAGTGGCGGTTAAATGGGTCTCCTTCAAAATGTGAAGCTCTTTGGCTTAAGAATTGCTATTTAGATGCAACCAAATATGTGAGCTGTATAAGCCTTAAGGTTCTAGAACAATTCTTGTCTGAACCATATCCCAGGCCAAGGAGCTTGAAGTCAGACTACAAGTATTACACATTGGAATATACACTCACTGTTTATAAACAACTGGGGCATGTCCACAAAGAACACAGTGTTAACATCATTTCCAAAAACCGCCAACAGAAAATCAGGTTCAACGGGCTAAAGATAAACCTAACTGCTTTCACTCTGGTGAAAGACTGTAAATGACTGTCAAGATAAATATTGATGAAACTGGTGTTAAAAGTTTTTTTTTTTTTAAGGTGACATGCAACCAAAATAAACCTGGTTTACTGAATAAAGCACAAATAAAAGCAAACATTTAGGAATCTTTTAGGATTTAAAAAAAAACCTTAAGCTTCTTTATATTTACCTAATCTACTATCAAATGGAAACGTAAGACTGGGTTTAATGTGGACTGGGTTGGTTTTACCAGGAAGACCAGGAAATTCCAGGTTGGTCCTGTAAATGATGGTGGTCCAGTTGTTGGTGTCCTATCCCGTGAACTAGAATTCCCAGCAGAGGGCGGAGTATAGTGGTCGGCGACTGTGTGGTTTTTAACTGAGCTGCGCTGCTGTGTTGTGGGCCTCCTGACAGACTGGGCCGTGCCTCGCCCAGGTAGTGACTGCACTTCAGTGGCAGAAGCCGTGGGTCCACATCATGACGTTCCGTTTCAGGATCCAAAGCAGGATATAAAATGCCGAGGAATCATCACTGAGGCACACGCTTCAGGATCCTGTGTCTTTGCATGAAGGAACACACTCAGTGAAGAAAATTATTGCCAACAAAAAAAAGTCATCCTTTTGACAGGGCTATGGTGGCAGTGAGTGGAAGGCAGCTTGGAAAATCTATTGCCAGTCAGTACATGAAGCCTTTCTTTGAAACGATGATGACTAAGCCCCTCTAGATTATATAAATGAACCTGAAGTGGCTCCAAGCGCAGATAGGCTTTTAACAGTCTTGTGCACTGTTAAGTGTTCATATTGCAAATGCAAATATTTAACCTGGCCCTCTGCCACTGCTAGCATCATTCTGCTTGCTTCTAGTTCTGGAGTACTGAGCTTGAGGTTGCACAACTGTATAGCAGCATTAATGGAGCAGCCTCAGCTTAAATCTGGCTGTTCTGTCAATTACAGCGATTTATACCACACAGCGAGAGTATTTCAGTGTGTATGACTTGCACATTTTTTTTTCAAGCGGTGTAATCCTTTTTTTTTTTGTGCTTTCTTCATAACATCTCAGGCCTGTAGAGTTTTCTCCATTGTGTGCAATGGCTGACCAGCAGAGAAAGCCTGTGACGAGCTCAGTGAGTTCTCTTCAGATGCATCACACCGTCTTGAGTCCTGTTCATATAAATTGCTGGGATGTGCTTTTCCCCCTTCTAACTTTTTGCAGATCTACCATCCATGATGCAATGATTAATAGGGGAGGCCTACTCTCTCAGTGTCGGGGTGGTTAGCACTATTGCCTCACAGTCTTAAGGGTATTCATTTTGAATTCAGGCAGGGGTAGCTTCTGCGTGGATGTTGCATGTTCTCACAGTGTAGTTCCCACCTTGTGACCTGTGCTTCCAGGATAGGCTCTGGGATGTCGACCCTCCCCAGGAATAAGCATCTTTCTGCTGATGGATGAATGCCTCATTCTTAAACAGTCCTTGCATTCTGTGCTTTCTATACAGTATATATGCACTGTATGACTTACAAATGTAAAGGCAGTGTTCTGACTTTTCCATGTACCCTCTGCAAAAAGGTTGAATATACATACTCTAATCATATGTGGACATAATGTGCAACAAACCTGCAGTGATTTGTGAACAAGCTAAGCGTGTTTTTTTAAATATTGATACTTGTCATAATCATTATTTTTTTTCTAAATGTAATTACTTAATATATGCTGTATATCGTCTCGATATTTTTTGTTTTCATTTTTGGGAAAAAAAAAACTCAGAAAGCTGTCGTGGTTCATTTTTCCCTGCCTTTCCACTTGAAGAAATCGCCCCCCTAGGGCCTGAATTCCCAGTCCTGGTCCCCTTCTGATTTTCATTGCAGCTGGGCTCCTACCTTGCATGAATCCCTAACTGAACTAGCAAGTTGCTTCTGTAGAATCTGTGAAAGTTTTTGTTTTTCCCCCACTCAGTGGTTGGTGATTTTTAGTTACTTAGGAAACAGAATAGGTCAAAGTTCAATTGAAACCTAAATCTGGTGAACTGTGGGCTGAAATATTTCATTGAATTCTCAGATAGAACAAAAACCAGAAGGTACTGTATGTGGACCTGCCTTGGGATCCCCTGACTATCAGTTTAATTTCATTAACCCTTAACAGAAATGGCCTGCTCTTCTCCCTTACAAAACTGGGGTAATTCAAGAACGAGAATGGTCATGATGTAGCTTGACATTCCTCTTTCTTTATACTTTATAAAACATTTTATATTACATTAGGAGGGCAGTACAAAGAAGGACAACTGATATACCCAGTCAGTGGTGTGAGTGATAAGGCTCTCGGCTTAAAAGCGAGTTAAACCTCTCTCCAGAATCATCTCTGATTTAAAAAAATGGCCACAGTTCAATGCAGAATTACAAACTGAAAGAGTTAGTCATTGGTGTTTGCGCTAATCTGGGGTAAGATAAGCAGACCAGTTCATTCTGCAAAGGCCTCCAGGAGAGAGGAGATCTTCAGAGAATAGTGTCACAGCCCAGCTCCACAGTATCTTCCAAGACAGGACTGTCGTTACACCAATGAGACCCGATTTTCAATAAACAAGCAGAGAAGGGTTGGAACTAAAAGCCAGTTCTTTATTAACAAATAAATGTATATAAAAATAGCCTCTATATTTGAATCAAAGAATTATTTAAACCCCTAGATTTCAGAACAAACTACAAGTGCTCCTCATCTCTATTTCTGTCAAAGATCATGAAAATAAAAATTCACCCTGAACTGTTAAGCACTATACTCCCATTGTTAACAAAACTCTTATATATATATAGATAGATCTGAAGGTACTACATGATTTATGAAGTACAGGCTGAAATGTTTCGGATACAAATACTAGAAAATATTACCATATTTATGTGAACACCTTAGCTGGCATTTCTTCAGAAGAATGAATGAGGTACAATAGATAAGTACAGTTTAGCAATATTTATAAATAGGGAGGTACTTTTAAAAGACCCTTCTTAAAATTGATTGTCATTTTTGAGAAAAGGTTTAACTTTGTATCTGCATCATCCTCTTGCTTCCTAAAATGCAAGATGCAAAGTTCTTTCCTGTCACAGTATTTAATAACACCATTTCACTTCAAACATTTCTTAGAAATCACTTTTTTTAACAGACAAACTCAGTTTTGAGTCCTGTACCACCTAGCCCCCTGACCTTATCCAATATGTCGTAAATCTCCCCCTTTTTAACTTTTGGGATTTTAAGATGGCATAGCTTGGACCCCAGTACAGTTAAGGAAGTACAATTCATCTTTGTTTTTGGCACAATAACTTAATCAAAGTATATATAAAAAATATTGTTTAAGCATCAAGTACAGTATGTTTCCCTTGAAGAAAGGCAGTCACAGGAAGCTTGACACACTGCCTTGGACGGGTTTAACTACATGTAGCTGTAAATGGTTAACTTGGTAATTGAGCATCAACCGCTCCCTACCTTTTACAGATGAAGTACAAGTGACATGTAAAGACAGTGTTCTATTGTAAATAGGTTTTACATGTGCATCAATCTGTTTTGGAGAAAAAAAACAGATTCAGGTCATCAGACAAACAGACCATTTGCCTCTGAGAAATTCCAGCAGGAAAACATTTAAACCAAATTTCAGAATGTGTATCTTTTCTAAGACGTAGATATGATCCTCACTTTAAAAAAAACAACAACAAAAGTTAAGAGGTTAAAGTGGAAATGGATTTCAGCACATCTTTTGTGTCAAGATGGTTCCCGTTACCCACGATAATTTCACTCTGCTCCAAGGTGCACGGCCTCAGCAGCCCGGAGCACTATGTACAGTGCAAGCAGCTTATCTTGAAGGACCTGGTCCCTTGGGGGCTGGTTGGAGAGGTTCTCCCCTTCTTCAGGCTCCTCTTCCACTTCCCAGGAAATGAAGAGCTCCTTGGCCACAGGGACTTCCTCTTTCAAGAGCTGAACATCCACGTCCTTCTGCTCCAGTTTCCTCTCCACCTTTCACACACACACATCACAACCACAGTGGAAACTGACAACTCTTTACTTTATGAGACTTTCTCCTAAGGCACAACTCAACAGATGCTAGCTAGCAGACAGGAGCCGTTATTGAATTGAGTGGTTTCCGTGTAAACAACATTTCTGTTACCAAGGAAACCTGGAGGTTCAAGCACAGCGTTGGCTGTGTAGATTAGCTCATACACAATGATATGTAGTTTATGGGTCAAACCAAAAACGTGTGAAGAAGGAGCAATTAAAGTATTTTTTCCCTAAAGCATATATCAGTAAGCCCAGGATAAGGAAATGTAACTATTAAAGACACCCTTAAGCTTTTGAAAATGTTCTGTTTGTAGCAGTAACAGTTTATGGAGGACATAATTAAAAATGTTACAAATTAAAGGAGGTTATGAAATCCACCTTGCTCATTTGGTAGTTTGGTAGCTACTTGACCTGAGGACCCCATCTCAGCCAGCTTATTTCCCAGTTCCAGAACCCTTTGCACAAATACATGCTTCCTGTTCTCATTTATAAATGCACTTCCACACAGTTTCCACTTGGGTCCCTGGGTCATGTTTCACATGAATTCCGAAAACATCAACTGGATTGGCTTTGACATTCAATGTTTTTTAATACTTGGTTCAGGTTCCGCTGTAAGCCATTAGTCTCGTCTGTTCAAGACTAAAAAGATTGAGTTCTCTTAGCCAGTCAGGGTAGGCCAATGGCCTAATGACAACACTGGGTCATCACAAGGCTGCTTTCCAAAAGGAATTCTGTATGCAGTCACACTAATGTACTGACACCTTGTATGAAATGATAAATGAAGACAGATATAATACAATACAGTCCTTGGCATTAGAGGATGATATTTGAAACAGGCATCATATAGTTCACATGGTCTATAGGACAAGTTTTAGAAGTATTTTTTAAATTTCCAGTTTGATGGTATTATTACAAAACTTTGTAATTCTATGAAAAGGAAAACACTTTCGTACAATTCATAGAAGTTTTCAAATCTTCATGTGACAAAATGTCTCAGAAAAAGACATGGAACTGGAGGATTTCTTATTTGTTTAATTTTGGAATTATGACGATTGCGCCTGTTGTACGATACACCCCCCCATTTCCTCTCACTTTGTAAATCTCGCTTTGCAGTGCTACAAATAAAAAAAAAAACGCTGCTCATTTTTTTCCACAAGGTGGAGATCATCCTTTTCTAAAGAGCAGGTCTCAGTTGCAATGCTGATGTTTCGCTGGGTGAATTAAAAGCTACTTAACACTGCAGGTATTGACTGCTGAGGTGTGCTCTTTGCAGCCTTTTAAGAAAAGTGCTAGACTTCTTAAAATGCTAAATTAAGCAAAGTAAGTGCTCATACTGGCTTTTGCGTTGTTTTATAAGTAAATATGGAAAAAGAAAACACTTGCACCCTCATATACTGTACGTCTGCTACAAACCTCGTGGCTTGTTGAGTCACCTCCTTGATCTCCTCATAATAAGGTTTCTTTCCCTCCATATCTATAACAAACAGGACACAGAACTTTGACACACTTATAGCGGGTCTGAAACCTTTTAGGACTGCTGAATTCTGAGAAGCGCTATTTGCCACACATATACAGCGTTTAAACTGGTTATCTGTATGTCATGGGGCTTCTGGAAAAATGTTTTGCCTGACAAAAAAAAAAAGTTGAAAACCCCTGGGCTTCCAACGCAATGATTGATTCTTTCACTGTGAGAGCATGATAACGAGAGTGGAGTCGTTACAGTGAATTACCAAAGCTGGTAAGGTGTCTCTGCTGTGGTTTACACCTCCTATCAAGTGTGCTCTGCTGCAGTAGGAAACTGTGCAGTTTTTAAAAAATAAATAACATCTTGGCGCGTTCAGCTCCAGCTCAGTCTTAGACACAGTGAAAAAGACAGGAAAACCTGAATCCCAGACAGTGCTATTCTGATATGAAGATGTAACTTCCTTACATAAAACTGTTACCTGAATTTAGCACTTCATCAATATGTACCAAAGTTCGGTAATATGAAAAGAGCAACTAACACTTTTTTGTTCCATTTAATGAAATGAAAGATCTCTGCTCCGAGTCATAATCCCCCAATGAATGCTTTTGTTGCGCTGCACTGCAGCTCATACGGAAATAGATTGGGCAGAGTGTGAGAAATGACTTTCTCAAAAGACGTTTTGCTCAAAGCAAAGCGAATGGTAAAGTCAAAAAGACTGTATACAATCAGTGACAGGCAATCAAACCTAAGGTATAAGCAGTCATTTTGAGGAACGTTTTGGAGATAAAAAGGTCTAATATATTCATGAACCAAACGCTGTGTTTAGCCACAGTATGAGCTCATCTGAAAAGCAAACCAGAGGTAACAAAGGCTAAGAAACACAGTCTTTATGTCTTTTCTTCATCCCACTGTGAAAAGACAGGAAAGGGAGCTGTACTCCTGGCAATGTGTTTGCTTACCAACTGAATCTGCTGCTGGCGAAGATCTTGACTTAGGCTGGTGACATTCAGTACCGTCTGCACATTCAGGTCTGTGAATAAAGACAAGACCGACAATGATTTTCCTTGAAAACCAAACGAGTCTCTTATGCTCAAGTAAAGCACAGGGTAAATGTACATGCATAAGACAAGGTACAGGATGTGAATTGTGTTAAATGTACACCTGAAGGGTTTCCTTCCTGTGGTAATCAGCACATCTACCACTGAAGGTGCCCATCTCTTGAGCAGAGACTGGTGGCTGTGTGTTATTGCACAGGGAATTTGGCTATCAAAAAGGATACAAAAGCATCAGGAGACGAAGTAACACTATGTGCGACCTTACTCATTTTAAGAAAAAGAATGTCACGGGGTAGGCTTTATTTGTTTAAAAAATGACCTTCAAAGGCGTCAACCAGAAGAGCGAGGGCCCTCCGGAGCTCGTGCTCTTGATCCTCGCCGGTCTCTGACTGGAACGGCTCCAGGAACTGCAGCAGCTCCAGGACTGCCTGCTGGGCCTCAGGGCTCAGGCCCTCCACGAGCGAGGGCTCCTCGTCCGCTGCGGTGCGGCCCTCCGCAATCTGAAACGGCCAGCGCAGACGTTTTTGAAAGGAAACCCCGGGCGAAAGGAGTTTGCGTGTGCAATGAAAACATCGGCGTATGGCCACAGGCTTGGCGGCACTGGGCCAGCCGAAGAGGTTAGGGAAGAGGACTGCGGAAGCTGTATGTGACTGAAGAAAGCTGGTGTATCTACCATGTGAAGGAACCAGCAAAGGTTTATTCCATTCCGAAAAGAGAAGAATAGAAACGACTTCTTCAGGTGACACCTGAAGAAAGCTCCACCACCAAAACGTTGTGTTACTTTTCTTCTCTTTTCAGCATGGAAAAAAACCTTTACTTGTTCCTTTACAGCCTACGCGTGCTGACGCAGCTACCTACTTGAACGACATATATACCAGGCGTACACCTATTTGTGTGTACTAATGTACTAAATAAATAGAATAAATAGAAGTTACGGCATCTTCAAAAACGTGGCCGAATACTGATCTGGAGACATTAAAAATTGTGTTTTATTTGTACAGCACTGAAACATGTAACAAAGTGATCACAGATAACATTTTCTGTGAAGACTTCTTATTCATTTTTTTTAAATAAATGACTTAGTGCTAATGCAGCAGTGTGGCTATCTGCGTTTACATTAGCAGCTGAGAATTGTGAGAGGATGGAAATCAAGGGCCTAGATGGATGTATGGCGTGTGACGGGTGAGTGACAATATTGCCATACGACGCCATGGTGACACACGTGATGGAACAGTGGGTGACACAACCCCATCAAAACGTCAGTTATTTTAATAAACGGCTTTAGTTCTTGCATCCAACACCTCCATTACTGCTTGAAAGACAGAAAAACGAACTGGTTTTAGTTTGTATTTTTTCCTCAACGTGTTATGTCAACAAGCGAATTGTAACAGTAACTCGTGACGCTTACTTAGTGTGTCTTACACTGACTACACTTATCTATAATCAGTTACTGAGCTTTTCAAGCAACTTAGAAAACAGCAAGGCTCCAACGCGGTGAAAAAAGTGGAACTTTAAAAAATAATAATTCTGGGGAGAATATAATCTTCAGCCTGATGCCATTAGCTTGACCTCTGTTCCTGTACAAAAAGGATCTTAAAACAGCATCAATTGCTTCACAGTCCTCAACCCTTCTAAGAACAGGTCAGCAGGCTCTTGGCTTACTGACTATCTTCTTCTCATGACCAGGTCGCTATACCAGTTTCAACCACAGATAAAAAAAAACACTAAAGAAACAGCAGTTCTTAACCTTTTCCTAAGTGCGGCCCCCCCTCTGGACGAGTGAAAAAGTGCGCAAAAAAAAAACACAGTTCCACATCAAATGAAAAATAAAACGACAGTAGGAAAAAAAATACTCACTCAATGAGATGGCTGCGCTTGTATAAAGGCAGAGAGGACTGTTAGGTCATTCATTGCTTCACAGGGGATTTGTTGGGCTGAGGTAAGGACGCAAATCTTTGTCTTCCCTAAGACGGGCTCTGCATTTGTTCTTCATGTACGTTAGTACTGAAAAGCCCAACTCACAAAGACAAGATAATGTGAATGGGTGATTTACTTTCAAAGCCATGTTACTCAGGCCTTCATATTTGCCTTGCACTGAGATCCCAAAGTCAGCCAGTAAAAGAGAGTGGGCTTTCTGTGAACAGCTGCTTTGGAGCCAAGTCAGTTGTGAGATCAGTCAATGATTCTTCAAAGTGAAGCAATAATCCTTTGTCAGCTGTCTCCGAATATGAATTTCTGATCCACCTGCCTGCAGTAGGGACCACCATGTGTTGAGGACAATACGTGCAAACTCAGTCCATTCAGATGAGCTCTGATAATTGTCTTCAAATCAGCTTTTGGCCCACTGTTCTCACATAAAAACTCCTCCAGGAACGGGAAGGCCTCAAAGTTGTCATTGACGACGCGCGTTTACCAAAACGTGAGTTTTCTGATCCACCCCAGAATTTCGTCGGAAAGATTAAACAGCGTAGTATTTTTCTCTGAAGTGTCACATTCAAGCCATTCAGCCAAACAAAAACGTCTGTGCCAATTAGGCTAAGTAGCAATCCATTTCGTCATAAGCTGTTTAATGAGTGATTTATTTATCAATTTGTATTGAGCCACCAGGTTAAGAACCGCAGCACTACAGTAATCCCCCTACACACCTGCTCTAATGCATTAAGTCACTCCAGGCTCCTGATGTTTGTACAGAACTGACTGTATCATTAGGTGTGCTCACCATGTACTCCAGCACACCCAGGGCATCGCTGTAGGCCAATAGTTTGGTCAGCAGGGTCCAGATCATGGCACTGCCTTTACTGTCCAGGACTGTCAGCTCCCTGAAGCACTTGTCAATGTCAGCCTTCACCTCCTGGAAAGCTGAGCAGGAACCAGAAACAAACCGATTAAGGCAGGTCTGTACAGGGGCGGCACAAGATACTGCAACCCATTTTTTTTTTTACCAGAGTGTGATCATCGGACACCAAACCCGAAGGTGAATGACAAAAAGGTACAGTCATTAAACAGTGTGGATTCCTACAAGGAAGTCCGTTCAAGGCACATAGAGTCCAGGCAGCCTGAGGCCAATCACACCACTTCCCCAGCTGATTCTTTGGGACTTCTCAGAAAATGAATTCATGAGATACTTAAACCACTGAGTTACTACCATCTAAATAAAAAAAGATGAGCCTCTTCTTGTTTGTAACCTCTTATATTTTATATAAAATATTTTATATTTGATGTCTTTCCCTCTGATTTGCAAGGAAACATACATCAGTGAGAGGAATGTTTCACAGAAAGGAGATGACAAACTTCATTCACCACCAAAGTGACATCATGTGCCCCTTGTCAGATTAAGTAGAGACATTCCTTTCTCAGTGAATCAAGGAGGTAGCTAAAAATTATTATTAATACGATTATTAATTACTTTCTACTTGGCCAGAGTAGAATTTAGGCAGCATGCAGAGGTTAATACACCTGCTCTTATGAAATTCATCTTGAAATGACGAAGTCATAGGATGACAACACCTCCTACTGCACAGCATCCCTGGTCACTATACTGCGGCACTGTTAATACCAGAAGGGAGAGCACCCCCTACTGGTCCATCATCAATAATGGTCATGTTTATTACACCATGTAAACAATAATATTTATCTACATCACATACAGTAGAAATCTGGTAAAATCTGGTAGAAGAGTCCCATCCCACTACTGACCGAGCCCTGCATACCGTAGCTAACCATCTGAAAATGATCTGACAGGATCATGAAATTACTACTGTACATCTTCCAGGACACTTTTAACATCCATTTTTTTTAAGTAAAGGTTAATACATGCAGGTGAATGTTAATAAATGTGTGTCTCTCAGGAGTTAGTCACAATGCACCTATTTACCTGTGCCATGGATCTGTGTCTCAGATGCAGCTATTCCTGAAAAACAAGTTTTCACAATTTAATGTCAGTATGTCAGAGTATTGTCATAAAAGAAGAAGTTCCTCACAACTGTCCTGAATTCCATACATGTAGAACTTTGCATAGATAGGAATGCAATGATCGCAATTTTGCCATTAAATACCTCTAAATAAGCTTCTTTCAGTAAAGACTCAATTAGTATGCAGAAGATCAAAGAATAAAGATCACAAAGATCATTATAATATGTTCTTCCAGTAATACATCTGATATCAAAACAGTACAGTTATTTTTATAGTTCTTAAACTTAAAATGTTTGTGATGTCCACTAAAGAAAAAGTTTTAATTATTTTTACTGCACATCATACATTTAGTGTCAGTAGAAAGCCTACTAAATTTTCAATGTTCAAAATGGGATGAATACTGACAATAACACAGATTGCATTTGGATCAGTCATAATGTTGTCAGTGCAGTGGGAGGGTATGAAAATTATGAACATAGATGCAGAAAAAAATTGGACCCAGGATAGTGCCTTGTGGGACTCCCCTACTGGAAAGAATTAGTGAAACAAACATAAGATTTATAGACCGTTTGTAATTTTGAAAACGAGCAATGGAGTTTACATCAAGACCAAAGCTGTACATGTTCCAAAGATCTGAGTGATATTTAGTATTATAGTTATAAAGGCAGCGCCATGACTGACCTTTGTCGAGAGCTGTTATATTGTTAATCAGTTTTAAGTTTGCTTTAACACACCCATGCCCAGAACCAACACCAAACTACACATACAGTAATTAACTGGTCAGCAGTTGTGAGATTTATCTAAATTGTTGAGATTTTGGAGAAACATATCAAGGACCAGTTGGTTTAATGCAAACACCAGAAATAAAACTAAATAAGACAGAGACGGAGTTCATCAAGGAACACGTTACCGTCAGAGATAAATGTTTTCTTTCTGGTTGGACTCGATACAGCACCTGCAACGGAAAAAAATTAAAAACCTGTCGATCGAAGGGCAGAGCTATAGTGCTCTCTGTTCTTTGAGTTAAGGGTACATGAGTTCTTTGGTACTTTCAATCCACTCTGTTCACGCTAATCATAAAAAAAATAAATATGGGCAATCCCCCGTTATCTAAATTCTTCTTCCTTTTTGTTTTTAAAAGGTAAATTGAATTTTGTCATTAAAGGTATTTTAGGGGAATCTGGCAGGATGAGTCTTGGTTACAACGAAGGCAACCATGACAACATTACAGTCCTAGTTTTTGAAATGCTATTCACCACTGTTAATTTACTGGCAGTTTTTGCAAAAAAAACCCATAAAAAACAACTCTAGTGGCATTCAGTAGCTACTAAATTGGCTTGCTGAAAAAAACATGAGATAGTTAATTGTTTTGTTTCCAAGGAAAGATGCAGGTGTAAGCATGGTTATGAGTGTTTCATGTTATGACCTTATCCATCATGTGTGTGAAGTACTACACTTCCTGGTTAAGCACATAGATTAATACAGTAGAAAACTGTAAGAAAACTGCAGCGGCACAAAACAAAACTTTTTTGCTGACTGAAAACAGCTCCTTGCTGGGGGGGGGGGTCATTATAATTGGAACATTTCAAAATGAATGTTCGTACTCTTGAGACTCATTCAAGTAATGTAACATTTAAATGAATTTAAATTTTGCTTTCGATTTATGAGGACTTCCATTATCACCAAGCCTTAGTAACTGATGGTTTCCTGTGGGGTGTTTTGTACTTGTCGCTGCAGTGTTTCAGAAAGCTAGCCGATGGACTGACTGGTATCAGGAAAGAAAATTATTCTCTATGACGCCAGGCTGCAATTTGTTATATTTCACCAATTCATCAGGATGAGACTCATTTGTGTCAATCATTACTTAGTCTAGAATTCTAGTAGGCAGTTTGAAACACATTTTGCCTATATTATAGTGTGCAGCAAAAATAAAGTCACATTTCGTTCTCGTCTGCAAGAGGGTTTCTCTGGCAAAAAGACTTCGAGTTCAAACTCACCCACTTTGCCATCCCCCCGAAGGCTCAGCTCATAGACCTTGAACGCCAGTATGGTGCCCTCCTGGACCAGCATCTCCCATTTGTTACTGTTCACCATGTTAGCCTGCATCTGGAACAGAAACACCACGGCTCACCCTGGCTGCCAATAACTTGAGAGGGCAATCAGTCCCTATTGAATAGGCTCGGGTTTGGAAACGGGCCTTTCAAACCCTGTATCGTCAATATCGGCTCAACCTGAATTCTACGAAAGGTATCAACAATGGGACAGGCAAGGTAGAAATATTATTTAATCACAACTCTGCACAACGGTGGAATTATCAAAATGCCTTCTAACTTTCAAACAGTGTCGTCTTCCCAGAGTTTTGGTTCAAGGAGTTTTAACTGAAACAGGCCCGTTAATAGCATTCGGCCAATCTTTCCACATGAAGAACTGGAAAGCTGCGGCAAACTCTCATTCACAAAATAAGAATCTCATTCACAAAATAAGAATGGGTCAGGAAACTATTGGGCCACTCTTTAAAAATGAAAGTTTTTTAAGTGCTTTTAACAGTGAATAAGAGGTTTACAGCATGCCCATCTAAAGATTTAAAAAAAAAATAATATTAAAAAAACGTTGAGTCACTCAAATTCATATGTCTGTTCAACAATTGTCTCCTTTCGTGTGTAACCTTTCTAATGTTATGAAGCAGCTCAGTGTCAATCTTTGAGCAAACAAAAGTACCAGCGAGATCTAAATTCTGCGGTGGAATGCCTACCCCACGGCGGTCTAGATCAGAGATCCCAATCCTCATCAAGAGGCCCAGTGTGTCTACAGGATTTCAGTCCAGCTGGGCTCATCGACTCTTATAGTACCGGCTCATCATTGACTTTGTAGACCAGCAGCTTGCCCCTTGCTGCTTCTTTTAAAAAACCCTGCAGCCACACCAGGCCTCCAAGATCGGGAATGGGGACTCCTGTTCTCGATGTTAGTGCTAGAATGCAGAGCTTCATACCTCAGTCACTGGCACAACTGGCGCCATGCTCAGTTTTAAGTACCCACGTCTGGAGCAGGATTGCTTGATTAACAGCTGGCTCTTTGCTCGGACAGACGAGATGATCACACCCAAACCATGCGCCCTTTCTCTGCTCAGTTTCTGCACCAGCCAGTGGGACATGTCGATCTTCCTGCAAGAGGCCGTAGATCAAGCCCAGGAAAAAGAGCACATCCTTAGTGCTCCAATCCCATTTGACATCCACTGCAGCAGGCAAAGAACATCTGTCCGTGCCAGCAGAATTTGCCTTTTACAGTCCCTCCTGTAGGACCTGTAACTCGCCTGCCCAGAGGACCTAATCTTTGCGGCTGTGAATTTCCAGAGAACGTTTCACTGTTGAATTTATAAGGCTGTAATTTCTAATACAGACTGTATTTTTTCTGATAAGGCTGTAGTATTTTGTTGTGGTAAGAGGACCAATATGGAACAGAATATTCTGAATGTGGACGCTTTAAATTCCACAATTTTACTATTTACAAAATGATTCTGCTAACAGGAAAGCATGGGAAAAAAAATTCAGCATCTTACTGGAGGCATTAAAGAATCTACAGTCTGTCACAAAATCCACTGCCTCTCTTGGATATTTACACTGCTGTGTTTCGCTGCCATTTTCCTGAAGCTACATAGTGTGACTTCCACAGTGCACGGACTCACGCGTTTTGCAGCTCCTTCATCAACTTGTTGAAATCCATGTCCATCACCTCCACGCAGAAGGACCCCAGATTGGTGGTGTGGTCCAGTGACACCTTGCTGTCCACCTCCACCTGGCTGGCGGTAACCTGTCCAGACAGGCTGCTATTCCCCTCGCTTGATTTGGTCAGTGTGATGGTCAACGTACTGTTGAGTCCTGCAAACAGAAAGTGCAGGGCTGGGAGAGAACAGCACACTCCAGGAACCACAAGTCTTCTGCTTTTCATTCAGAAACAGACTGTATTGCCTTAAATTATTGAACTCTTCACTGATCTATTTCCTTAATTACACATTTTTTTATCGAATGGATTTGCCCATTTTTCTATATGTGGACCCTTGCAATTTGGATAACAATCAATTGTCCCACACCATGGCTACTACAATCCCTGCACTGCTAGGGGGACAGTGGGAAAGAGAGAATCTGTGCTTCTCTCTTCTGGATCTGTGAAAATCTGTGGAGTGGCTTACCATTCGTCTGATTGGAAGAGTGACAGGACTCTCAACTCTTAATGACAAAAATGCATCTCCCAAGCCAAGGATGATCATTTAAATATGGCGGGGCTCATGCTAGTGCCTCTTGAGGAAACATGCTATTTCCATACCTGTATCAGGCCTGGACAGAAATGTGCCATTTAGGTGCTTCCTGAGTGATAAAGAAACACATTAGGGCTTACAGTCCCTGGTTTGAAAAGGAAACGTCTCATTAAAGGGGAACTGCAGTCCCAATTTCTCAGACCAGTAGTTAAATGTCGGTAGCAAAATAAATGAATTCACAGTATTGCAAAATTTTACAAATTCCAAACTAAGCACAAAATTATGAACATTGCGAAAGTACTGTACGGCGTCCATGCTGTCGCAATCCTCTGTTCTCGCCAGAGACAACAACAGGAGTTCCCACAAGTTTTGACGTAAGCAGGTGCCCTTCTTGCTCACTAGTCACCGGCGGATGTGGCTAAGGATCTGCGCCTGTGACTGGAAGGTTGCCGGTTCAAATCCCGTGGCCGGCAGAGGAATCCTACTCCATTGGGCCCCAGAGCAAGGCCCTTAACCCCAACTGCTCCAGGGGTGCTGTACAATGGCTGACCCTGCGCTCTGACCCCAAGTTTCTCTCCCTGTCTGTGTCTCCATGGAGAAAAGCTGGGGTATGCGAAAAGATGAATTCCTAATGCAAGAAATTGTATAGGGCTAATAAAGGAACATTATTATTATTATTATTATTATTATTAATAACTAATTTAATGAAGTGAACGAGCAAATAAGTACAGGTTGTGCAGCAGACATTTCACCACATGAATGTTCCAACATGATCAGCATGCAGAGTTAACAAGTAGTATTTGTCAGCAAAACCATCTCAAAGTCGAGGGCAATAGTTGTACTGGATTAAAAGAGATGTATTCACGAGATTGCTGGTTCACAATGTAATGTGGCCGCTTCACGTCACAGGAAGTTTTGTTGCCTCTTTCTGAATGGAAGACGATGATGGCAATATGGCACTGCGCATACATTAAAACAACTGGGGCTGCCCGGACAAGGGCACAGAGTTCCCACAGCACCAGGTTTGTGGGTCCAGCAGCTGAACAAGGGAGCAACCCCTATCTTGTAGCAAAAACAATCCTCATGGGCTTTCGTGCCCTAGAGAATCCATGTTTTAGGTAAAAGCTGCTTCTGTCCTCCTTACAGTGCCTTAGGCCTTCTGCTGGCAACGTAGGGTTGACAGTGTGAGCAACAAATGGATATTACGGTTTACCTCCTGAGCTTGAAACAGAAGTGTAGAATGACACTTTTGCAAATTCAAAATAGTATGAGTTCTTGTCAGGCATAGTCCTCCTTGGTATAATCAAACCAGAAACACAAACAGTACCCAAACAGAGAAAAGCAGAAAACCAAACAAAACCACAACGAACACTGTAAGGCATATGTCCTTGTGCAGTTGTCTTTTTTAATAAGGATAATAAATAATAATAGTAGCCCCCACTTGGATGATGCTACAGCAGCCAAATGGTGCCAGTACAGTCACCACACACCAGCTCTCAGTGGGGAGGAGAACAGAGTGATGAAGCCAGTTCAGAGATGGGGATTATTAGGAGGCCATGACTGGTAAAGGCCAGTGGGAAATCTGGCCAAGACATTGGATTACCTTTTTCGACAAATGCCCTGGGATTTTTAATTACCATGGAGATTTAGGATCTCAGTTTTACGTCTCTTCCGAAGGATGGAGCCTTATTTACAGTATAGTCCCCGTCACTATATGGGCTTTAGGACCCACACAGACTGCAGGGTGAGCGCCCCCTACTGGCCCCGCAACCTTAGTTTTTCCCAGGAGGTCTCCGATCCAGGTACTGACCAGGGTCAGACCTGCTGATCTTCAGTGGGTTGCCGGTTGTGAGCTGCAGGGTGATAAAGCGGTTTGTGGCTGTGGTGAAATGCTTACCAGCATCAACATTGTCCCCTTGCTCCAGAATATCCTTCAGCTCCACACAGGTGGGGAGGTATTTGTTGGGTCTCCACGGGAAGAATGGCACCACTTTCCTGACCACACGCAGGTTCTGGAACTGCGAGGAGCTGGCAATACTCCTCATGGGCACCAGGCTCCCAGTTGGGTCCAGCTCCTTGGTCATGAATTGAGTGGCCTGGTGAAACATCCCTCCCGCCTGCAATTCAAGCAGCAAAGACTCGTGTCGGAAAGTTCTCCAGTCCTCTCTCCAAGCGCCAGAGCTTGTTTCCAAGTATCTAAACTTCTCCCTTCTGAACGGCTAACACTGGAGCCCTGTCGCCTCTTTCAGTGTCCAATACTTTCAATCAAAAGAAATGATTTAAGAAATGAAAATGACACTCTGAGGTCTCACTCACACGCCAGGGTTGACGTGAATACTGGTCCGTATACTTAAGGAAGCGATAAGACTCACACCGCAGAGCAATTTGGTTCACCTTTTACAAGCTGCATAACCTGAGTCAAAGGTGCCGGATACTTCCCACTTTTATTTTCATTTTAAGATGCTGAGGCTTACCAATTTATACTGGTTTTCTGCTTGATGAGGATGTGACCTTTCAGCTTTTAAAACTTCGAATTGGTCAAAGTGCTATGCAAGGGGAGCCTGACCAGAGTTTTGTATAGAAATGGCAGATTTGCAACCGCCTGGAACCAGGGGTGATCATTGCTATCGGAGCTGGTTCTACGGCACAATAAAATCTTGTGGGTACTGATGGTACCACTTAGTCCCACTTGTTTTGTTAGTAACCTACTGCAGGTGCACATGCCTGGTGTCACCTAGTTTCCTAGAGTATTAAGGGTGTATTATAAATTGCATTCTATTGCACTCAAACACTAAAAAGGTAGTTTTGACAGGTGGTGTAATGTTTAACGCAGTGCTATAGTGTTAGTATTGGAAGTGCTGTGAGTTGTGACCCAAAGGGATCTCAAGACCAGGACTTGTGTCTTATTGCTATTTGTGTCTGAGGTGTGCTGGAGACTCCAGCTGCTCGACAGGCACCATACCTGGTTGAAGTTCAAGTTGGGAGCTATCTCGTCACAAAATGTGGCACGGAGTCAGAGCCACTGACCGCTGTTACAATGTCCAGCAGGAAGTGCTTGAGGAAAAGGCGAAAGGACTGTTATTTGAATGAGCTGCACCTTAGAAGGAGGTTTTTTTTTAAAAAAAAAAGTTAAAAACATTAAAACATCCAAAGTTAAACACATTAAAACACAGACATTACAAAAGAGTAATTTCTAGATGTTGGAAATCAAAGATGAATTCATTTATTCCAGAGTTGGGTAAATTCAGAGAAACCTGCTTTCCTATTTCCTGTTTTTTTATTGTTACTTGTTTCATTTTGAGTCCTTTTTGGAAAAGGTCTGTGCTCCTCTTTAGTTTTCGTTACAATTCAATAATAGTAACTTTTTTTGACCAGGCTGAATTACCAGCCACAATTTAGAGACCCTGCAGAAACTAACATTTTGTATTGCACTAGAGGTTTTAATCCCCTTGAGCTGTGAAGTCTTTTTTCACCCGTCCTGGAAAGTGTGCATAAGAGCAACCAGAGAAATTCCTGGTCAAAGGAAGGTCATACATACTGTAAGTTAAAGGAAAATATTTTTTTAAGTGCGGAATACAGGATTTAAGGTATTACAAATCTTCTAGTTAAGGCTAACACCAGTCCCATTTGCAAGAAATGTAATTGCATTTAGGCATTAAATGGGAGCATGAGACCACCAGTAATAATTTATAGATGATGCATTTAGCACAAAAATAACTTATTAACAAAACTGTAATAGAGCAGGATTTTAACAATTTAGGACCATGTATATTTAAATAATACCCCAGAACCAGTGGCCATATTTTGTAATACAATGTTCAAACTATAACAGTGGAATATTAATACTATTTTTTAAAACTGAACCATAACAACAGCAACAGTTCTCAGAAGTCATTTCACACGCTTAAAGAAAAACAGCTTTCTGGCATGACTGATCGTTAAATAAGAATAAACGTCTAAAGCTGAAGAACAACAGAACTACAACAAACTTACATTTAGGGCAAATTGTGTTTTTCTATAACAGGTCCCTATACAATACTATATTGTATATTGACATATTGATATCACTACATATCTATGACCATCGCGCATTAAGTTTTGAACTTTTTTAAATTACCCTTTGAACAACTACCGAAAGTAAAATCACGCCTAATAGAATATCCACATGCGAACGGATGTTCACATTTCTAAAAGCCGAGCAAAGGAAATAAATTCCTAAATCACCCACAATATGCAATTATATTGGCTAATATAATTATCAATAATAGCATCAGGAATGTTATAGGCTAAAGGCAACAGGCAAGCGAAACACCGAAAAACAGAGAAGGGTAAGTACAGTAGGTAACATTAACCGATCAAACTTGAACTCGCATGTTGGAAAAGGAAAGAAATTACCTTCAGTCCCGAGTTTAGTAAATTCAGAGAAGCCTATTGCACTTTAATAAAAAGTGCAAAACGCGATTTATCTTCATGTAAATACTGCCGTGTTGAATGCGAAAGAAGGGGAAAAAACTTAAAGATCACCGCCCATCAAGGCTGTAATTTCCTGGACTAAATTGAGCTCACAGGAAATATCCTCCCCGCTGGTTAAAGAACCAGTAACTCTCAGTGTGACAGACGAAGATTCATAAAGGACATTGTTATCAAAGTATAGTTACATGAAATAACATTACCCCTCCCGTATACAATAAAGAAGTGCTTCGCATCCTTCAAAATTAATAATCACAGTTTTGAGCTGGAGGGAGTTTTTTTTTTACAGTATGTGCTTTCAGATTACTCTGTGAGTTTCAAAACTGAATTGTTACCCTCTGGACCTCAGGAGAAGGGGAAAAAATCGCTGTCCTTTCAGACTCTCTCTTCGTGGTAAATCGATCAAATATCAGGATCTAATTATCAAGATCAGAAACAATGGTAAGCTGGTTAGAAGTGGATGCTTCATGTTTTGCATATCGAAGTTACCGGAGTGGTGCCTTTGAAGTCACGGTTTTCCCTGTTCAACGCGCGCAGCCGCGGCCTGTCTAACGAGTGTTGTTGCCTAATTATTTTGATTTTCACAGTTAATAAAGTGATTTCATAGATACATGGATAAAGAGCTACAGTGACACAGAAACACGATGTGTTTTGTCTTCCTCATTCTGTAACTCAGAGTTTATTTAAACACAAGCACTTCACATATTCTTTCAAATATGTGTTTATTGTTTCAAGTATAAGAAAGTTTGGAGATTGTCAATTACATGTTATTCAAATGAGGCATTCACATCATATGGCTTTGGACATTAAATGTACACGCAATTGTTTGATAATGTAGTTTTAACTGTCTAAACAACACAGTATGCAGTAGCTGAGCAGGACAGAGTCTCTCATAAAACTATCAATAGAGAATATCATCCAAGCTAGCTGATTACTTCTTGTCACCATGCTAAATACATCGGGAGCATTGCTCAATCACATTACTGCAGACCACGCAATACATTTCAGGCTTTTGTATGGTGTTTTAGTCTGATTAAGAAATTACTGGAGCATCACAACAGAACTCACAAATTAGCCTTAGTGCAAAGAAATGTAGTAACGTCTACTCATTTCACTTAGTATGGCGTGGATAAGGACTTCTGGCCCTCAGGAAATTCTACTCCCGGCCTCCACCATTCACAACCCCCTTGTAATAACACACCACGTGGATTAAATCTTTATGTATCTTGAAGTTTCAATCAAGCGTAGGTGAGCTTACACTTGTAACACTTTAAAGAAGGACAGCGAAACCAGACCTGGAAGACACAACTGCTTTTATGGAAGTATATTTGTCAGGAGTGTATTTTTACCAGAAAGGATTAATCAGGGGAGAAGGATGAAGGGCTGATAGCATTAACATGAAAGAGAAAAGCTCACTGGAATCTGTAGTCTTGACATTCTCCAAGATTCTTTTAACCTCAAAATACCTCAAAACTACAAGCTGTTTTAAGATTTCTAAGTCAAATGCTATCGTCTTGACTGAATTTAAGTATTATTTGAAAGTGTCTTACCAGAAATATATGTTTTTGGATATCAAATGACACATATTTATAAAAGAAAAGGGCAATTAATTTTACTAAGCTGAAGTGAGCAACTGCAACCAAGTCCCTAGCGTCTTCTAAGTACCACAGTAAAATATCCAGTTCTACAAACTTAAAACTTCCCTCAGCCTTAATCAATGTTTCTACACAACAAAACGTCTTAGTGGTTAACTGGATGGAGATATACTGTACAACACAGCTGTTTTTTGATGATGTGTGGATATTATTTGTACCCCTCAAAAACAACAAAAATGGGTCATCATTTTGTCACTGTTTCCCAAATAATGATTTTTCAGTTTAGAAATTACCAAACATCCTGAGGCTAGTCACAATGATTAGAACTGAGTTACAAGAGAAGAGGAGAGAGATAGAGGAGTTATTATTTGATAATTGTGTTAACTAGCCAGAGCTCTGCTGTGACAGCTGAAACGCTGTTCCAGCGTTTAACCATGTTTTATTGGACTCTTCCTCTCCACATGTACTGTATTGACAGGGTTTTAAAAAAACTACTGGATATCATGGGCAAAGGAAAACTGCATCTTATATCGATTTCATGTGCTACAAGTGATCTGTTCTTCGTTCTTTGGCTTGTGCTAAAAATATAAAAAACACGGACACCCAAATCCCACAACGCAACAAGGGCGGTCCATCCAATCCAAATCTTTTGTAAAACTGAAGCCTGTCTGTGAAACCTCCACCGTGCTCGTGTCATCTATACTTTCAAAAACAATATTCATCTTCTCAATGCTACAAACCTTCTAGGCAGTGATCGAGATATACTGTATATCTGTAAGAAGGGGGCCAGCACTGGGTTTAGTGGAGAAAACAGTGCTTGAATTAAGGGAGAGCAGGTGTCAACACTACTGATAAGATATCATTCCCCTTTTAAAAACAACATTTTTTCCTCATGGCTACTACATTTCATGGGAATACCTCTTTCTTCCAGGCCAGTGCTTTGTTTTGATGAGGAATAATAATACTTTTTTAGACCTTTACAACTCGTGTACCAGATGGGGGGGATTACTAATGTCTACCTAGGAGGAGGGGTGGGGTTCCCTCATGAAGTATTTGGCCTTGAAGGAATCATCATATAAGGGTGGGGTACAGTCTGTGACAGGGCCTTGAATGAATCTTCTGCATTGGAAGGAGAAAAAGAAGTAGGATATTTCTTCCCTCTGGGGAACTGTTTTGTTAAATGGGGGGTGGTAGCTTTGTACTTCTTTTAACAAGAAGAACTAATCTATTTTACAACTTGAACAAAGGGAAGAGCATTCGCTTCCACCTCATGTCTCACACCTCAATTCAAGGACTGTTTCCAACACACATACGGCTCATGACACATGAAACAGATTGGCTGTTTCAGCTTTACACTGCGCACTCAGTCTGACAGAAGAGGTAGAGGGCTGAGTAAGGAATTTTTGTTGACTGAGCAGAGAGCTTTTTGGCTCCTTCTGACTGTCAACATCTCCATCATCCTGCAGTTCCAGGAACGACGGAGCACCAGAGTAAATACATACTTTTATAAATACATAAATTAATACATATATAGTCCAAGCAAATCTCATTTGAACTCTAAAATGAGACTGAGCAATAAAGGAACATGTTATTTTGTTTTTTCTTTTCCTAATCTTGTGTGATCAGACATGGTTATAGCAGAAGTCACTGAGTAGTCCTGGCAGAACAAAAAGAAACCCATCCTGTGCTTTCCGCCCAGCTGGACCGGCTCCAGCGCGAGATCAGAGAGCAGTCAGTGTCCTGAACAGCTGGGTCAGGCAGAAGACCCTGGCGGTGAGGGCTGTGCACTGTCGGGCTAGTAGCTTGATGGCCAGGTCTTGGCAGCTTTTCCGACCACAGGCCTTCTCTGCAGCCCGGACAAACTCTGCGTAGGTGCCGACAATCTCCCGCAGGCTAGCCAGGACCTCAGCGTGCCGTTTCTGACATCGGACGCAGTTTGTAAACCAGAGGCAGACGGTGGCCAGCTGGACCAGAGTCTGGAAGCTGTCCGAGACAGCCAGGAGCATCTCTTCCGGGCTCTGTCCCACCCGGATCGCTTGCTGACAGCTGGACATCAGCTTCCGAGACTCGGCGTAGAGGAGTTGCTTGTTCTCCGAGAACTGCACAGCGCAGGTCTCTTTGTGATGCTGGCCCCGGCTCTCGGGGTTCTTCTGCAGGACCTGGAGTAGCTCGGAGATGTCCTCTTGAAGCAGACAGAAGCCCCATGGTGGCTCATATCTCTTGTTCCTCAGTTGGTTCAGTGTGTCTCCCAGGCTGTCGGACAGGTAGCAGTCCACGCTGAGCTCGTTATCCAAGGGAGAAAGCAGGGGGCTGAGCTCGGGGGAACAGAACCCCCGGGAGGAGGGAGGCACAGTCAGAGGCCCCTGTGTCTGGCAGGAAAACTCATAGACGGTCAGCTCATCGTCAAAGCTGTTTGCTGCCCCACTGAAGCAGTTTGCATATACTGTCTGGCACCCACATACTTCCACTGGGCTCTTTGGTATATTTCTCAAAGAAATGCATTCAGAGGTTCCTGAGATGCAATCTGATGCCAAGTTTCCTGGGCAAGGACTAGGCTGCTGAGAACTGCAGGGTCTTAAAATGTCACCCCGGCTTTCCTCTGTTTGGCTATAGTGGGTCTGTACTGACTGATCCTCCATTTTCCCCATATGTGTAAATGGGCTGTGTATCTCTGTTCTTGCCTGAATCAGATCTGTAAGAGGGGATGCAAGGCAGACAGCTCCAGCTTCACCAATGTCATGAAAGAAGTCATTGAGCAGTTGTCCGTTTTCACAAATTCCTGACTGTGCCACTGCGTCAGAGCTGCCCCTAGTGAGAGTCACAGTGTTGCTGATGGCTTCCTGAGATCTTGATAGATAACGAGGCAGTCTTTGGATTTTGCCTCTTAGAGTCGACGTGGACAGCCGGCTCACCACACTGGTCACGCTGCCGAAGCCGAGGCTCAGTTCTCTGGGGTTGATGCCCGTCTCTCCACTTGCCCTCTCCAACTCAACGTGCCAAAGACATTCGTGGCTCAGAGAGATGCCTTTCCTAATGGCTGCAGAAGTGTTCAGACTTGGAGCCACCTGGCACAGTTCTTCAGTAAAACTGGTAGGTTCTTCTTCGAGCTGATTGTCATCTTCTGTGCTGGGAGTGTAAAGCAGTTGTGGGATTGGTCTAAACCCTACTAAGGCCAGTGTGAGCCCTCCACTCCCAACTGGGCTGTATCCTGCAGCCTGTTCTGTAGCAGGTGGGACTGCTCTTGGGTCTATATTTTGGTCATCTCCTTTTCCTTCTTCCATTGGGCGGTTATCTTCAAAGATTTGCCCCTCGCAGGAGGTGACGCCAAGGGGTCTCGCCTCTCCATTGGCCTCAGCAAGGAACATGTGATGCACCAAAGGCTTCTCCCCGCCCTTGGAGTCGCAGCCAGTGTCCTCGGCCCTGTAGCTCTCCTTGCCCTCGGGGTCACTCCTGCAGCGGATGGCCATGATGGGCGACACCATGATCAGGGATTCCGTGACCGATTTGGTCTCCATGGTGTCCGGCTCCATCTCCATGAGGTTTGAGGACAGCTTCTTGCCCTGGGCCACTGGCGGGGGCTGGCGGCCGACAAGGGTCTTTGTCTCCAGGAGGGCGGGCTCCCCCTCGGTGTTGCGCAGGGAGGAGATAGTGGGGGATGGGTGTCTGTGAGGCGACAGTAGCTCCTTCTCGAAGCAGCACAGCTGGTCATCGTCCTGAGGCCCAGGGAAGGACACCTGGGAGGTGTAGTCCGTTTCAACAAAGGAACGCCGCTTGCGGGATCTTTTGCTAAAGGGCGCAGCCTCCCGTTCCTGTTCCGTCTCCACAACGTTGACCTCAATCTCACTCACGCTCCATGTTCGTGTCGAAGAGCTTCCCGCTGCAGCGTTATCTGTTAAGAAGGGAAAAGTGAAAATGAGGAGCGTGCAGTTTGTCCTTTTTAGCGGCAGAGCTTCTTGTTCCAATGTTTAAACCCCATAGGACTACAAAGTGAATCACGTAATGTCGGTCACCAGTGATTAACAGTCTGTATCTGTACACTGAACGTAAAAAAGCTGATTTTAAAAACACAGGTTGTTTTAGATCGCCCAAAATAATAAATGTCATTTTTCCTGATCTGTTTTCAGTAAAGTTAGTCATTATAAGATCCATAGCATAAGAGTAAGACACATTTTACATTTTTAAGATCTTAAAACAAAAATACATATGAAGTAATGAAAGAATTCTAGTATCATTCGGCAGCATTAAAAACCCACTTGTGAGAATTACTCCGAAAACCCGCGGGGAACAGTGGGGAGGATGAGTATACAGTACATGATCAGACGGAGGCAATGTGTCACGGACCTGCTGTCACAGCGCTGGTGGGAGTGAGCCTCTCCGGAGCGTCGAAGAATTCATCCTCAGAACTGGTGTCTCCAAAACCGGGAGGGGGCTGAAGAATGGGCGCCTGCTCTCTGCCTCCCAGCTGATCCTCCCCCCGAGCAGAGGCAGAAGGAGACGCAGGGACGCGCTCGTCCCGGGCGCTGTCAGGGGTGACGTTGGCGCAGAGGTTGTAGTACGGCCTGGCATCCTCCTCGAACGTGAAGACGCAGTCGAAGACCGCCTCGCTCCCTTCGCTGGCCCCCGAGGGGCTGGGCAGCGGCGCGGGGTCGACAAGGGAGTCCGCCGCCGCGCGTGGCGGCTGGAGGGAGCCGATGCAAGGGCTGCTCTCGGCATTGCCGCCGCCCTCCTCCCCTCCAGGCTGCGCAGGCACGTCCAGCAGGTAGGGGTGATGGACTTCCAGGAGCAGGGGCTGGCTGGATGAGCAGGCCTCAAGGTCGTCCTCCTCCAAGGCGTCCATGGAGTCACTGGAGAAGCTGGCGTTGAACCTGGCGTCGCCCCTGCTCTCCGATCGGCAGGAGTCGGAGGCCTCGGAGAAGCTGTTTTCGGCCGTGTTCTCCTCGCTGTCCCTTCGGCTCCGATCGGTGAAATGTTCTCCCTCGCCCTTCAGATACTCTGGCTGAGGCTCCTCCTTCTGTGCGTGGGCCTCCACTGTCTGCTCCCTCTGACCTGCTGTTCCCAGCTCATCACTGTCCTTTGGGAAGTGCAGGTCAGCCAGAACATCTTGGGCCGAGTCTATTTCAGAGGACTCTTCTGAGTCGCTGCAACCTCTGGACACATAACCTAAAATGCACACAAAAGGGATTTTTCACATGACACTGCTGAATTAAGTCTGCTTTGCTTTCGGGGAATTTTAATTCTGGGTTTTCAAACCCTGGAGCATGAAGGATGAAGGGTGTTCAATTACCATGTCCATCATTAGGGCTTAAATTACTTAAGCTGATATTTAAGATTTACTCGATATATTTTGCATTTGAGGATTTAAATAATGAATTCAGAGCAAAGTATGATATTTTGAGGGCTATAGAGATACGTGATGCAAGATTGAAGCCGCTCAGAACTGGGCAACAGAGAAAATGCTGTTTATTGATATAGTGGGCAAAAAACAGAATATGAAAACACAGTATGATGGATGAACATACTGTCGTTTTCTCATTCCACTTATTTCAGGTTTAACGTTAAACCTTTTTAAAGACAGATAATTTATTTTAGTGTATTTAACTGCCTTATTTTGAGCCTTTACCATTGGTTAATGGTCTGCACTTCTGTCCTTTTTTTAATCCAGTACTTTGTTTATTTTGTTGTGAAATATTAGACTAGGGCAAAATAACTTCTAATTCCCTGAAGTATTGACTTCTAAGAGTCTTAACTGTATTCAGCACTGATGGGTCTCCTAAAAACATTAACAGGGATTTTCAAAGCTTCTTCCTACACAGCAACCTGGCCTTAATCTGCTGAAAGCTACTGTAGACACAAGAAGATGCTAATCACTCTGAAACTTAAAACAGTTGTGGTGAACTAAAGTACAATCAATCTGCCTTTCTATTAGAAATCTTAAACTAGCTCAATTTCCATAAAGAAATTGAGTCAATTTTGCGTTCAAGCAAAATATTTTGGAAATTGATCCGTGTAGACTATCTTCTATTTTTTATTGTAGATTAAATATCCCCAATATTGATCATGTGAATTACTACTCAAAGTATGACACAGCTTTTAAAACGTCAACCGCGGCAGCAGCAATTGTGTCGTTGGGATGGGAACGTTAGCTATGTCGAGAAAGTTAAGTAAGTTCCAAGTGCCAGGTCAAACTGTAGTTTAAAATCTTTCTTTGGATGCTTACCTTCCTCAGCTGAGACACGGTGTGTCTTGGTGTTTTCAGGCCATGAGAACACAGAAACTCTTGAGTCCACAAACAGTTTGTAGTATCCAGTGATGAGACAGGCAAGCTCTTTGGCAGCATGGGACTCCAGCAGTAGTGTGATTGGCTGAGGGCAGCAGAAAGAAAAAGGTCAAAGAAAGGTAGTTGTATTCTCATTGGCCAAAATATTAGGTTCCACTTCCCATAGAAAAAAAGTGCTGGGCCTCTGAGCTACTTGAACAAGCTGTGGCGTGTGGCCCAGTCTCTGCTCTTTAATACAGCAGGACAACCTTCTGGTAGAGTTGTGATGTGGGTAACAGTGTGTGTGATTTAACTGCACCAGTTCAGCCAGCAATTCTGCTGAACTACAGATGCAGCCATCTCGAATGCACAAGCTGTCAGTCGGTATAGTGCAGTACGCACCGTGGTATCCTGGACAGCACCATGTCCTAGCGTTATCATTTTCCAAATACTCTGATGCAGGAGTGCACTAATCTTTAAAACTGCCAGGTGGCACTGTGAATCCTTAATACTGCAGATGTGTGTGGTTGTCAAACACATCAGTAAAGTAGTAAATGTTTACATGTGTTTACACAATACTGTATAACACTAATATTATATAATATTATATACGGGTGTAAGGGTATTAATACCCTTACACCCGAAGAAGGCTTCACAGCCGAAACGTTGTGTTTTCTTTCTTCTCTTTTAAGCATGGAATAAACCTATTACTTGTTCCTTAACACTAATATTGTCATTCTTCCCTGTTGAATAAAACAATACTAAAAATATTTTAAATTACATACAGTACACAGAAGTATTAGTAATTGTGGAATTAGAAAATAGAATTTAGATTTTGATTATTAAAAATATATTATACACAGTGGCCTTAAAATCATATCATATTTAAAAGCAAATAAACACATAAAAAAGAGGCCAGACAAAAGTAATTTTTGAGTAGCGATTTGAATAACTTTGTTGGTCGCGTACTATAAGTTGCATTGTAGGATACAAACACGGATATTTACAATGCTTTTGAATTTTGTGAGTGGCATTTATTAATTTGTCATTTCTAAAATAACGCTAAGGTCTTTTTATTTTAAAGTGCCTAATTGAAACAGAACAGGATGTGTCTCTTTCACAGCATGTAGTTTTTATGTTTTTCTAAATCTTTAAATCTTGTCCTGTAAGGGAAATGTCTACTCCATGAGTTTATGTTTTTGGAGTTTTCCCATTGTTCCAAAAGGGGTGAGGGGCAGGGCAGCATGACTGAAAGGCATATCTGTGTGAAACACTATACAGTATAATAATTTCTGAAATTAAGGGAAAAAAAAACAAACAAGATGTACTATAATCTCTAGCTGTCCGCCTAGCAGTCCTTTTATTGACAGTTAGCTTAATTTCCCATTACATCCCAAAGTAGTATCATAAAGAAAATAAATATGATTACAAATGGCTCCAAAGTCATAAACTGTAGGTGGCTTTACAGCGTAAAGAGCTTTTGGTCTGTGTTTCTTCATGCAGGCAGGACTATAAAAGGGTTAACCCCAGTACCCTCACTGCGAGGGGACAATAGCTCCGTGAAATTGGTCCCCTACAAACTGCACAAAAAAATGAAAACAAGCTTTCATTAGTGCTACAGTAGGTCGTGTCATTGAAAATAGCTTCCGAGCTACAGCTTGTGAGATAAAAAAGCATGTTTATGTTGTTACAGTCAAAAGCACTTTTTTGACATCACTTTTCTTCAGAGATCCAGTTGACATTAGAGGTTTGGAGAGAAAGCTCATTTCACTGATAATTTTTATTTGAAATTTTTATTTATTAGAAAATACCATTTCGGCACACAGGGTATACTTTTCATTCACAATCTCTTAAACCCCTACAGTGATAATACTACTTGTTATAGCTAAGCATAAAAAAAACTAATTCTGCTCACAGGGCTGAGATTGTTACTTTGTTAGAAAGTCGAAGTGATTCAGTAAATCAATAGTTTGTTGCAAAGAGGAAAATGGTGTTCACACTAAAACAGTTTTTGTGTGCATTCATAATGTTTCCAGGCTGTATATTAGTAAATATAATCAAACTGGGTTTCATGAAATAGCTGGTAATATTCTTGTGTACCTTATTTTTTATTTTCAGCTACCAGTGGCAGATGTGTAACTATTTTATTAACATGAATTAATTAATTTTGTTAATAATATCCAGACTATGTATTTAACTTTGATTATTTTTGTATTATTCAGGGGTAATAAGATCCTTTCGCTAGACGGGTCTTCAGAAGCACACAGAGACTACAATAAAGGTGAAATCAATCCCTTTTATTTACAGTGAGGTGAGATTTATGAACCATGAAATAATACCTCTTGAGCCTTTACTTCACTGAATGTCCTCAGTTCCCCAGCTAAACAGAGCTATGCAGTTAAGCTGCTTACTGGCATGAAACATCTCCATGCACAGTTCTATATATTATACCAAAAGGTCCCTTGCCTTATTCTTCGTAGTCTTCTTACTGAATTTTCTTTGGCTCTTGAGCATGTCAGAGGGTCTTCTCTGTTCCCAGACACAGATCATTGGGAAGCCTCTGCATTTGGTTTTAAAATGTCAGCCAACCAATCTCAGTTACCTGACCAATAGCACAGACTATTGGGAAATGTAGTCGGGCCACAATCTGCCATCTTGTCTGGACCTACTGCCCTCCTACACAACTTTAGGATGGCTTCAATAGCTTCCCATATTTTTCATCCTTATTTTTGCCTGTGCAACTTCAAGTAAGGGTGAACACGTGGAAGAAACCCTGAGGTGACAGTACCTTTATGTCCTGAAGGTAAATTTTCACCAGGCTAACCTTCTCCGACTCTGGGATCAACTCCACGCGGCTGATGTTGAGGAACTCTGTCAGGGTGGTCGTGATGTTCAACTTGTGGTTGACGATTTGGCTGATACCGTATTTGGCACCAACTAGCAGTGTGACCACAGATTCTCTGTCCTGCAGCTGGACAAAAAAGTGACACTGGGTGCCTCTCGTGCTGATTCTTTGATGTGATTTTTAAAAAAAGACAAGAGAACTGCAAGAAAAATATAAAGTGGGTGTGCTCTCTAACTTCACCAGATCACTTGTGTATACCTGGGTCCAGTGTGATTTGCATAACTGCCGCTGAATGAAAACTTAAATCAAGCAAGTTGCTCACTGCTTTCTAGTGTGAAAACTAGTGTGACATTTTCTGTTTGCAGTATGAAACTGAATTTTTTATGAAGATCCAATGATTCTACAAACTTGAGAATGTAATTCTACAAAACAGACAACAGAGGATGTCTCAAAAGGAAAACACCACATTCTTTGTCCTGGTTCTCCATCTGATACTAAAAGATCCGTAATTTTCAGGGTGATCTTTCTATTTTATACATAGGTCTAGACATTTAAGAACATTTCTACCACGGCCTTAAGAAACATCTACTTGTTTTATAAAAAGTTAAGTTGCCTTACACTTCATATAAAATTACATTCTATTCATCAATTAAAAATATTTAAGCTTTGTCGGTATTTTTACTCACTCACCATCATAGTGGCACTGAAGGCTTTTCCTCCATATGATTTGAGCTCGCCTAGGATTTTCAAGTAACTCAATCTTGCCTGCACAGCTGAAATGAGTTGCTGAAGATGAAAAAAAACATGGACTTTAAAAACAAAACATTCTAAATAAACTTATTTGGTTAAGATGTGTAAATCCTTATTCATACATCTGATGTGCATCTTACCAAGAAATGTGCAATGAACAATGTGATGAGTGGCCTAACCCCATGTTTGTATTAAAGAGGCAAAACATTAAAGAAAAAGTAACTAGTTGAAGAATTAGCAGAGTTACTTAAGTGGCAAATACAGCTTAAGGCATTTTGGAACAGCACAGTAGCTGTTGTTCAAGTTGTGGCAATGAAATATACAGTAGATATTGGTTTAACTCACTTTTTTGTTCATTAAACTACAACCTCAAACAGTGTAGTCCAGGAGTGTTATGGTGAAAAAAAAAGTTCTTCTCAGAGTTTCTTCTCTGTTAAGACTGTACATACAAAATGATTAATACATGACTTCCAAACATGTTATGCCAGTATATACTGGATAGGAATCCATACATTATTGCCAATCATAGAGAAATTCATAAGACTTCAGTGTAACTCGGGTGCCTTTTCAATGGGTTAATTATATTGCATTCTGCCTGCACTTTACTGTAAACTGTTTCTGGTTTATTGCAAAACTATTTCTGCAAATATGAACATCACGCTATGTTCACGCCTATTTTCAATTCATGATAAGAAGAGCTTCCATAAAAAATCAGGACCCAAATGTGGTAAATGTTATAGGGCAAAACATTAAAAACTGGTGCACACTGTTCCAGGCATTGACGCTACAATTATTAGTTATTTGCACCTTCTGCCTTGGGTCAAGCAAAGCTTGGGTTTTCTTCATGTGGTAGCTGATGGCTTTCTTCAGGTCCTTGTCTCTCATATTCCGCAACAGGGTGGGAGAGATGAAGTTTTCAATTCCCCAGTCTTTCCTGTCCAAATGAAATATAGCACACAGAAAGTCTCTTTCCTCTTCAGGCTGGAGAATGCGATTCTCATACAGTACTGTGCATCAGCGGTATAGCTGGAAGGAGCTGATTGTCAATCCAATATACAGAAAACGTTCTGTGAGGGCATCCTATTTGCACAAATCCATTCAAGTTTTAAAGTCTCTGAACAGCTTTATGTCTAATGTTTCTTCAACGAAGAAACTCAAAACTTTTTCAGGAAGCCTCCTCGCACACTTTACATAACAGCACTGTGAGAAATCGTCCTTTACGAAAGGAAACTTCAACTGGAGAACTGAGTAAATCCTTTTATATTAAATAATAGAACTTTTTTTATTTTTTATAACATCTAGTTATAAAGGCTATGAAAATCTATCATTCTATCACATAGACAGACAAACCTTCTTTCTGTTCTACTCTGCAAGACTAAAGAGAAACATGAGGGAACTTAAACAAGAGAAAAAACACAGTGCTTTCAACTCTCCCTATTATCTAACTTTCAGCTACAGTACCTCTGATCTGAGCACCTTTCCTCTTTTGCTGGGCAATACTTGGAAGGGACTCCAGGGAGACACCTTCTGGCCGGATGTGTGAAGTGCAGGTGTGGGTGTGTGCTGTATTGCAGGCACTCACGCAATGTACTTGAGGGAGAGTTTCTGGGGCTGGCCGCAGGAGTGCAGCCTTTCCTGCATGTGCAGCGCGGCCAGCCGCAGGGCCATGTTGCACTTCATCTCCACGGCGAAGCGCTCCTGCAGGACATCGCTGCAGCTCTGTGGAGACAGCACAGCATCACCGCGACACCTCGGACTGCCCTTACACCTGGGAGGATTATATACGGAAAGGCTGGGAAATCCCGTTCACTCCCATTCCATCCGTTTTCTCTATATTGCTTCATCCATAGAGAGTCACGGGGAGCTGGAGTCCAACCCCAAGCACTTAGTTCACTCAACACACACACATAAGGGGGTAGATAGAGGCACCAAGTAACCTGGACAGTGTGTCAGTGCTGTGGGTGAGGTAACCAGGACACCTGGAGAGAACCCACACAGACACAAAGAGAACACGCAAACTCCACACGGGAGACCCCAGTGCAGAAAGGACCACTACCAACACACCACGGCGCCGCCCTCTTCTTTTAATAAACCCGTGCTAACATGGTGTCTTGTCGCAAACAAACGTGAAATTCGATTTTCAATGGTCTGTGCTTTTATTCGCTAACATTTTCCAGTTCTTGGTAGCCTGTATATAACTTCTGAACTGCATTCATTCTACCTGATCGTCTGCTCTCAGAAGATGCCTTCAGAACAAAAGCTTTGAAGGAACGTGAAAGGTTATGTAACTGTAGTTAAGGCTGAAATAACGTCACAAATAATGTTAATAAACATTAAGAACACACCATAGAATACGCAGTAAGTATAGACAACAGCATATGCATTAAGGAAGACATAAGTCAGATCTGCTCCACATGCAGAGTTTCCTGTTCACTTACCTGTACTACCTAAAGGCAAGTGGAACCTTAATTGTAATATTGAAATGCCCAGTCTATGTTTAAATAATGCAAGACCTAGGATTTGGCTAAATGGATTAAACTGGCAAAGAAGCATCAATTGGAGTAGCCCTCCAACGGGAGCTGTGCATTAAGGGCATATTGTGCAATATGCGCTAATCAGGCAATGATAAGAGCAAAAAAATCTGGAGAAAAGCAAGTGACAGTAAAATTATTGAGACGTACACAATTTAAGACATGGACACTGACATTCTGTGTTATAAATTACCACAGTATATTGCCGCTCATTTGGAAGAACATTCCTAGATAAAAGCTCAAACGTAACTGAGGCATTTCACCTGCAAAGAAGTACATTTTTAAAAAAAGAATCTTTACAAAACTTAGTGAATAACTCTTCCCACATTGTGTGGCTCTTTTGGCACCCCTTTCCCCTAATAAAGACTGTCACACGCTTAAACCAAGGCTGTATTTAGTGACAGAAAGATCAGCTAATGGACATCGACAGAGAAAACTTGTAGTGGGGTGCCACACCTGTAGGTAGAGATACTCAAAGGCCACGGGGTCTTCCTGTAGGAGGTCTAGGGGATCCCTGGGCACAAAACACACTCTGAAGAGACACCTGTAGTGATGGGATTCCTTCTTCTGCACCACCTAGACAAACAGGCACAGCAGGTCAGGACACACCCCTCACTGGCTCTCACGTCGCCTAGTCCCAGCAATTACAATTCTGCAGCAACTTCACAACACAAAGTCTCCTTCTCCTACCACAGCCACGGCCACAACTGTAACCCGAATGCACACAGTATGATTCCCAAGTATTTGTCAGGAAAGCCTGGCATTTTTTGAAGTAGTCAATCAAGCCTAGTTTACATGTGTTTGTGAGTAAACCAAAGTACCCAAAGCAAACTAATGCAAATCTGGATAAATGTCCATGTAAAATCCACACGGACAGATTCCCCAAATCCAAATCCATAACTGAACTGACGAGCTGGATGGTAGCTGAAGTTACTTTTTTGCCACCCCCCAAAAAAAAACAAAGAAATGAGGCCACAGAATACAGGTAACCCCTAACTGTAGTGGTTCTTCATACTGTATGTGGAAAAAGTAAGTGCTAGTAAGCATGTAAGTGCTAGTTTGTCAGTTGTGAATGTGTCATACATTGCACATATGTTCTCTATATACTGATGCACAAAGACAAAAGCAACAATTTAAATATAGTCACATTTTAAATCATGAGCAGACAGTTTTGTTGATTGAGTAGTGTTTTTCCTTGGGATAATAAAACATCGAGCACAAGTATTGTGATTGCATAAAGACACAAGGTCATAGATGTTTTAAACACCTTTAAAGCTGCCAAAATTAGTTAATTACAAATCTGTATAAACAGACTTTCAACTGCATTTGGTTTTAATACATACAAGAGCAGTGAAAGTGAAAAGATACAACCATGTCCCTTCTATATAACAAACATTGCCTGGTTGCAAGGAACCTGTGAGAAATCTTGCTGAGATTAACAGACCAGATAAAGTACATAACTGGTGCTTCAGAGGTTGACCACATCGGTCCTGGACTGCAGCATCCATGTTATTGATCTGAATAATTGTTTTCAGACTGCAGTGGCTACAACCGCGAGAAATTCCAGAAAGAAATGACTCACACTCTGTTGCCCAGGCAGGGGTAACATTTTGACAGCCAAGAAATGAAACTGCAGAGAGTGGTGGAGTGTTTTGTTTGGTTTGTCCTTGACAGACCTGACAGAAGACTGGTGCCATGATGAGCATTGGACTGACTGCTGTGCTGTTCAGTCAACAGGTGAGATGTAGAACTGACCTGATAGGAGAAGGAGTCTCACTGAATACAAGAACGTCTTTGGTGAACACTGTAGGTAAACCTTGCTGCTAAGTATTACACCGATTAAGAGCTTGATCTAACATTTATTCTGTTCCAACAAGTCAATCCAGTAGGACTGATTTTCCAGAAGGACAATGCAAGACCACACTTCTAGGATTACAACGACATTACTTCAACACAACAATGAGGTCTTGCTGTGTACAGCTTCTTCATTACAATAGATTACAACATCAACAGGAAATAACCATGGCTTTCACGAACTGGCTTGAAGCTAAACAGGAAGAGGCACTGCTCATCAATGCTCATGCTCAAAAAGGGGAAATTTATTGCAATTCGTGAATCTGTATTTTTGTTCCTATTTTCAGTAATTGTTTGATATGCTTCTTTAAAGCATTTTAATTAACTCCATTAGAATGTTGCATTTCTTTTATGCATCAGTATATACCGTATGTATATCATTCTTTGCTGACAGCTTTGTAGTCGAAGATTTATAGTGCTAATTGCCATGTTAGAAAAATACCTAAACTTTTTAATAGAAGATATATTAAATAAAATGTGACTTTACATGTAAATACAAACAAAAATATGGAAAGATGACAAACTAAATTTGAAAGTTTTAAATGCACGAGAAATTACCTGAGCCTCACCATTGTTTGTTTGACAAATAAGATGAATTTAAAGCTTTACAAGATCCAACGAAATCACAGAAGATAATCTCTAAATATATAGTAGAGACATTCAAGTTGAAATGAGAAAAAAAAAGAGGAATAGTTCTCCTACAGGTTTCTGCGTCCAGTCACCATTACCTGCTCAATGAATTCGTCATCGTGCAGTAGATACAGTTTGGTTATGTTGTACTGCTCTTCCAGCACCAGAGCAAAGTGTTCAATGCAGCGAATAGACAGCTTTTCTTTCAGAGTCAGAACAATGTCCTGGGAAAACACAGAGCACAGCTTCTAATGTCCACAGAGAAACCCATTCACTGCACTGTAGTTGTACTCAAGTCAAACAAAACCTCTGCCAACTACAATGAAGTGTCTAGAATTAAAGTAAATTAAACAGTAACCTAAGAGTCATAAATTGAATTACAAGGTGTATATAGTGGCCTGCAAATGTACTCAACCCCTTCCAAATAGTGTCCCCCTGAACTAATTTACTGTAGGTTTACCATTGGGAAGGGAGTGAAAACCTATGCAATCAACATATTTTAGTTTCTGATTTTTCTTTTGCAGTTCTTCCTGAGATTTAACTTCTTTAACCCATAAGTGTTCAGATTGTACATTCAGGTTCTGTCAAAAATATTCACTTTAAAAAAAAATATGTGTCCAGAATATGTAATTTAACAAAAAGGGACATTTTAAGAAGGGGTTGAAATCAAGGACCTGTACGTTTGCGTAAGTTTTCCTGACCTATCGAGCACTGTGGACTTAAAAAAAAACCCCAAGAGGAGGCCATCACAGCCATCTAGTTCATTTGGTTACTAATAACTAATTCATCCAAGGATCTCAGCCAGCTATTTACTGAAAGAACCCAGGGTATCACCTTCAACAACATGGCTTGGTAACTTGACCCAAGCCCCCTCACCCTTTGTGTAAAAATGTGCCTCGTTCTCACTTTTAAATGCACCTCCCCGCAGTTTCCATTAGTGTCCTGTCTGTGTTTCAGTGTTGGGTCTGAAGAAGTCCACTGTGCTGACTTTTTCTCAGTGCCTTTGAGGACTTTGGCACCTGAATCGGGTCTCCTCGCAGTCTTCTCTGTTCAAGACTGAAAAGGTTCAGTTCCTTCAGTCTCTCAGTGCTCTTGCTCTTCTCTGGATTGTTTTCTGAGTGGCAATACATTTCATTGTAATCTGGCGTCCAGGTTTGTACACATTTTATTCTAAATGATGCAATTTATTAATGTGTCATATAATTCTAATAAACATCCATTGATTTAAATGATACGCATTTAACTTCAAAGTTAATAATAAGACATTTCTACATCATGTACAGATACAGCTGAAAAAATGTATTTGTATTTGTTATTAGGGTCTTTGCTCATTCAGGCTGAGGAATAATGTTTGAGGCTGATTAATCCGTTAATCCATTCCATATCTAGTTATGACTAAAACTGAACACTTTTTCCAAATGGTGAAACCGTTATGAGATGTAGTTAAGTGTAGTTGCTGTGCCTTGAAACCTCAGCTATTGTCAAGCATTGTAACTGATTTATCCCCCCTTTCACAGGCTGAGGGGATACTGCTTTCACTCTTTCCAACAGAGGTGCCAATTGTCCAGTAAGACCCAGTCATAATTACTGGTTAAATGAAAGATGTACCTTCACAGTGGTTTTCTCCTCGAACTTGAATGCTTTAGTCTGACCATTTTCCAGGTACACCTTGAGGACGTTTGGGAGGAAGAGCAGAGAGTTACCCTGAAAGAGATTAATAATAATTGCTTACACTTATATATAGTAGCGCTTTTCTGGACACTCCACTCAAAGTGCTTTACAGGTAACCACCACCATCAATGTGCAGCATCCACCTGGATGATGTGACGGCAGCCATAGTGCGCCAGAACGCTCCCCACACACCAGCTATCAGTGGGGAGGAGAACAGAGTAATGAAGCCAATTCATAGATGGGGATTAATAGCAGGCCATGATTGGTAAGGGCCAATGGGAAATTTGGCCAGGATGCTGGGGTAACACAAGGATTTAACAGAACCACTAACAGGAATATCCCAGAGACACATTGCTGTTGCTCAAAACGATAAAGAGCAAGAGAAGAAAGCCTTAGGCACAAGGGAGAAAACCCATAAAAAGAGAGAGAAGGATGGGAAATAAAAAGTATATCACTGCCTAGAGCCCTGAGAACTGAGCAGAGGTGGTTTGTCAAGCAATGAGGCTTAGTTAACAGCATGCAGATGGAGAATAACAGCAGAGCCAGCTGCATACAGGTAAAGAACATACCCTCTGCTCTGTAGAACAGTTTGCAAAACATCTGCTACTGGCTTATCATTACAAACAACATTGCCCAATAATCAGAGATAATTATAGCCATTCCACAAAAAGTGAGATATAATTAGAAAAATTTAGTCTTTACTGGATAAAGAGACATTTATAAAAGCTGTTCAATGCACTGTACATCTGAAACACACCTTGTAACCTGCATAGGAATGTCTGTTTAAAGAAGAGTGAAGGTGATATTTGAACATAGACAAATACAGAGGTTTGCTGATTTCATAGGGCAGAATATTCCACAGTCTAGGTGCACAACAGATGACTCTGTCACACATGATGAGTAGTCTTCTTGTCGTGGGGACCAGCATTATTGGGCTGGAAACACGATTTATTAAATTAATAGTAATAATCTATCAAGATGGCTAATAATTGCCAACTGTTATACAGTATATGTGGTATAAGATACGGTATCTAATACTACGAAGTCTTGTATTACGGTGCTTCCCACCGGATGTTTTTTTGTATTAATGCAACAGTTGTTGTTTCAGTATCTAACCACATATCAAGGTGAAGAACTGAGCCGCGAGTAAATGAACTACACGTTGCTTACATGTATGTTATGTTTAATTTTAAAAAAATACAGCTAATCGATTAAAACAAGTTTACCAAAGTTTTGACGTTGTCGGCAGACCTGGAACTTGTCTCTGGCCTTGGTGCTGATCGGATGCAAGGGCCGTCAAATTCATCACGTATTTGATCGTGTTGGTCCGGTTCGACAAAGGAATCGCGGGGACACCAGCCGTCCATCTGTGCTTTTGCTTCAATATCTAAAGGCATCTTGAGCAGCGGCAGACACGGTGGTGCAGCCGCCTGCTGTGAGCTTGCACGCAGCCAGACAAGTGAATGATATGCCGTTATCGGATACTTTATAAGGCCCTGGTAGCCAGGTGTCATAATCAGGCTTTTTATGGTTTAACAACGCAGCCTAGCTGGATCTTAATACTACTGACGCGCAAGAGGATTTTTCTCCGTGTAACTCTGTGCGCACCAGAAGTGTTTTCCTGCATATGCCGACGTTTAGAGCCAAGAGCAGCGTGCGAGTTGCCAGGGAACAAGCAAAGGGTAATTTCACGGTCGGGGTAAAGTAGAAAAATTGAAAAACGCGTCAGGGCTTTGCCGCCTCCTACAGGCGATGGGTTAAAATGAAGGATTGGCGCAAGATTATGACGGATTAAGAGAATGTGAGAAACAATGTGAGAATAGGTAAAGGGAGATGGACAATGATGGGTAAATCTCTATGAACGAACTCCAAGCGAAGTGTAGGAGGCAGAAATCTACATTTTAGGAGTTTCGTGTAAATGAAATAATTTCTGAGTGCTAAGGCTTTGAATTGAGTTTTATACACGTTTTAGTCAATTATTAATGCCAAATACTTTTGTTTATATCACTTCTGAGTGTAGGTGTTCACAGGTTCGAAGTTCAGTACAATTTCTTTTTCCTGGGGTTTGATAAATGGCTTTGATATATAAACAATATATTAGTAGGGATCATCAATTTTAGTAGGGAATGATGGTTTAAACTATGTGGATGCCTTCACAGCATACAGAAATCCTACTAAGGAGAAGAAACTATTGATTCATATAACATTTTATTAACTTTGTCATATATGCCCTCTCACCTGTAGACAAATGGACTGCTATACTGTCATTTCAGTTTCCTCATCCATTAATCAGCTTTCAGAGCATAAAGTAGCTTGTCAGCTTCATTCCATAACATTAAATGTGGTTAAGGTCAAAATTGTACCTGCAGATCAATTTCAAAACCCACCTCTGTTCTCAGTGATTTAAGTAATGGACTCTGGCAGTAGCCTGAGGATCATTATCATGTTGAAAAAGAAACCTTCTTGCAGGCAGTCTGCAGTACTTTCTGCTTCTGTAGGCACCTAGTTTGAGTGGTGTGATTGGAACTGCCTCGTCACTTTGAAAAGAGCTTTTCACTTAAGGGAAGAGTCACTTTCTAAGCATTTTTGTTTTGCAGCAGAAACAACATCGCTGCAGACACAAAATGCTGATTTATGACAGAGAAGACCACTCTTCAATTCCAGCATACCCCACAGATATCCCAGTCTCACAGTACAGAAATTTCATTTACATGACAATGAAATTCTCTTCTGATGGCAGTGATGTACTATGAAAGCACTTTGTTATAGTTTCAGTGTGTGGTACATCAATAATTCTTCACAGTCCCTCTTTCAGCATCCACAGAAGACAGACTATGCTGGATTCCAGCTGTGCTGCTACTGAACTGTCTCCTACTCTCTGGGCAATGGGTATAAAAGTCCACCGTTCCAGGATGTGCCTGATGTAGCTCCCCACACCTGACAAGGTAGGCCCATCACCTGGTTTATCTGTCTGCAAGTTGAATGACCAGCTGTTACCCAGTGTCCTGACTGCCTGAAGCCATTCAAGATCCCATGAAAAAGGGGTACTAACCAATGTTCCCTCTAAACTGTGCGCGTGTGCGTGCGCACACAGGTTATGAAATCAGCGCACATAGGAAATTGAACTGCGCACAAAAGATTAAATACCACTTTTTGGTTGGTAAGTGTGGCATAGATAAGTTTCCCAACTAGTTGTACTGATCCAGCAATTCTTAATTTCTCATCCTTCTCAGCACCTACTGTGTCCTGACACTGGTGATATACAGTATCTAACCCTTCACATCGCACACATGATAGTTTTGTGCCATTGGCTCCTTAGCCAAACACTGACACCAAATGTCTGAACACGCAGTTCCAGATGTAGGATAATTGCAACAGTTCAACATCAGTAGGGTCTCAATGGGCTTAAACCTACCTAACCATCCCTATTTGTGATAGAACAATCCAAGGCTTGGAGACTTTTGCTTCACAGTAATTGGAAGAGATTATATAGAAAGTTCAGACACCATATTCCTTCCTTGTTTTCAACAGGTGTGGATTGTAAACCAGAAACGGGTATGTTCCACACATTATCAGTAAGCTGCTTATCCTGGTGAGGGTCACAGGGAGATGCAGTCTGTCCCAGAAATATGTATAATGTAATAATCTACAGTATATTGTGGACCTTGGAGAATAGGATTACTCTCTCTAGTGGGGATACTGGTTCATCGCTGGGCCACAGAGATCAAACCCACCTGGGAGGGAGGAGAAAACTGGAGGTCCTTACAAAAAGCTAATGCAATGTTAGGAGAACATGCAAACTTTACATTGGTGTTCCATAGGAAGTGAACCCAGAGCCCTGGAGCTCTAAGGCAGAGTCTCTACCTGTCACACCACCATGAAGCCTGCAATCACAAGGTTGCTATTCCTACAATAAATGATTCTCCAGTGATGCTTTCTTTACTTCCTCCAGACAACTAAATCTTTATTACTATAAACATCACGGAGGTAACTCACTCATCCAAAACAAGAGCCTTAGGATAATATCACCCTGAAGGTACACGGTTTTCACAGTTACACCAAGTGAGGACAGAGGCCAAAAAACGAAGGACAACAGCACAATCACTTGTGGTTCTGAGAAACTCTTCAGTCTCAGTGCCCATGTGTTTTTCCTATGTAGCAGAGTTCTTACAGGATGTTAGAAATGTCCAGCAGAGAAGGCAGCGTGCAGTGGGTTTCTGCACATACTGTACGTGTCACAAGGCCAGGGGGGCTCATGGGAAAAAGCAGACCGTGGGGTGCGCAGAGGCTCACCTGAGCATGGCCGTTCACCACGACCTCCTCAGCAAAGCGCACCTTGACCGGGTTGGTCTTCAGCCGCGCGCGCTTCTCCGCCGTGATGAAGGAAGACTTCGGGCCCTGCAAAACACACCGTCAGCCTCAGTGCGCAGCACAGCACTGCTCCCCCTGCAGGGGCAACCACCCTCTCCCCCAGGAAAATGACCCTTCCCAGATTCTGAAGACAAGAAGAGATGGGGACTGAAGAGCCCACATTGTTGTCCTAAAATGGGTCAGATTAGTTCATGAACTTGGAAGTGTGTAGACCTGTACACAATAAGTACTGGCGACCTTCACTCAGTAAGACACTTTAAATACCACTTGCTGGAAGGAACATGTTCAATAAGCCTGAGGGGCATCCATTATAAAGCTGTAAGTTCAACATCAGGACATCAGGGCTGAAAATGGATGGATAATGATTATTATAAATGTTTCTCAAATCCATTTCTTCTTTGGAGTTGGATGTTGTGCCCCTTGATAATTACAATCATATGCACACACATAAATGGCAGCCTGGACTAACGAAATTATTGTTCTTAATGAGGCTGGAAGACTGGTGCTGCTTTCATTGATGTCATTGATAGCATGCAGTTGCCTAGTTGGCCAGAGGAGGTCGCTGTTGCGCTGTAAAACTGGGAATACCCATTTTGATTACGAATTTGTCCAGAAAGATGGCAAAAATAAACCAGCGACCTTTTGGCATTCTGATCTGAGCCCTGAAAGCAGTTACTAGTCTAGCTACTCAGGGGACAAGGGATTCAAATTCTAAAAATCTGAGATGACTGAAGATCTATCCCAGCAATTTACTTCAGTTTTTGTTCCCCTGTGCACACTTCAAGGCAAAGTCCATTCTTTTCAGCGAGTCATGCTGGAGGAGACAAACACTTAACATAAAAAGGCTTTTCTCAGACATTTCCAACTCTTTGCGACTACTGGTGCATTCAGCTCCTGGCGACTAGTGGACTGTGTCAAGTGAGACTACTTACTGTTGTATATCTGAGAACAGTGACTGTCAAAGAGTCCCTTGATTCTCTGGAAAACATGAAGAATACAGAAGACTTTACAATTCAAGTAACAATTGAAACTGTGAAATCCAATGTGAAAACGACATTTCCAGTTACAAACTCAGAAATCAGAAATCAGAAACACTTGTTGTACTGCAAAACCTACATGGTCTTTCAACACTTTTCTCTCACTGTAATACAAATGGCTTTCATCTCAAAAATTATTTTTCATTATTTAGTAATATCAATGCTGTATATCAGGAGCTGCAGAGCATGACTAGTTTGATTTCAAAACAAATGGTCAAAGTATGAGCTCTGGAGTCTGGTTTAGACAGCTACTCACACAAACAACAAAAACATCAGAATCTAAAAAACACTCCTGAAATCCCTGTGGATCTTCCAAGGAATAAAATCACATTTAAATAACTCTTTTCTCACAATCATTCCATTAAGGACTAATTGAGGAGAAATGGCTTCTTCTCTTTCAGTGAGAAAAGTAACATGACACAAGTCTCTCTCTCTCAGAGTATTATCTAATTGGCTTTTGTCTCATCTGGAATGTTCTTTAATTGGCATCAATAGGAAAAATTACTGGTGATCTTGGAAGTGGAGAACATGGACATGTGTACAAGGAATACTGATGAAAGAGGAGAAACATCACATTGCTTTTTCCGTGTATACATGGATCGGAAATTGATAAAACACGTTTTCTTCAGCCTGATAGCAGTGCATATACTCTTCTGTCTTCAACTGCTGCCCTAGCAATTTACAAAGCTGTCTTTGGCAGAAAAGATAAAAGAAGGTTCAGTTCTCATTTTTTATAGGTTTTATATTTTCAGATTGTTTTTCTTTACTCTGAGTCTTGTCCCATTTTTCTTTTGTCCTGCTGTTCCGGGTTTTATTTCTATCTTTTAAATTAAAATTCAACCTGAAAAAGGAGAGGGGGCAATTCACTACAGAAAAAGCTCCAAAATGTATGATTTGCTTCTCATGACAGCTTTATAAATACAAACAAACCTAAGGATATATAAAGCCTTGCAATACTAGAGGTTATATCTGGAAGATCAACCATTTTTACTTTGCGTTTTGGGCCACCTGAATCTTATTCCAACCAATCTGAGGTCAGCTGTGTGACTCTCTCCCCTTAGAATTTAGCAATGTTGATTAACGAGCATCTCTTTGGAAGTTGGCAGGAAACCAGAGTACCAAGAGAAATCCCACACTGGCAAAAAAGAAAAAAAAATCAAATTCCACCCAGGAACCACCCCAAGCTGGAACTGCACGCAAGAGCCTACGTCCTGATACCCACTGTGTCATTCATTTAGGTAGCCAGAACACACATGCTAATTATAAAATGCTGCAGACTAATATGGGAAAATTATAACTAAACTAGAACAGATGCTTCTATAAGAAAAGCATAACTACTTAGGCACCTTTTATCTGCAACAAAGCTACTTTTATTGAGCTTTCTGAAAGTTTTTTCGTCAGTGATGCCTTCTACATTCCCTGAAAGGTCCTTCAACCCACCACAAAGGTAGTGAAGATGGCCAGTTTCAAATGCAGCGTGCCAGTAATTATATCCCTTGATCCTCCTGCAATAGAAACAAATGCCCGGCTGCTTGTTACCTGATGATTTCGGCTGCCCGTTGGCCAGACACGTCCTCTACCAGGATGCCGTTCAGCTTCAGGATCTGGTCCCCAGGAAGAAGGCGTCCGTCAGTAGGCCCTCCTGCACAGAGAGGAAGCTCACAGCGGTTACCCAGGGGACCCTGCGGGGCCAGTGTCTCAGCAGCAGGGCAAGGAGAGAATCTTACCTTTCCTCCTCTTCTGATGGGGAGGACTGGGAAATTACTACTGTGCATCTGTGAGGGGGAATTCCTTACAATAATCTTCTCACAGAGCTCAGTCTAAGAAATTAGTAATTTCTATCACAGAGATGGCCTTTTCTGTGCAAATGGTAGTCCCAACTCTCCAAGAGGTGTCAAATAATAATCAAATGATCCTTTCTTATGCAACTTAAATCTCCGTTTTCTCAGAGAAAGCTGTCCCATGAGTACTGTATCTGTGCAGTTGATGCCTTCGATTTGATTTTGTGAACAAAGCAAAGTTTTTATCAATCAATCTTAATCTGTTCTTTTAAAAACAAGTCCTGGAGGATAGGTTATATTTCAGGACCTAGGGTTTTGCACACAGCAGATATTGCTCAAATGCCCAGTGCCTGTATTTATAAATGCTTTTGCAAGCAAATTCAGCATTCATGGAATAAAGAAAAACTACTAGGTCAAAAATGAAACTCTAAGGTCAATTAGAATAACCAAACAAATATTCAGGATGCTCCATCAGGCTACTTCAAATTAAAAATATTTAAGCAGCCATTTGGAATATTAGTAACAGGTAAACAAAAAAGAATCCTAATACTGTAACAGTGATCCTAGGGTCCATTAGCTACTAACTAGCAAATGGTTAAGATGGGCTAAATGTCCTCCTCTCATTCATAACCTTTCTTTATGTTCTTAAGATTAAGAGTGCTGTTTTTCTACCGGACTGGTGTGTTTTCTAAAATATGGGTGATAACATTAGAAAACATTTTGGTTTTGTTTATTTGAATCCAAAATCCATTTTATTCTTGATTTCACCACAGTCTCTTTAATCAAAAATGATGAGTACTGTCACCTTTTGTAAAAAAAAAAACACATCCTTTATGACATCACACTTCCATTATGACTACTTCATCTGTTCTTGCCTAGTGACTAGGCAAACCAATGTGTTTCCATGAGTCCAGAATGAACAACGACCAGGAAGGGCTGTTTGGTTTCTGTGGGTTGATCTTCCTGGGCTTTTATGGGCTATTATGAGGGCTGTCTCCGGTTTTGAAAATGTCCTGGTGGAAGACTCCCTTTTCCAATCTGAACTCCAGCAAAATTATCACAAGATTGTGCTATGGATACGTTGTGGCTTTGGCCCAACGTCTAAGGCACGGGTCAACATGTCAGCTCCCATGTTTCCTCTGAAACCTCGTTTCTTGGCAGTGGGACTGGCTGTAGGAGCCTGTGCCTTTGTGACAGTCTGGTACTACGTTCACTTCCAGCGCAGAAGGGCTTCACGTCCGACTGGGAAGAAGAAGAATAAGAGCGCTCCTCTGCAACCAGACTCCCAGTGCTCCCCCGTGGAAGGGGATGCAAAGTCAAATGGGAGGACCACCATCCTATCAGATGCAAACATAAGGAGATCTGCCTCTTCACCACCTGCTTTTGGCTTTTACCAGCCCTTAAGGTTCTCTCGGGAATCGGATTCTGCTCAGTCTACCATCAAGACAAACCCCTGGGCTTCCTCTGACGAGCTACAGCAGCTCTTGTACACAAAGGCAGACGGCACTGCACAAGTCCGACCGCAGGGTGAAGCTGAGAGCCCTGAAGCCACTTTGCAGGGGCAGATGATTGAGAATAATCCAGCAGACCTAGCAAAGCATGAGAGTACATTACCCACTGTGAGTTATCCAGCTCCAGCATTTTCTTTTACCCAGTTTCAGGCAGAAAATGTGCTGCCCCTCACCCTGACAACTCTGGATGTGTCCCTCAGTCATCCTCGTTCCACTCCGGGCAGTTTAATCTCTGAGGAGACCTCTGCTTGCAACACAGCCCACACCTCAGGTGGAGACCAGGAGCTGAAGCTCTGTGCAAGTTCCATACTTGCTTTAGTGAAGGATGGTCCCATCCACAACGAGGAGCGTTCAGGGGACGATTTGGGGTCCTTAGCACACCTACCCCAAACGGGGACTGTTATGGCTGACACAGGACCAGAGCGGCCAGGGGCACCACAGCATGAAAAATCATGGGGACAGACCCAACTAGCCAGGCTGAGAATTCTCCGTCAGTGGATCCGAGAGGCAAAAGAGTACTTGATAAGTAGCCACTGAGCATAAAGGTATGTTGAAACTGGAACTGCAGAATGAAATCTACACACAGCTCCAGACAAAATGTAATGTAAATGACAGCAGACGTATGATGCTCTCCATTATTTTCTTTAATTACTAAGATAACATCTGAACTCAGCTCCTTCACTCTCCAGAAACAGTGATTAATTCTGCGTTCAATTATGGGGTAATAAAGTTATTAATGGCCTTCAAATAAGTTGGTGTGCATTAGAGTTTGGTGATCATGGAGGTTTAATTATTAACACAGCCAGAGAAAGGCAAATCAAGAACACTGGTCAGGTGGGATTACAAGAAAGAATTGTTGGAGGCGATAAACAGGATTGTAATAATCCTGAGGACGTCTTTCAGCGCTGACAGAGTCAAGAGACTAAGAGCATGAATGCACTTTTTTCAATAGAGCTGATCTGTGCTTAAAAATCCATTACTGTAAAGCACGTCTAAAACCAGTTTTCTGATGGACTTTTAGAAGCTGTGGCTTCATTGCCGGTCTTGTATCTCCTGTCTCCTAATTTTTGTATAGTGCTTTAAAATACACTGGGCCTCCATAGAACCCCATCAGCTCAGCAATCATCTTGAAACACTATTGTTCCTACTGCTGCTCTTGATAGTCCAATATCACAATCTAGAGACTTTCTTCATGGTAGTCACGTGTACACACACAAAACACAGAACAGCATTCACTAAGACATAGACAAGCAAAGTCTTAAAATGCAGCTTGTAAGCATTAAGGCATCTTCAGAGGGTATATTCATGGGACATCCATTCCTATAAAGGACAGGAGACGCTGCACTGGCAGGGATCTCCTTGGGGGATGTGACTAACACTTTCTAAGTCACCCCCCCATAAGCCTCGTTAGTTAATTAAAGTGATGATTCATTTTGTGTTTTGTCGCTGCCATTTTCTGTGACAACGTGTTTCGTACTCAGTTGACTATTTTGTGTGAGACGCTAACATAATGGGTCAGTTCACAAATGAAACGCAAAACGAAATTTGTTTCTTCAAAGGCCGGATGTGGAGACAATGAAGAGAAGTTTCCAATCCATGGAATATAGGCCTCAGTGCACAATGCTTTACCAATGGGCTTCAGAGCACTGTGCAACAGTAATCGCCTCCCCAACTAAAGTGTAGTTTTCAGGCACAGGTGGGTACAGACAGCTGATCGAATAGAAAGACACAGGAACGGGGAGATATCCATTTTTTTAAATTAAAGATCATTCTGCAATTTTTCACGCAAAAGGGGTCCGGCTGGTAAGAAGTGGGTGGGCTTTCAGAGCTTTATGCTCACATTACATCCCAAGTCAGTGGGTCAAACAAGTTCAAAGGTAAGCAAGTGCATCTATGTTCTAAGACTTTTCATTTTCTTTCATTAATGGTTGACCTTTATACCCGAAATAGGAAAAAAACTGCACACTACAGCAAAACCTTTTGGAAGCTGTGCTACCATAGAGCAGGAAGTGGAAGTTACCTGCAGTCACCTCTTTCACAATGAAGGGAGGCTGTGATGAAATCTCAAAGCCATACTGGCCCAGCAGCACGTCCTGGTGGATATCTAACGTAATTCTCAGGGGAAAATTCGGCTGACTGTTGCTTCTGGAGCTTGATGAGCCGTCACCTGATGTTCTCTCCCTGGAAACGGAGCAGACGCAAGAACTTCAGAATCGTTACAAACAAGAGGAGGCCATTCGGCACATCTAACCCATTTGGTACTTAGTAGTTATTTGATCCAGGTATCACATCCAAATGTTTCTTGAAAGAAGCCAGGATATGGGCTTTAACAACATGGCTGGATTGGTTGTTCCACACCCCCACAACCCTTTGTGTACAAAGTATGGCACAAGCTACCCAGTTATGTTGTTGGAGGTGACGCCCTATCAGATATGGACGTATCAAGTCAGGTATTAGGCCAAGGTGTTGGGCTCACAAAAGCAACATTCGAGTTGAATCCAGCAGACCAATCATGGCAGGAAGTTAACGCAGGCTTCCCAAGATGTTTGTGACCTAGGAACACAACAATCTCTCGGGAGCCAAGCTCTTGGGAGCACCCCATATTATTCAGTTAGTGGCATGTTCCATTTCTGAACCATAATGATCAACCTAACCAGCAGTCTGAATAGAGGAAACTGGAGAGCTAGCTCTGCGTCACCAGAAAGGCGTATGGTTTGTTTTTTCCCACAAATCTTTTCCATTGATCAGCTACACACTTGGTCTGTTGCCATTTGTTAGAAGAAAGGAAGACTACGTCTGTTAGAAAATATGTGCCACATTCCAGGCATTCTGAGCACAGAAGCCCTGAAAAGAGGATGCTTTGTTTCTGCAGTTTTTGTGCTCCTCCTTCTTGACACCACTTACCTCAGGCTTTAGAAGAGAAGCCAATGAGCAGTGAAGTGTGAGATGAAAAGCAATGACTTCCCACAACCTAGAGCTGTGCCCTTTGTCATATGATGTCATCACCGGTTCCTAAATGCCTTCATTACAAGTGTGAGCACCAGGAGACCTGTTGTCTTTAATCTCAGGGCTTTAATCTCTTACATAATGCTCAAAGAACGGCAGCTAAACACATTCCCTCTATTACATGAAAGGATTGAAAATGTTCTCATTTTTAATACAAAATTTATCACAAGAATGTCTTTTTGTTGTCCTCCTAAAACAACAAAGAAAGTAAGATGGACACTTTTTAAGAGCAGTGTGATATTGAAAACAGGAACAACACAACAACTGCCTATTACTGCTACAGCATAGGGAGAACCGTCAAAAGGATCAGGTCATTAAGGACAATTTGTACCTAAATACCTAAAAGCTTGAAGTATAAAAAGAGAGATTTTTGAATTTATAGCATTCCAAAGAAACAGAAAAGATGAATCAGGTAGAGGTCTAGCAATTCAAATCAAAGTGAGCACTCAGACACCAGAACTTAAGCTTAGTGAATCTAGGGTCTCAGACAACAGATATGGGTCAGACTTTTAAAAATATTTAAAACACATAATGTTAGGGGGATGCTATAGAAAAGCAAATTCAGATACCTGTTACTGTGCAATGCAGTTTATTATAATTAAATCCAGAATGTGCATATAAAAAAGGGAAAGAAGTGGTTGTTATGGGAGATAATAATTTTCCTCACATAGTTCAGGGATATCAGCAGCTGAAACTGAAATATATTAAGTTTGTCAAAGCACCAACTAGAAGGAATGCCTGCGTTTTTTACATTAGATATAGTCTTATGCATCTAGATATAGTATCTTAGTCTAGTAAGGAAAATAGAGGTGAGATTACCATCAGGGAATTGTGTTCATAATGGTGTTTGCTTTGAAGTCTATTTTGAAATGATAATAGTAGTACGCAGAACAAAACAAATTTCCTTACAATTTAAAGGAAGCAGACAGGATAGGACAGATCAGTAGATAATGAATGGTACAGTATGCATTCAAAAATATTCAGCTTGAAACAGATTAATTGCAAAAGAAAATGTATCAAATACTAGAAAGCACCGACTCAAATAATGTAATGAAGTAAATCAATAAAAAGTAAGGAGAAAGAAAGCCCTTCATAAAAAGATAAAACAGGAACCAGAAAAGAATTAAATGGTGCATAGTAAATTACAAGAAAAAAATATTTAGAGCCAGAAATTTAAATGTATTAAAAACAAGAAAAAATCAGTTTGAATAAAGTAATTTAATTAAGCATTCTCATCCTTGTTTTTGTATTATTACGGTGTAATGCCATAAAAATGGATGCTAGACATCCATCAGGAATATACAGATTTTAGCAACCTCGACAGTCCTTTGTTTTCTGGCAAATAACCCCATGTGAGCATGAACCAGCTCATTACATGCTGGATCACTCATTTCTATTACTGCAGCCTAAAAAATCATCTCTCCACAGCCCTCAACGGGTGACTGTGTTCCTCTGTGAATTGTGCGATATTTCGCAACCTTCTCCCGACACTTTTTTCTCTCTCCTAACTAATCCAGGCCCCGGCATTCTCTCAAACACTTTCAAAAGCTATGCTGACATCCAAGCGTGCCGGACATCTGAGCTATGACACAACCTCGTCACTGTGGAATTGACTGGGTGACACTTCACAAAACAAAGTGCACTGCAATGGCTTCTAGTTCGATAAATAAAGCTATATAATGACTTGTTACATTAGTCATTCGTTGTAAAACCTATGAATGTGCTGTAAGGATACAAAAAGTCACAGCACAGCTTAGTGAAGATTAAAAAAAAAAACATTTAAAAAAACATATACACATGCAATTGATCTCAAAAGATTTTAGTACAGCCCTGGTCAGTCTCTTGTGTTACCATAAATGTCATGTTTAGGGGAGAGACTGTTGTATATGTATTTAGAACCCACATTAAGATTGCCATACATAATGAAATAGTATGTTGACAAGTTTATCCCTCCAATCCACTTTCTCTGATTTAACACATACAGTATGCTCTGAAAACATTCTTTATAACAGATATCCATCTCTTGTTCTCAGCACTGTACTGTACAGAGTTGAACTAAATTCAGAATAAAACCTTTCACTCGCATAGATCAAACAGTGTGCTACAAAAATGTATTATTACGTGAATAAAAATTCTAGGATTAAATCAAACACTGGACTCCCCCCATTCATAGCTACAGTAATTAAAAACCCAGTGCTTAACGACACCTTTTCATTGGGAAGAAAGGAAGACATGTGTGGTGATCACAAAGCTGCACGCCGAAACATGCAAATTCAGACCTTGCAAATTGCACAGTGATTGAACATAGGTTGGCCCCAATTACAATATCATCAAGCACGTGGCACTGCCAGCATGGGGTATATGTCTGACCAGCCTGATGAAAGACCATCTGACACTTTGATGGTTCATGGGAACTTTGATGAGCGTTTATCCTGCATTCAGACTCAGATCAAGGTTACCCAGCTGTCCTGACGGGAGCAGTTAGGGTGCAGCTCTCTCTGTCCTGGCCAGGATTCAACCCCAGCTGCTCACAGGCTCTGCACACACATGGTGATCTTCCCTAGACAGCAGATAACTCCACTGGGCCAAAAGCCCAGGTCCTCTACCACAGTCAGAGCTCAAACACTGACTGGATTTCAGAGGCAGGTGACATCACTTCTATAACTCGCTCCGGGCATTGAGCCCTGTTCCACGTGCTCTCCTTTTTTGCACAGGTCAGCTTTGACCCAAGCTTTTTGGTTCATGTTCTTGGGTGGAGAGAAAGATAGCCCTGAGGCAAATGCACTTTCGCTGCAGACCTACACAGTCCAAAATAAATGACTGCATCCTTACCGGCTGACAGTGTCTCTTGAGCGTCTCAGCCATCGGCCCACAATCTGCTCAACACGGCTGGATTTGCGCGACGGGGATGTATTTGTTTCTTGCTCTTCCATTTAACTGCAGAGGAAGCAGAGTCATTAGCGTTAATAATTGAACGGGGCCAATTTCTATTTGACAGAAAGCACCAAATACAAAAAAAAAGGAGCTGGGTCACGCAGGCAGGTTTGCAGAAATGCCACCTGGAGGTGAAGACGCCAGGCAAATCTAGACTTTATGCATAAAGAGTGACTGACCTTTAGGCTCTGACACCCCCATGACCCTGAATTGGAGGAATCAGTTAAAAAACAGATGGAGAGACTGACCTCCTAAAAAAGAATATGCAACACTGGATATGGTCGACTTCCTTTTAACTGCAAATGTTTTTCATCAGAACGTCCTAAAACGCTCTGATTGTTGTGAACCATTGCATTTTCTCCTCTGGCCTCATCCTATCCTGATACCGTTTCAACAGAGATCTCTACAGCATGGGTCCAGGGTGCCAGAGGGTTCAGAATCATATCGTTATTGCACAGAGTGCCCATTATTGACTGCTGAATTTATTTTAGGGGTTCTCTGTAAGACACCTTTAGGGGGGGTTCCACTGATGGTGATGGTGCTGGTGGGGTGGGGTGCGATGCTGCATTTTTTTCTTATTTAGTTCTGTCTGCGGTACATTTCAAATGAACACAAATTGGCTCACATGAAAAAAATCACCCTTCTAGACAGCCCTCCACAGCCTTGGTAATTTAATACAACATCAGCAGCACATCACGTGCTATTTCCTGTTGCTGGCCACTCAAACACACACAAAATCATCTCGCCTGGCATATTTTTTAAATTGGTGTATTTCAGGCTATTTTACTCTCTTTTCGTTTTTCTCCTTTTTTTAAAAAAAAAATCTTACAATGACAACCCGCAAATAGTTTTGTAAAATCCCGTGAGCGACGAAGAGCGCAGCACAGCGGAGATAAGACTGCGAACCTTATGGGTGAAAGGTATGGTCTGCCACTGTCTCTCATTTCTGTGATCTCGTAGCACTATGTTTTTACCCTTTGCCACGGCATTTCCTTTCAGTATTGATATTCTTGTGAAACGTGGACAGAATGTTCACCTTTAGAGCACAGAGGCAAATGCCTGTTCGCTGGCTGCCATCTTCTGGCGTGCAGAAGGTACTTTGACGTTTGCGCAAAACTGTGTCCCACGTTCAGGGCAAGAGATGTACTGTTACACCAGCCTCACTGTGACAGAGCCAGGCCAGGCCAGGCAGAGTCGCTGACACACAGACAAGCTGCGTTCAGAGGGGTTTTGTGTTACAAATGCTCCTCTATGAATGGGAGATCAATGGGGAAGGCAGTCACCGACTTGCACTCCAATAGAGCACTCAACAGCGCCATGGCAGGGAGGTGAGTACTGAATCTCAGAGCAAGCAGAACAGTGTCGGGGTAGGAATTTAGCAAGAACAACCATCAAAGGCACAGTGCTTGGCTTAACTGCCCCCAAAATGATTTGGTGCAGAACCAAGACAGTCTTGACTGCTTTAATCAGAGCTCCTAGCAGAAGTACGCTAGCAAGATTAATACTCTTGTCGTGCCAGAAAGCATCCCAAAAGCCTCCCTTGTTGCCTTTCTGTGGGATAAGGATTTCTCCTACCTCAAGCATTGGGTGAGGATAGCTCATATCTGTCCAATGACAGGGAAAAGGACTCCTGAATTTCATACCGTATGTGTCAATCAGTAGCTTTGCATCAACCTGTGAATAAATATTTTTTTTTATTATTTTATTTTTGAGCTGCTTGACTTTTTAACAATCTCATGAAACTGAATGAAATCCACAGGGTCAGTGATTCTTGCATGTTCCTTCTGTGTACTAACTCCAGCCTTTTCATTCCTGTTCAAATTATTCAGCGTATCCTAAATGTCTGTTTAAATGCATCATTGATACAGCATGTTGAAAACTATCGTAACGGGAGGAGACAAATGATGCACACAGCTAGATATGTTTGCTTCACTGTTTTGCCAGATTCAAAGAAAAATTACTTTTACCCTGAACATTTTCACTTCTTGAGGGTGCACCTTCATTACGGCTTTTTTCTAGACAAACTTTGAGAGAATATCGACTTATTCTGACTTTTTCCCGTCACGGTACTTTGCTGAGATGAAGCACTATGCTTCACTCCCCTCCCTAACAGGCCTACAGCTGTGAAACATGAGACTTGTCTGTTTCTGTCATGTAAAGATGTCATTCTGGGCTAATGTGTGAGAAAGCACAGGTTTAAATTGACCCAGAAGGCTGCAGCCTCAGACATCTCAGTATATTCCCCTAGCCAAATCCTAATTCGCCTTAGAAACCAGGGGGCCAGGGGCATAGTGTTAATGGACACACAAACATACTGATGGCTCCTGTTTCTTCTGTTCCTAAATCTCTAGAGAGGTAATACAAGATTTAAGCCAGACTCTCATTAAAATTTAGCAGCGTGGCCGGTCTCAGTCTCAGGAGGTACACCCCACAGACAGTTCATGTCCCACTCTTTAAAGCTCTCTAATCGTGGTGTTGTAGCCACATCCTCAGCATTGTAAATAGAAAGATTCTGCATTTCATAATCAAGCCATAGCTAAACTAAGTGCAACGATCCCTAGAACGGTTTAACAAGGCATTTTGAGGAAAAGCCTTCATTCTGCATCAGGTGAATTCCACACAGATAATTATCACAGATGGCGCAGTCCAGATGCCCACAGGCATGATGCCACCAAATTAACAAGAAAGAGCAACTGTTTCATCCGAGACAGCATCTCTGTTGCCTTCACAAGTGCAGAGATGCAAGAGTTGTCCAACAATTTGAACAGGATAGGAAACAAATACTAATAATATTGATTAATTAGGAGCAATTACACAAATCATGGTCTGACCCAAACTTTTCTCTTCGACAAAAGCAAGCCAGTTGTTTGGAACCAGACAAATAAAGGTCTGACCTTACTCAACCGGAGCAACTTCATAAAACAAAATCCAAATATGTTATGAGTTAGCTCTCTCTTGCTATTATTGCTATTTTTTCCAATGAATTTGAATGACTGAAGTCGGGTTTAATAACAAAACGGTGACCCTGTTAAGTCAGATTATGACTCTAACAAAGATTCAGGTGTGACTACAATAATTGTGGTTGTTTGAATTCACTTTTTATATTTTGATTTATTTGTGCCCTTTGCCAGTTTTTTTCTCTCCTTTTGTATATTTGTTTCATGGGATTAGTACAAGGAAGTCTTTAGGCATATTTCTGACTATTCCTGTTTTAAGGACTTAAATCTCCAGCAAAGAGTATTGAACATTAGGAGCCATGTTGTTCAAGCTATACTACAAAAATGTCACCTCCTTTCCTTGTTAGATAGACTGTACAAAGGCTTAATGATAGTTAAGTATGGTTTAAAAGATATATTAACAGGCGGGAAATGTAGTATGCAGAAAAACACTTTAAAATATATTTTTGTTGCCCTGTGTTAACGTTCTAGTATTTTATGCATGTTCTTCTTCGAAGATGTACTATAGCTATTTCGGCAATGCCCATGTTCATTTTAATGGTTATTCATGCACAATTATTTTCATTCATTCAGCCTTACTCCGCATAGCTCAATATTCTGATGTCACAGGGGTACTCCAGGGAGCCCTTGAGGAAGTCATTTAGAACTGACTGAACACAAGAGTAGTTATACCTTCAACAAGGACCAATTTCTTGTGCCTCCAGGTGAAACGGGTTGTCCTTAAAGGCATGCTGGGAAAACACTACCCATGCTTACCGCACAAAAAACAGAGACTCTGTCTGAACTGAAAACAAGTCAGTAGAGACCAGAAGCAGCAGCCGAACATGAGAAAACATTACACTGGGCTCATTATTGAATGTCACTCTGCTTAATGTCCATTTGTGACCTGGAATGACCTCTGGGAATTCCTGAAAGGCAACAAAATTATCCGAGGCTCAGCTTTCACATAAATGGTTTCTAGCGATGACGTAATTGGGAAGTGAAACAATAACGAGCGGATTGAACACGGAAAACAAATCACAACTGTTGCTTCGACGTGAGTGAATTAGCTCTAAATATGAATTTGGTACCAGGCCCCTCAATAAAGGAACACATAAGCCCTCAACCTATAATAATTAGAGCTTTAAGCACCGACAATGAAAACTGCCAGGTTGTTCTTATTTAATTTATCCCAGATATTGCTGCTGTCACCTCTGGGACAGAGGGGAGATTAAAAAGTCCCATGGAAATTTCTTGCCAATTAAAAAAGTCAACAGTAGTAATTGTACATGTCTCACGCTCTTCTTTCCTGATTCTGAGCAGGCACTTTCTCCTAACCTCTCTGGGAGCAGAGAGAATTTCACGTTGCTTTTCCTTCGTATCAGTAAAATTCATAGGAGGGCTCGTAGTTCTTAATACCCGATGTGGCTCAAACTGCCATTCCTGGATTTATGAAGAACAGTACTCAACATGTACATCTGGAAGAGTGACTCACAGAGGGACAGTAAGCAATTCTGCTGGCTGGTTCCCTCGTATACACGAGGTCTGGAGAGTGAGTTGAGAGGGTTTTCACGTATTGGGGATTGCATTGAGCAAAAGAGACAGATTGTGTCACAGAGCTTCACAAAGGCAGAGGGAACAGAGCAGTAGACACATTGTGGCATACGTAAACACTCCCTATCCAACAGCAGTCAGCCAGGCGTGAAAACGTGCTTTTAAAATGCCAGTCGAACGAATACCACAAAACCGAAAATCTTAATATCACGGAAGCAATCAGTATTTGAACTGTTGTATTGGTTCAATAACCTGGTTGAGTGGCAGGACCTGACAAATTAATTTAGGACAAAGAAATGTGAAGCAATCATCACAGTAATTCCTCACACATACTGTACATAGTGCTTCTCATCTCAGAGGATCACAAAGCGCTCCACACAAAACAAAATGAGACCCACTTCATCCGCCACTAACCTCACATCTGGGTGATGTGTGGCAGCCCACTACACAGCAGATCAGTTGTATAGGTAAGAAATTATTTCTCCAATTGAATTAAGGGGATTCTTTATCCTGACTGCATGTGCATCCAGGTGGCAGGGGGGCATAGTGGTGAGCATTGCTGCCTTGCAGGCGCTGGAGCACTGAGATCAGTTGTGGTCCTGGAGTGCTGTCTGTGTGGAGTCTGTATGTTCTTCCCATGTTTGTATGGGTTTTTGCCTGGTGATCCAGTTTCCTCCCACTGTCCAAAGTCATGCTGGTAGGTTAACTGGCTCCTGGGAAAACTGGCCAAAGATGTGTGCCTGTGTTTGCATCTGTGTGTGCCCTGTGATGGACTGGAGTGCCGTCTAGGTATCTTGCCTTGCGCCCATTGCTTGCTGGGATAGGTGCTGGCTCCCCTGCAATCTTGAATTGGATGAAAGGGTTAGAAATGGATGGATAGATTCCATGCACATCCTTCCATTATCGGGAAGCTGCTTATATCCAATACAGATGTTCCAGAAAACCTAGAGCCTATTCCAGAAGCAGAAGGTGCAAGATGGGCCAACACCCTGTCTGGGATGCCAGTCCCTCACAGGACACACATGAGCACTCACGGACAATTAAGAAATGTGTGATGGGAAACATGTCTTGAAAACTGCTGTCCAACAATGTCCCCCACCCAGCAACTGAGCCTGAACAGATCTGGTTGAAGAATGATTGGAACTTGCACAATCCTGATGTGCAAAGCTGAGAAGAGACTTATCTCAACCGGAACAGCAAACCAAGGTGCTTCCTCCAAGAATTGACTCAGGGCTGAATATACTAGTTTGGGATTTTCCTTGATCAGTTTTTTTTCTGACATTTAGCTTTCTCCACCCACACTGGTATTTTAGTTTGAGCATTCAAGTTTTCCTTTCAAAATATTCACATTAAAAACCTGTCTGAACATGTTTAGGATTGTTTGCTATAGTAGTTTTTGTAGCCTGCAGGAAAAAGACAGAACCCTAAAAGAAGCTGAGGGTGCAGTCTAGATAGGAAATAAGTGGGTAAGCATACTCAGGGGCACTTGAACATATCACACTTGTTTTGTCAAGGCTATGCATAGAAAGCAAATGAGCCAGTAAAGACAGTTTTTTTACAGAAATAAAAACCTGTATCAGCAGAGTTTTCACCCCCACTAGACTGCTGATTGAGGCAGCCCTTGAGACCAGGATGAAATCTTGTCAGCCTGAGCACCAGGCCGAAGTTGTGGCGACATCCTTCTGTGAACACAAGCGCCTTTCCAGAAGACAGACACCACGCTGTGCAGATTACACAGTCCAGTTAATCCCCGGAAGCTGGGACAGACTTCACCGCGAGAGTTCCGGGGGCAAATTCCCAATTCCACACAGCCTCGGAGAACGCAAATGTCAGCACGCTGGGGGGTATTCTCCGAATACATTCTGGGTTCATTTCAATATGAACACAAATTGTGTGACAGCCTTTTGATTTGCTGCCATAGTTCAATATTCCACCATGATGCCGCTGAGATAATATCTGTGACAAGTCTGTCTTTTGAAAATGTTATTTTCTCTTAAACAGCAAGAGGTTTCACATTTCTGTCAAACACAAATTCTCTGTCTTAACGAATTTGTAATAATATAATAAATAATGATAACATCACTTCATTAACCCTTTACAATTTCTTGCATTAGGAATTTGGCTTTTCGCATACCCCAGCTTGCTCTCCGTGAGACACACAGACACACAGACAGGGAGAGAAGCTTGGGGTCAGAGCGCAGGGTCAGCCATTGTACAGCGCCCCTGGAGCAGTTGGGGTTAAGGGCCTTGCTCAGGAGCCCAGCGGAGTAGGATTCCTCTGCCGGCTGCGGGATTTGAACCTTCCAGCCAGAGAGCCACCGCTCCGCCCTTAATACAGGTTTTAACAATTTTATTTAGCCTGTGTAATACTTCTCTGGCATTTATTAACTGCACTACTAATGTATTTCAAAATACAGTTCAACATCTCCGTAGCGCAGGAAAGGTTTGGAAACCAGTTTGTTTTTTTAGGTCAGTGAAGGTTTTTTCTAAAGGTTTTGCAGTAGAGATGGAAAACCTTTTTTTATTTTGTCTGGGGGCCTTTCCTCACAGGAATCACAACAACCCTGAAAGCATAATTCAGACTATCCAAGAACGGTTTAATTTCCCTGACCCTGGAGGCTTCACAGATGAAAGCGGGTTTGTAGGAGCTATTGTTAGTTCAATACAAAAGAAATAATCACATCGTGCTTCTTTATCGGCCAACAAAAGGAAATAAATTAGATTGAAAACCCACTGAGATTTTTACCCAAGGTGGCAAAGGAGAAAATTTGTCCTGGGGAAAGTGAGCAAACAGACTCGTGATCGGTGTTAAACTCTGTCACCTGACTAAGTCTTTTTCTACGTTTTTTCCTCATTTTTGTGCTGGTGCATTTTTTCTTTTTTATTCAGCGTGATCAGCTAACAGTTGAAATCAACGAATGACAAACTGCTGTCCAAGAACACTTTTTTTCCCACACAGACGATGAAAAACTAGCCACCAAATCCGCTGTCCCTTTCTTGGAAGTAAAACAATGTGCACACAGCCCAGTGCCTACAAAGCTCACTAATGAGATTAAATGCCAGTTTCAGGAGGGTTTAACACGAGGGCAACTGCGTCACCTATTAATCTGGAACAAAACCCCTGGACTCAAACTGACGTGTTGGGAACACAGACGATCAGCCTAGATGAGCATGAAGGAAGCCCCTACTGCATTCCATTCCACTTCCAAGGTGATTTCCAGCTAAGAAAGCAGTTGAATTAAATATAATGGAACATGCTGAGATCAGAGTTCTCTAGAAAAGTATAGAACAGCTTCACCAACAGTGATCTAAAGAGCTGAAACGTACACAGTAATGAATTACACTGTGATGCAAAACTACACAGTTGGATGCAGAACGAACAACTACGAATAACATGCAGGATTCTATATATAGCGTTTAGTGGAATTAAGATTGATAAATATATCATACATAAGTATCATAAGTAACAACATGATCTTCACCACTGGGCCTCAAGACAAAGAGGTGTTTTAGCTACAAAGGTTGGACTGAAAGGGAAGTTAAAACAGGAAAAAAACAAGCATTTGACTAGCCTGCAGGTGCTCTCTGCCCCTTTAAAAAATAGTGTCAGGAACATAGACAGGAAACTAACAAAGTGGACAGCATCAGAGGCCCATCTGTTTGCTGCACATACAATTTGCATCAACCACAACAATCACAACTGCACATTTGCAATATCGATTTGATGTGGTTAAGCTCATAGCCGCCTCCACTTCACTTTCTTTAATCCAACAGGCATTTCACACTATACAAACTAGATCGACCCGTGAGCAGAGCTTCAGCACTCCTAGGCCTCCACATCTTGAGTCCATCACTTCACTTGACCAGTTAACTTAACTAGAACTAAAGCACGTAACTAACAATGATGTGCAGTATAGTAACAAAGATGAATGAGCATTCCTTAAACATAGACAGCAAACCATTGGCAAAGTGTAGTTTAACACATAATAATAATACAATTGCATTTAAGATATATATATTGCATCCCAAAGCACTTTACAAAGAGACCCACTTCATCCACCACTGAAATGCAGCACCCACCTGGGTGACACAGTAGGCATTATGTACCAGCAGCCCCATAATCCAACAAATCTTTAATGACCAGTAAGTCAAGATCTCACTTTGACATCTCACCCCTGGGGCGACACCTGAAGAAGGCTCCACAGCCCAAACGCTGTATTTCTTTTCTTCATGTTGTAGATTGGTGAATAACCTTAGGAAAATTCTAGTTTTCTAAAATTATTAGTATATAATATTATTTAATATTTGTAACAAGTAGATTCAGTATGACATGAAATGGATAAATATGTGTTCATTATACCAAACTACAAAGGCAAATCAAATTCAAGGCTAGATTTTAAAGTCTCATACGGAAAACAAGAAAATTAAAAATGGGTCTAAAACAAAATAATCGAGTTATCTCGTCAATGAGACCCTCGTTCCCGAGAAACTCGAGTTCTCGGATCAATTCACCGACGATGAATAAAATAAATTTGTTTGAGCGAAAAAAAAATCTCTTTAGTGGCTCTTTCTGTTGCTGCTGTGGATTATCCTAATGGAATCCCAGTTAGAAAATGACCGGTCGTAATCGAGTACGTAGTACTGTATGTTTCTGAAGCGAAGAGAAAAAGAGCGTGATCAAGGATCTCAAAACACACAGGTACGCCAAATCAAGTCATTGCAATCACGCATAATACACATAATAATGTAATAATGTCTATTTCAGTTGTTTTTGAGTATGTCAGATCCATGTAACTAGCGAACAGTAAACATGAGACATTTTCAAGCAAGACACGTAGACTACTACAGGTGTTTTGTATTGCAAGTGAACAGATTCACGTTTCCCGCAGTTGTAAGCACGCCGCCTGGCTAAAAAACAATGCCGCACAGCCAAACGAAAGCGTGAAAGCAAAGGTGGAGTACAAAAGACTGTTCAGCGATTATACGTAATCGGAATTAAAACGCATTGTTTCCCTTGCGGTTTCTCCTGTATTTCTTTAAAATGGGTTATTATGAACTCCTAACCTGTAGCCTTCGGATTGCAGTCTCTCTCCCAGTGACAGCGGCTGGAGCAGAGAGGAGCTTTTCAGAGCTCAGGTAGATTAAACTATACCTAAGGTCGAAAATACAGGCAGATTGATTTATAGAATGTTTTTTATATATATATATAAAACATTCCCATCTGCTCAGCTTTACTGATCCCACCTCCCTTGTTATTGGGTGCACTCGTTGTTTTTTCATTTCTTACTTAATTTCATATTTATTTCTGCAATCCCTTTCTACAAAGTTTTCAGTGCAGTACTTTTTTTTACTTACGATTTGCTATAATTATGAAGCAACAGCGATCCTGTTTATCATCATTTGGTGTTACTAATGCTCTTTTTTATTACTTTGAATTTTAAAATACGTTATCTTTGCAAAATGTGTGCTTTGTGTTTTTGTACACCTTATTTATTCTGTGCTCTAGTTATATAATTCATTTCATTGTCCTAGATTAGGAATTTCATATAAATAAACATAGAGCTATATCTACAGTTAGATCGTGAAAATAAGTCTTGCTGATCAAAAAGGTTAACTATATTCAAAACTAATACACAAATCCATGATTGCAGTAAAAATGCTTTAAATGCATCCTTGTACTTACTGTACCAGTAGGTCTGTTTAAGGTGATGCCAGAGTATGAGTAAAAACACATAAACACTTTGGCTTTTTAAATCAGAGTGTATTTGGACGTTTGACTGTTATTTAAAAACAGCTTTCTAATTGCTAAGTCATTCTTTTAGTCGTTTTTGATAGGTACAAACATGGGATAGAGCTGTCAAGGTGATGTTTGCCATGTAAACAGGCTGGATTTGGAGAGACTTTGCTAGCGGAAAACAGGGAAAATTGCACACATCCCCTTCAGGTGTGTTGATCTGCGGATCTGCAACAGAAACGATTCATATGAAGTGCGTGGTATCCACTGCAGCTCAGTTTCCGTTGACACAGGTGAAAGGGAAAACAATCTGGTGTTCAAAAACAATTCCTAAATCCCCTCTTGTTCCCCCAACAGCAAGATCCTAGGAATTTGCCTGCTAGCAAGACTGAATGAATGCTTTAGGCAGATTTGCAGATTTGTTTTCTGCACTTACTGTACACTTGCTGCAAGGCAAGTAATTGTGTTGAGAAATAAGATTGTGTTGGGAGTTGATAATACTATCAACTATAACCATGATCTGGGGGGGGGGGGACCTTTTGAAGGTCTTGCCTAGGTCCCCCAAAAGCTAGGGCCAGCCCTGGTAGCACCCATCCATAAAAGTGGTGACAAAACTGAACCCGGTAATAACAGTCCATTGAAGTGATAATTAAAACCAAACTTGCGGGTCATTTGTATGGAGAGAGGATTCTAGGGGGTGGACCACATGGATTTGGAAAAGGAAAACCTTCCTTATTTCGTCTTGAACTGCACACAGGGGGACTGTTCTTAAGGTTCCATACTAGGACTGCTGCTCTTCCAAGTTTATGTTCAATTAATGTAAACTAGTCAGTTTTGTACACTGTAGCAAGATAAGAAGATACACAAACACTGTAGAAAAGAGTTACGCGCAATTCAAGACTGGACTCCTGTCAGATGATATTCAATGACAGGTGCAGAGTGTTACACGCAGGTAGCAGAAACATATTCTGCAAGTGCAAGATGGGAAACTCTGACCAAGAAGAAGTCACTTATGAAAAAGCGGAAAGACGTTTATGTGGACATAATTTACATCTTATTGACAATGTGGACAAGGCAAACGGGCAAACAGAATCTAGGTTATATAGCTGAAGCTTACAATGCACTACTAAGACCCATAGTAGTTTGGAACGTTGTGTACTTTTTTATTCACCACGTACCAAAAATGATTTTTCTTAATAGTGCTGGTCTGGAATCTGTCTAGAGTAGAGTAGCCAGACACATTCCAAAGCTTTTAAGAATCTTGTATGCCTACAAGCTAAAATAACTGAATCTTTTTAACTTCACATGGTCTGAAGGGACTGGGGGAACCTTTCAAGTATACAGAAAGTCAAGCCAGTGGCTGTCTTCTGAATCTATAGTGCAAATAGGTGGAAACTACAGTGAAGTGCAGAAGGCATTTCTTTACACCAAGGGTAACAGGAGTTTGGAACAAACTAACCAAACCTGTTGTTGAAGCTGAAAAAACTGGCTTCTTTCAAGAAACATTCGGATGAGAGCCTCGATTAAGAAGATGCTAGCAATCAAGTGAACTAGGCGCATGTCTCATGTGTTACCTTTTTGTTCTTATTTGCAAGTAACCACATTTTATAGATAAGCAAATAACTACAGTTCACACTTTAACTAATAAAGTAAGCATTAAACTGAGGTACTACTTAAATGAATGGCAACCATAGCTCATTGCAGGCTGTATTTCTCTAAAGCAGAGACTTGGATAAGGGACAATTGTCCCTATGTGTGCACTACTTACTGTAACACACAAGACACACATTTCACAGACACCAACACAAGACTGTGCTGTTTATCATGGAGCATGGACACTACGTTATCTCAGACGATATGCTCTTCTAGTTGGAGTTGATCACCCACAGGACTAGGAGTGCGTGGGCTGTGTCAGTCCTCCCCTGCACCATGTGAGGAACAAATGAGGGGGCAAACACTTTCCGGTCTGTTAAACACACTCTTTCCCCCAGCCCAGTCAGTCACATTTTCAAGGCAGAAACACTTTGATCCATTTATTGCTCTTTGCATATAGAGTGACATATTATAAGACTGGTGTGAACGTTTTACTCAGAAATGCTTACTAAGGAACAGCCAGTGGAACTGAGTGTTTTTCCAAACCCTCCAAACCTTCCGGGATTGATGTAATTGCATTTTTTTGTATTCAGTTGTCTTCACGATATTTGAAACAACATAAACATCAGACCTTGGTGCTGAACAATATCTTCTAAGTACGGAATAGGAGCTGAATGCTGCACTGGTCTGGATGATGTGTGATTGCATCAGAAGACAGGGGCATGTTTCCATTTTCTGACCATGCAGACAGTCTGTCAGCCTCTAAAATAGCAGCTTCTCCTTCGGAGCAGCTGTTTCTCAAACGAGCAGTGTCAGATTTCTGCATAATCTGGTAGATTAGGTACTCACCCAGTTACAGCCCTCTGGTATGGTGACCTCATAAGTAGGCTGGGCCTTTTTCTTAAAGGCGTGGCTGGCTTCCTCACTCTCCCTGGTGATTGGCTGAGGGGTGAAGTGGGTGGGGCCTGGCTCTCATCAGGACCGACTCCAGGGTCCTGAAAGCAGCCAAAGCATACACTGTGACCTTCCTCACCGCTGAGTCAGGCGCATTGCAGGACTTCAGCCATCCGTGGATGATCTGGAGCCCTCGCCTGTCCTATAAAGGAGTTTTTAAATGTTAATTGGAAGACGCTCATAGCATGCTGCCCTTTTTATTCAAGAAACAAATAAATAACAGGTGTTTAACAGGATTTTTTAAATTTCCTGGTTTACATACACTAGCTCCAAAAGGAATTTGTGTAGAAAAACAGCCCCACCCCATTATCTAAACAGATAAAAAAATGCAAACCCTTAGTAATCTTTAAAATAGAAGCTGTTTTGGAAGTGCTTGTGTTATTTCCAAAGGACTTTTACTCGTGGTTTTACACGTCTCGATTAGCACTGATCTTGGCCTACCTCATGTTTCTTTAGGTGAGCAAAACAAGGACCACTAATCTGGGTCTGTGAAACCGGCCCATGAAGCTGATGAACTGAACGGTGTGCCCTGTGGACACGCACCTGCTGGGCTTTATCCCAGTTCCACAATGGAACACATGAGCACTGCAACTCCTTGCCCCATCCAGCCTTCTGCCCTTTTCCAGACGGACAGCCCCACAGCAGAGCAACCCCCTAGAAGAGGCCTGCTGCAGTTCTCGAGGGATGCTGCTGCAAGTGTGCAGGAGTCTGGCAGGCCAGAGGGGGCACTGTTGCTCAGAAAGCCAAGAGCAACCTGACCCAGCTCAAACCCATCCTAGATCAGTGACACTAATACAGGCCTCCACCTGGATCACCTGCTCACAGGCAGACTTGAACAGGAGACACCTGGACTACAGAGATCAGCCTGGGCTTCGACACGGCAACTTTGCTCCTTGAACTATCAAATCAATCATTTTTATATAATTTTTATTGTTGCAAACCTGACCAGCAGTATACCCGTTATCATATACTTAATCATGCTAGGTTGCGCTTGGAAAAGGGACAAGGATGTCGTAGCACTGAGGTAGAAGGGTTTTTTTTTAGCTGTCTGAATTGAATTAAAAAAAAATGAAAGCTGAGATGAACAAAAGCTATCCACAACAAAGGTGTATATCACCGGGCAACTTGCATTTTCATAAAAGGGGTTTTGATTTTCATTTAAAATGAAACGTTTCTAGTGAAAGCCTGTGATCAGAACAGCCCGGCCACAAACAAGAGCGAGAGGGAAAAACACTTAAATAAAAAGGATTGCTGGGTGGAGCCTTTTTTTTTTTTTGCTGCTTTGCTGCAATGAATATTTAATACGATCCTCTTCAAAGGCATTAGAAGCAATTGCAGATGTGAGATTTTTCCTCTCTCTCTCTCGGTTTTTAAAGAACTTTAGCATCGAAGCACTTTGCCTCATTCGAGCAGGAACCTGCTTATGTTCCTACCCACACCGCACTGCCACTGGTTCCCATGGGAACGCCACCCCAGAAAGGAAAGCAGCTTCCTGTCTGCAGCACAGTAAAAACCTTCGCGGGTCTTGCACTCATTTCCTCCCGGTGGACTCTCTCGGGAGTGCTGCAGACGGCCTCTCACAGAGTAACGCACAGCGTTTTCAAAGCCCGGAATTAAACGCCATGTGTTTTCTGCAGCATCTTACATGGTACAGCGGTGTTACAACCAGCTGCAAGATGTATTTTGTGAACATGTTTATTACACAGATATAGGGCACTCAATGAAAAAGACTGGCACTAATTTATTAGGGCAGATGTCGCAAAGTTTTGTCATGACCATCACTGTAGAGCTCAAAACTCCACCAGATAGTTTAAATAGTGGGCGATATGGTTCCCTAAACCTGTCCTGGATTTCCCCCAACACTGCAGGGGTGTCTATTTTATGGTCTGCACACAACATGACCGATGTTTAGCAAAGACACCAACACTGTCACTGTCTTCAATCCAGAAGGATAACAACTGAAACACTGCACCCTATGGAGGCTGTTACTGTATATTCCCAGGAAATTTTGCCAACTGGCAGCCTGGTGGGGCCGTGGTTAACATTGTTGGCTTCCAGCGCTGGGGCCCTGGGTTCAATTCCACACTTAGAGTTGGTCTGTTCTCCCTGTGTTTGTGTGGGTTTCCTCTGGGTGCTCCAGTTTCCACCCACAATCCAAAAACACAGTGGTAGGTTAATCTAGGTGTGAGTGTGTGTCTGTGTTTGTGCTGGTGTGTGCCCTGCTATGGACTGGGGTCCTGTCAAGTGTGTACCCTACTTTGCTACTTGCCGGAATAGGCTCTCCTGTGACCCTGAGTTGGAAGAAGTGATTAGAATATGGGTGGATTGATATTACTAATAAAAAAATCTTTAGATATCACCAATCAAAAAGCAAGTTGCAGAGCTGGATTACATCACTGACTCACACACCAAACATATTGTGCAGCTGTAGAGGCAAGTCTGTAATGGCAGAGCTGATAAAAGCTCACATTGCATGGACTTTAGGTGCCCTTGTTTATTCAGAATCAGAATAAACTGATGTCAGAAGGGATTGTGCAAGATCTGTCTACCTGTCAACTTTCTTTGCCGAGAACCAAAAACAGCAGGCATTTTAATTTGTTGTATTATACAGTATGTCCAATTATATTCTTGGACATATTCTGGAACCCCCAAAGGCACTCTTTAAAAGAAAAGATGTGATACAAATGGCAAGCCCATTTGCTCATATGGTGAAATTTTCACCCAACTGTTTCTTGAAGGATTCACACTACGATGCCCATAATCAATAATGGAAATTATTTTAAAGACCATGTGAAGCTGGCAAACAAACATTCAGTCAAAGGCCAGTCATAGCCTGTGAGTAAACTGTGAACATAAAAATTGCCTATATCCCTGAACACCCTTCACATTGAGTATACATTTTCGTTACAAAACAGGGTCATTGTGCATTACATACTGTATTTCAATGTTTGCTAGAACATAGGGCTTAGAAAAATACCTTGAATTATCTTAATCACATTCTTATAAAAATTATCTATAGAGGGAGAAAATAAGGCACTTTTTTATCCAAAGGGTTGTGGGTGTATGGAACAAGCATTCCATCCTTGTTTTCTATTAGTTCCCACCCAGAGGAGCCAGAACTGAATGTTCATAATAAAATAGTTTAATGCCAAATCCTTATGTTTATGTGTTTTCAAGAAGTACGCTGGACCCTTTGAATACACACACATATAAGGGAAGCCTTGCCTCTTCCTGCCAATACCTCTACAACATTAAATCTGGATTATAAAACAGATAAACATTTGCAGAAATGTAGACTGGTAGGTTGAGAAACCTTTACCCAGCTCTTGCTAAGCCTGTGGCTCCAGTACAAATGCACAAAGCCAATTAAAGGATTTCTTGCTGGTTACACTTGCATTAAGAGTTTCCAAAGAGAGGATTTGCAGTTGAGCTAGGGTCTCCCTCACATAATATGACTACCAAACCGTTCCAAGGAGATGGTCTTAGTGTTCCTCATAAACATCAACCTGGGCAGAGGAAATCATGTTACCTCAAAGGTCAAACTCATTTTATTTAGAGAAAAGGTACTCCATGCTAACAATACTACATTTACAAAAAAAAACAGAAAAAGCTTTTTGCGAGCATGATTCCAAAACACATATGTGCCCGCAGAAGCTGAGAGCTGCATCAGTTTCTGAACAAAATGTAAGACAGGAAAGAGGAGACAGTTCAACTCTTCCATCTCCTGAAGTCAACTCAGCTTGATAACTGTCGGTCTGGGGTTTCTGTCTAGTCCCCAGTAGCCCTCTGTGCTAATATTAAAAGCACCACACAACCAGTTTAGCTGCTCAGAATTGGAGGCTATCTTCACTAGAAACTGAATATGGTCCTCGCACTTTCTCTGCCAGCAGAGGGCTCGCACCTAAAATCATAGAGCCTTGAAGAGAGCAGGTATGATCTTAACCTAGGTGCCATACTGTATATCCACTCCTGCCTGCTGGTGTTAAATTATCTCCCCCTACCATGAAGCAAAGTCAAAGCAGAATCTGACACCTTGTGCAAAATTGCACATCCTTCTTAATTTAAGAATATCTCCAATTACTGAACGAAAAATCAAAACCTGTTTTGTAAATCAGAAGAAACTGTTTTAATTATTACTTACTTATCTGAAGACAGTTACACCGAACCTTGATGAGGCCCTCACATTCAGCTTACGTTTAATCAAATGTTTAATTCTCCGCATTTCCACAGTTACCTTCTAAATTACCCACCCGGTGAGAGAGAAAAGTGCTTTTAAAGTGAACATTATACTGAAGGATAAAACCGCATTAATTGGCACACTGATGTCCTTACAGAAAATGCATACAGGCAGAAGAGAGAAAGAAGAAGAGATGGAGACAGGGAGTAGACATGGCTGATTACTTACTGAATGGGTCTCCAGTCCTCAGTAAGTGGAGGACCACAAGGCAGGATACACCCTGGACAGGATGCCAGTGCCAGTAAATCTATGCAATTAATTTCTATGTCCTTTTCTTATCTGTGCTATGCTTTCACTCTGTTTCAATCGGGGTTTCCCAGATTTTGCAGAAGGGTTTTCCACACGTCTCCCCAATTTATCATGATTTCTCCAAATACTCCTCCTTGACCATCAGTGTAGTTGCAAATGAGAGGGATCCATTCAGCCCAGCTTGGCTGGTTGTAAGCCCACCTCACGGAACAACAAGGCAAGCTTTTAATCTGGCTCAGCACAGCCTAACAGATGGCTACACAATATTCTTTCCTGTTTTTGGCTGTACTGAAGGACAGAACTTTGAATCCAAGACACCACCACTCTTCCTGATAGAATGTTACAGAATGTTAAGAGATTTACAGGAGAATAATCGTAGATGGATGCAAGTGGTGTATTTTCTCCTTGTTGCCTTTTGGGGAGATCACTGAGTACAATTCAGTATGTGCAAAACAAACACCAGCATAGTCTGAGCAGACAGCAAGTAAACTAGACATTGCTGATGATATTATTAGTCTGCAAGCAAAGGTTGACAAGCCTAGAAGCAAGTGTACAGTAAGTGCAGAAAACAAATCTGCAAATCTGACTAAAGCATTCATTCAGTCTTGCTAGCAGGCAAATTCCTAGGATCTTGCTGTTGGGGGAACAAGAGGGGATTTAGGAATTGTTTTTGAACACCAGATTGTTTTCCCTTACACCTGTGTCACCGGAAACTGAGCTGCAGTGGATACCACGCACTTCATCTGAATCGTTTCTGTTGCAGATCCGCAGATCAACACACCTGAAGGAGATGTGTGAAATTTTCCCTGTTTTCCGCTAGCAAAGTCTCTCCAAATCCAGCCTGCTTACATGGCAAACATCACCTTGACAGCTCTATCCCATGTTTGTAGCTATCAAAAACGACTAAAAGAATGACTTAGCAATTAGAAAGCTGTTTTTAAAAAACAGTCAAACGTCCAAATACTCTCTGATTTAAAAAGCCAAAGTGTTTATGTGTTTTTTTACTTATACTCTGGCATCACCTTAAACAGACTTACTGGTACAGTAAGTACAAGGATGCATTTAAAGTATTTTTACTGCAATCATTGATTTGTGTATTAGTTTTGAATATAGTTAACCTTTTTGATCAGCAAGACTTATTTTCATGATCTAACTGTAGATACAGCTCTATGTTTATTTATATGAAATTCCTAAAAAATCCAGAAAACTGTGCACAAAATTACATTAGCAAACAGATAAACAGAAGGCACGGGTTTTCTGATAAACAGAAGGCACAGGTTTTCTTCCACACTCCAACATACTGGTAGGTCAATTGGCTTCTGGTGTGTGTGTGTCTGTGTCTGTCAGCCCTGCAATGGACTGGCGTCCCATCCAGGGTGTATCCTGCCTTGCGCTCGTTATTTTCTGGGAGAAGCTCTAGCTGCCCTGCGACTCTGAATTCCGTAAAGCCCTTAGAAAATGGATTAATGGATAAAACAAAGGATCACTATGGATGACAAGAGGATGTTTCCTAGTGGTTTTAAAAGTTGAAAAGAAAAAAACCAAGTGGAGTTTGTGATTTCAGTTGAAACCCCTCTAGTTTATGTCTGGACATATTTAGGTTTGATTCTGCTAGGTTTGACTGAGGCAATGTTTTTGCTCTGCATTAAACCGGAGGTTAAGACACAGGCCTTAATCCGGTTAACTCTTTTTTTTTGTCTATGATTAACATTTCAGGAAATCATAAAGTCGAACAATTAAAATGCAGGAGCACCACTTTCTCAGATAATTGAGGCTCTGTTAATCAAATCAGAATAAGCTGCCTCCAGCTGTCCAGTGTGTTGTAGAAGCCTATACATTTACAAAGTGTGCTTTTTCCCTCTCTTAGAACACAATTTCCACTTATTGAGCTTCTGATTTATTTTAAATTTCTGTTTGCAAAGAAAAGTGTACATAAATAATGACACAGTTAAAAAAACTGGCAAATATCTCTTACTAGCAGCAAATATGCATGATAAGCTCATAGAAATTTAGAAAATGATGTGCACACTAGTTTGCAGCCATGAACAAACCTCTGCACATTTTTTCAAAATATAATTTTAGAAAACAAATACCAATGCAATATGCTTTTATGTACTGTATGTTGATTTTAGAAATGTGGATAACATGTTGTGGTTTAATCCACATCAGCACCTAGATTTAGGTAATGATGACAAATGATTTGTAATACAGTATAAACATTTGGAAATAACTGTAGCAATACTGATATAAACATAAATGCTTAAGAATTCTGACTAAGCATTCTGATGATGGGCAAATCAGTACAAAAAAACTAGAAAACAAGGAATAGCTAAACTCGAATGATCTATTTTTAATTGTAATTTTGAACTAATTTTCATTGCTATTCATTTACATTCACTGCTATTAATTTACAGTTATTATATCGTACTGAATATGGCATTGCTTATACAGTACAACCTAGGCAAGTTCCAAAAAATAGAGGATTTAAGACAGACTGGAAAGAACAATTTAACAAATACATATATAGTATATGGATATTGGTTCATGAAGCCGTGAACAGAAGCAGCCAAATGATTCCTTGATTCTACACAGATTCAGCAGAGTAGTAAAATGGTACTGTATGTCTTTGTTTTGGTTAAGCAGAATCTGATATTAAAGTCTAAATACTAACATTCTAACATTGTGGAGAACAGGCAGAAAAAACCCACTACACACTATACTGTGGTTCGTTTGTAAAATCCTGTTCAGATTTCTTAATTACACAGTCAATGATTTGCACTCCACATGAAGGGCATCACTAGTCCAGAAACAGTCTTTGGGGCTTTCTGGTGTGTTTATTCTTCACTTTAAACACAAAGTAACATTCAGTCTGCGGTTTTCTTCAAACTTATTTTTTGAATAATTCTGGCCCAGAAAGGATTTAATTCTGATTGTGGGTGCTATGTAACTACATATTTTTTTTATTTCAGACTGTGAGGCTACAGAAAAAGTGAAAATTACAATACACCAAATGATGGACAGTTACAGCATAATTAGTACATGTCCCAAAAACAGACTCTTTGAAGCAAATTCTCAAGATTAAGTTTCTGATAAACTATTCCCTCAAAAATCCTAAATTTCTAAAACTACGTATGAAAAGCTCATGCAGCCAACCATAAACCTCTTTGTACAGTACGTTTTACAAATTGCCAGTAAGAACAATAAGGAGAATAAACCTCAAGGGGTCTGGCTTTGGAAGAACAGGCAACAATTGTGTCGTTTGTATTTGAAATTGTTTTGCGTCATTAAGGTTCTGTGTCATGAAGCCTTCAGATGTCACAAATCCAGACAACTAGGCCTATAACAGAAGATTTGCTCCAAGTCTTTCCAATATCCACCTTTTGAAATATAATGTTTATGTATGTGTATATACATAAAATGCATGTATAACAAATAACAAAACATCAAAGTATCTATTGTATGCATTGAACACCATCACAGATTATTTTTAACAGCATGTTTGCAGCTATAGTATAGGTACGAAAATAGGTTGTGACCTATTGGTTACAGACAGTTTGTATAAGCACCTGCTGCTTGCTCACATCGTTGCGCATTTACCTTGACATGAACGTTTGAAGAATTGATTGTATATTTTCACTTTCCCATTTGCAGCCCACAGCCACAATGCAAACTGGCAGTCTCACAGTTGTTTATCCACTGTCAGGCTCACAGCATTCAATTGAGCAAACCTCAGAGACTGACACATATGCTGCTGTCATCTTTTAAAACCTTCCTGCCTCATGACAACCAAAGAGCCCTCACTGAACTCTTGACAAAGTGTTTTATGGATACCTGGTGGCTTGCCTATGCTGCTACAAGATCTTCTGTACTGTTCTGTAATGTACTGGCTGCAATGTGTGGGGTTGTCTGTCATACTGTGTCTTCTGCTGTACTGTGCAGGTTCTGAGAGATCGGGGCAAATAAGAATTTCAATGTACTTGTACAAATGGCAATAAACTCTACTTAACTCATCTGTTAATGTTGTGTTGTTCATGTGCTATGTGTGCACAGGCAAATCTGTTCACTGCCTGGCAATAAAGAATGGTACCACCCTTGTTCTGAGTGCCATGATTCTCTGATGCTCGTCTCAGATCATGGTGAAGCACGCATGCCTCTCGTCTTTTTTTTTTCTGCTGTAAATCTCTTTCAAGCAAGACCAATTTCTGAAGCAATGGTGCATTTTACATACAACCCCAATCTCTGACAGTCCCATCCACAAGGGCTGCTGTGCACTGATCAGACAGTGCCATAGAGTTACTCTTCCTCACCAGATAGCCTGTGTAACACAGCCCATAGGCCTGAAACAAGAAGGTAATACAGCAGGCTGATGCTAACGATGCTGAACTGTGTTATCAAGTACAAAACAGACCTGTCCTGCAGGACAGCACAGACCCGGTTTCCTTCTCTCTTCACAACACACTCCTCTAAGGTGCCTCCTCTGATGCAATTCAAGGTTAGGAGGGATAAGGTTATAAAAACATCAAGGGGACATGAGCTACACTGAAGAACTGCAAGGTAACAACTTCTCTCAAGTTGCTGTGGCCGTGTTTCGTCCCATCCTGTTGCACTGACTGGATGTGTGAGAGTTCGGGGAAGCTGATGTCATCCATTACTGACACCTGTTGCTGAGCTAACAAGGCTGAAACCACCTGACCCAAGGAGAGAAAGGCTTCACTGATTGAACACAACTGATTGATTTACCCCTCGTTTGCTGTTAGGACCCCAACGTTGGCCAGGTGCTCTTTGTGACTTCCAAACCACAATCCCTAACCCTGCCCATTCAGAACCATAAACAACAGTACATTGAATGAGACCTGATGAGCCACTTAGTCAGGCTCTGACATGGAGGGCACTTGAGAAATTGGGAGAAACTGACAGGAACTCTCACTGGGCAGGCAAAATCGACTGCAACACAAAAAGAAGAATAAATAAATGAGTATGAAGGACGTTTCTGAACTTCCTGTTCTCACACAATATACATGTGTTCTCACACGATGTGTGCTGCCTTATCTTGACATCGGCAGTCCTACATTTGTCCTGTTGCTTCTGAAATAGCACATCAGAAGAGGTTCAATCAAGGCCAGAGCCTTTCATGTGACCAAAACACACAGACAAAATCTTCACTTGGTTGAGTCGGCCTACTGTAAGTGGTGTCCTTTCAAGATTACAGCTCAGGCCTCCAAGTATATAAATATGGCTTTTTACCAGTCTGTCCATGTATATAGAAATGAGGATATACACCTCTCACAAATCCATATACTTTACAAAAAACATCTGAGAATTAATATACAGTAGTCCCTGAAATGTTCTGAAATAGAATTATGGTGGAAGCACAAGTAAAGAAGAGCAGCTTTTGCCTTTCATGTTGACCCTTCTCCTTCGGCCTCTGTCAGGAGAACAAAGCACCAACTCAAAAGTGAAGAGTAAATCACTGTGATATTTAATGTGTGGGTTTTTCGGTCAGAATCTGTTTCAGCCTCTCTTGGGAATGAGTTGAGTTTCCAGGCTTAATGCAATAGCCCAGAAGGACAATATAAAAAGGTTTAAGTGACTGTCAAAGACAGGGTGGGTAAAAAAAAGGTTAAGCCTGCAACAGCTGAACACTGTGCTTAAGGCAATTTCTCAAATCTTCTTTCAAATGTAAAAGGTTCATTAAATTAGCATTTCTCTTTTGCAAAATATACTGTACTGCTATCTTCACTTTCACTGCAAAGAAAATGTCCAAATCCAATTTTCTATAAACAATTGTACAGAAACAGCTCCGCAAACGTACAAACAGACAGAAGTACTGTCGTCCTTATTGAATTAATGAAATGCTAACTACTAATAATCTTTATTTTATATAGCAGGTTGCAAGATGTTTTTTTGTTTTAGAGTAAAACGCAGCAAAAGAAAAAATTGCTGTGACACATTAAAATACATTTTAATATAATACAATCAAACTGAACTAAAAGCTAGAATGCAAAAGCAAATTATTGAAGGATTTAAAAAGTGCAGTCTGACTTGTAAGATCTAACATGGGCTGACAGATCATTCCTCAGCCCTGGAGCAAGAGATCAGAAAGCAAGGTCTCTCAAGGCTCGAGCTTACTTTTGGAAACCGATACAATGCCAGAATTCAAATAGTGCAAAAGACGTGCACAGTAGTCGTACAAGAAGACAGTGGTTTACTGATGTATTATGTAGCCGAACAATTTAAGCCTTTAAAGGTGAGCAGAAGTATTTTGAATTTTATTGTGAGGCAGGAGTATTTAGAATTTTATTGTGAGACGAAGCCTAAAAGAGAAGGTACAGTACACTCTCATGCATATTATTTCTGGTTACGATCTGCACAGCTGGGCTTTTGGACATTAGTAAGACCGGGTTTGGATATAAAGCATGCACTAAACAACAAGAATCCAATCTCTGCATCAGGCTAGGAGAGGACACTTTCACAACACTGTAAACAACATCTGATCTCTGTTCCCTGATGGCTGAAGAGTACTTATTTTAGTCTTAAATTATTTAATTTAACAAACTGCCTGTGTAACTGATCACAGCGGAATAGTTCCCTGGATTTAGAAACTGGGGTTTTATTGTTGACTAGAAAAACATGCTGGACTGGGGCTCCCCAGAACCAGAGCTGGATATCCCCCATATATACAGCATTGCATTTATTGTATTATTATAGATATATTGTATTATTTTGTAGTACACGTATGTACATTGAATCTGCTTTAGCATTGGACACTAATAGAGTCTATTACTATTTACTTGTAGTAGTTTTGAGCCCCATCAGCTTCTAAAAGCATTCGGATGGGTTGGTCTGGGATAAGAAGTCCTCAAATTGCCTGTGTAAATGCCTGTTCCTGTTGATGTCTGTAAGCTAGTGAGGGATTACCACATGGCGGTTGTAAATACTTTATTACCACACGACAGGAGGACCAGCTGATGATTTAACTTCTGTCAGGACAAGATCAGTCTAAGTCAGCGCAGTGTTTACAGACACCAGGCATCCCCCTTATTTAGGATCCGTGCAGAGGAGAGAAGGATTCACAATGCCTTGTTGTGTACAGAGAACCACTCACTGCTGATCTATAGAAACACATGACAGGCCGGCAACTGCCCCACAGAATCACGTGGCCAGGACATAACTTCTTCATAGCCCGAGAATCTGTTAGAAAGCTTATTTGAATTATAACTTGTGCATTCGTCGTTTGTTGTTTAAAAAGATTAAAAATGAGATAGGAATGTAGCGCCAATGCAGAAATTCAGCAGTAAGCATCGTTCTTATATTTTAACTACGAATCATTGTTAAGTATAAATAATTAATGATAGTATGTAGACTCTGCGGTATTCTTTCCATTTGAAGCACCGCAAAAACGCACTCATCTGTAGGCTTATCGATAAGAGACATGTATTTCATTGCATTTATAACAAGACAAATTCTGTTTTATTCCTGTATACAAGGATATTTCTCGGCAATTCAGTTTCTCCTCAACTGTTAAAAAGAATGGATTTTGTTTTAGAAAACTATACTCGCAATTATTGTGAAGTACGACAGCTAAAAAAGTATATCTCAAATAAGAACAAATTAATTTGGCTGATACGGTAGCCGAAAACCAACCACGCTGGCGAACCGGAGAGGTTTGTATCGTTGTTGGGCTCTCTCCTCCCTTGTTAATCCGATTTAAATATCTGACTGCTCAAGTCCTTAATTTTATTTGCAGTTCAAAGATGTTACGGCCGTTACAATCAGGGAAAACTTACCAATTGGATCTGGATAATAAAAAAAACGAGCGACTCACCTCATGTGTGCGGAGCGCTGGATCTATCTATCTGCCCCTGTGCTGCTGAAGGGAGACGGATTGCCTGTCTGTAGTAGCCGGGTGAGTGAGGAAGGGTTTGGATGCTGTCTAATGCACGGCTCTTAGCGGCTCTCCTCTCTCTCTAATCTCCTCGGGTCAGTCACTCATTGTTCTCTCTCTCCCTTTCAAAACGTGCCATAAATCCGAGCTGTAAGCAAGCGAGACCACCATAAGATTACAGCTCAGATTCATCCAAAAGGCACGACAACTCCTTTGCAATCGGTCGTAATAAACTTTGCAGCGAGCACCACAGTAATTGTTAGTTATAAATCTGCGATACTGACGCATCTCTCAGGAGACCTATTTCGCGTATTGCTGACTGACTGGCAGATATGCCAAGGTTATCCTTGTATACTGCGCAGCAATGGCAACAGACGCTTCAACTGGGTTCAGCCGGGGAACGAAGAACAGACCGTGTTTTAAGTTGAAATATACCTTAGGATACGGCGTGTCATTTAGAAGCAAAGTAAGAGCGCGTTTTGGAGTTTTATACGAGCAAACAAACCTGGGTCAATTTGAGTTTCGGATAGACGATCATCTATGCCCTGGCTGTATTTCGTAGTTTTGCGTGGGGGCAGTTCGCCATCTCCTGGTCTCCCTGGACATCCACAATTTTCAACTAGTTCTATTCTGCTAAAGAAGCAACCGAATTGGGGGCAGTATAGTTTATTGGTATTAGAATGATTATTAGTTACACTCCCGTTATTAATACTACACTCTAAAATGTACGAATATCGTTATTCTTGCTATTGGTGTTGCTTGGGCTTGTTTTTAAAGCCTTTCGACCAGATAAATTACAGTTCTATGCAAGGAAGAATCGGTTTGTATTTTTGTTACTGATGATGGCTCCAGTTGGGAAAGTAACGAAATCCAATTTTTACTCCTAATTTCTCAGCGGGGTTTGCTTACCCAGTTCCACAAAATACTTTTTTCTTACTTTGAATAAACCAGTTGTGAACGTCGTTACTACATCAGTACTATATATTTTTAAATGATTTCAAAATTAAATCAATTTAAATACTGTAACGTCTGGTATCACAAAGTATCTTCTTTCCAATTTTTAACTAATGCAATATTTTCATAGTTGAGAGGCAGAAAAGTGTGGTTACCTTTCAGAAAAAAACATTTTCCTCAGAGGAGAGTGGTAAAATATTTTTTACAAATGTTTACATATCAATTTTATGTACTAATATACGCATACGCTAAACTCGTTTACAGTTGTACTTGTTATTAAAATAGTATTTTCTAAAATGTACTCCCTGCCTACTAAACCAGTTTTCGAGATGATTACAGGAACTCGAATTGTTTCTCACGATAACGCTATAATTTAATCTTTCACGCTCAATGACCTGAAGGTATATGTTCACTTTATGGTTACGAATTTACCTGTTCCAAAACGCTTTGCAAGCGCCCATGTTCTTAACAAGCGTGTGTGCGTAATTGGACTAAGATATCAAAGCTACAGGTTATGACATTTTCATCCAACATGGCTAGCTACCCATGCTGGTAGATAGCTTGGGGCTTTTACAACGATATCTACAGAACTGTGCTTTTCAGGAGGGTTGAGACCTCCTAATAAGGTTGTGTTAAAAGTGGAGCTGCATATAGCTCCACTTTTGGCCCCTGTACTACTTCTTCCCACTGAGTTTTGAATCACAGTCTTGTGTCTCCTCCTATTTTTTTTTACCCTTCCACAACCCCAGTACTGACTACCTCTGTCCTCTGCTGAAACAGTGCAGTCTTGTTCTGGATCTTCCTAAAGAGGACCTGATAGAGGAGGCTGTCCTTTCCTAAAAATAAACTGAACACTCTCCCTTCACATTTACATTGTTATAACATTGTGGGTACTGGACCTCAGTCTCTTTTGCATCATTAATGTTGTCTAATCATTCATGATATACAATGTGTTCATTTTTCTCTCCTTTTCAGTGTAAAAGCATTGTGAAAATGCTAGCATTTTCAAATGTTGTTCCATATAAACAAATTTGTAGTCTGCTGCAAATTACCACAAGTATGTGACGTTACATCAGTACACCAATACATGTTTGTACTGTATTTTTCTTCTGTGTTACTGTTCAGACTGTGCTTTTATTGTAGCACATTGTGTGAAATGCTCACCACCAAAAGGTGCTCTTTAAAATAAATTTAAACAATCTGTAATTGATTGAAACCTGAGCTCACAAAACTCCCGAGAAGCGGATCGCTGATGTCTTGTTTTCCTGTTCAGCCAACTCAAGGTCACCTGAACTTGAATCTCCCCAGAACGTGAGCTGAAGCAGAAATACAAGATGGTTAGATAATTGTTTTTCCATGATTTCCCGAGTTGCTTGCGTTTTTGCGTCAGTCTGGACAGGATTGAAGTCCTCCTATCTCTTTCTCCTGTTTTGGTTTTAAAGCTCATATTAACAAATAGTACCTTCTCTCAACCTTCATCGGCCCTTGCAGCTGAAACTAGCAATTATTTTGTTAAGGTGTGGATCACTACCCCGGATTTGCAATGTAAGGTTCAAGACTTTTGATTGAAAGGTCACCTGGCATATGTCCGATCTGGATTAGTTGAGAATCGGTCTGTGAAGCCAGAAGGGTCTGAAAATGTTTCTGTGCACATCCAAACATGTAGGTAACTTGAGTTTTGTAAAAACAAAACACAGCACCGCAGCATGGGGAACAGGAGTGCAAATCAGGCACATAGCCCACTTCTGGAGGTCATGGTATGCATTTCCCGCTGAGTCTGAAAACAGAATAGAAGATTTCTTCCTTTCCAGCAGGCAAGACCCATCCCTGCTGGATTTCACTCTGGAGAGTCAGGAAGGGCACACAGTCCGAAAATTAAGGAGGAAACCAAAGGCCACTCTGGGATCCTTTGGAATGGAAAGCGTTCTGTAAAATTCAACACATTGTTGACAGCTGAGAGACAGTATCAAATGGTTTCCCTCTTTGTGAGAAATGCCCTGGGATTTTTAATGACCACGGGGACTCAGAAGCTCGGTTTTACGTCTCATCCAAAGAACAGTGACTTTTTTTTCAGCATATTGTCCCCATCACTATACTGCGGCATTAGGACCCACACAGATCGCAGGGTGAGCGCCCCCTGCTGGTCCCGCTAACACCTCTTCCAGCAGCAACCCTAGCTTTCCCAGGAGGTCTCCCATCCAGGTACTGACCAGTGGGTTGCAGGTTGTTTACTGCAGGAGGATATAGCTGCAGGTATTCTAGCAAAGAGCACCTTACTCCCCTGTTTTGCAGTGGGACACACAGGAGAACTGTCAGAGCTTTTTAGCACCAAAGGTAACTCCATTTTTTGCACGGGCAAAGCAATCAACAATACCCTGCAATCCTCCCTTTCATCCTCGTATGGCCATCGGTTACTGGAACTGCAGCTTTAGGGTTTTAGATAGATAGATACTTTATTGATCCCATGAGGGAAATTGCAGTGCAACAGCAGCTTAACACACACAACACAGCCACAGTGTAACGAATTATATAATAATAGTACAATACATACAATACAATACAAGAGTTACTCACAGTCCGGACACACAAGAACAAACTAGAACAGAACAGTACACAGAAAAATCGTATCACACATATGAATATAAATATAGATGTAAATATAGATATAAATATAAATGTATTGCACAGGTCCCTGGCCTATATTGCACAAAAAATGGTTGTAAACGGTAAAAAGAAAAAGAAAAAGAAAGAGAACAGATGTAGCAGTAGATGTGTAGATGCGTTTAGTCCAGAAACAGCTCACTGTCGATGTTGCCTCTGCCAAGACGCAAGGTGGATGCGTTGTACAGTCTTATGGCAGAAGGCAGGAATGACCTCCTGTAGCGCTCCCTGTCGCACCGTGGGTGAATCAGTCTATTGCTGAACGTGCTCTTCATTCCTGCAAGCCTGTCATAGAGGGGATGGGAGAAGTTGTCCATGATGGCCTCTAGTTTGGACATCATTCTCCTCTCAGCCACTACCTCCAAGGGGTCCAGGTCAGACCCAATGACAGAGCTTGCTCTCCTGATGAGCTTGTTCAGCCTTTTAGAATCCACTTTTGGATTTTTACCGAACCCATCAGAAAAGGCGGGAGCAAGCTCTTTTCCTTAATGTTTTACGTTACAGCTCATTTCCCTAGAGTGCTGATGAACTTAATTAGGGCCTTTCAGCAAAGCTCCTAATTGCCAGAGGAGCGTGTGTGTTGCCGCTAGCAGATAACAGTTAGCTTGGGATCAACAGAAACGTGTTTCTCAGCATCCACCAACCACACAGTCAGGACTGAGCGGAGGCAGAGGACAGTTACTGGAGGTAATGGCTTTTCCAAGCTTGTGGTGTCACGTCCCCGAGTTTATTATTTTTTTCTTCTCTTATCTTTTTGCTCTTATGGACACCCCAGGGGTATCATGGTCCCACTACATCAGTTTCAGTGTGGACGTATCTCTGACAAAACCAGATCTGTCCGCCGACCTGGTGCCAATGTATTCCACTCCAGCAGGCACGGTAGAAGAGATCTCGTCGATATGTTTGGCAAGGACAGGTCATATCAGGTGCATTTCCAACACATTAAACACAATGGTTGTGTTTTTTTTCAGCTTTTTAATGCCTCTGACTGAAGCCAGTATACAAAGTGATCCTGTACAGTGGGGACTAGGCAGGATACTTCCTGGACAGGACACTACATCATCACACGGTACACATGTATACACTCACACATGGGTCAGTTTTCACAGAGGCTAATTGACCTACTAGTATATTTTTGCCCTGTTGGAGGAAACCCACGCAAACATGGGACAAACATACAAACTTCAAGTAGATCTGGATTTGACCCCAGTGCTCCAGCACTGTGGGGAACCACTGTTTTGTCCTATTAATATTATATTTGTAGAATTCCCTTTTAAATATTAAGTTCAAATTGTTTAGTTTAGTGCTATACTGGAAACGAAAAAGATATCAAAATTCTGGGGAAACTTTGTCTTCTGGGCAAACGTATAAAAAACACAGCCGAAACGTTTTGTTTGTTTTCTTCTCTTTTCTGCATAGAATAAACCTTTAGCTATTCCATATATAATGCATTACAGAAACCGACATGTGAAGTAGTTCCCCGCTAATACTGTTCAATTTTTTCAGGATGCTATTTGAGACTCCAAAAAGTGGATGAGTAAGCCAATCGGAATCCTACAATAAAAAATAAAAACTATAATTATGAACAGCATTGAATTCTAATAACACAATTAGGAACACAAACACTGTACATAAAGTTCCTCTACAGCGCTGATTCGCCCTCGTTTCGTTCCGTGCAGTTTGTCTTTCCTCGCACACCGTATCACGTGTTAACCTCGATGAGGTCAGAGAGAGGGCGGGGGTCAAACTAGCACGTTTGCCGGAAAGACAGGATTTGTGCGTTTGCTGTGGTCAAGTGTAGCCTGATTGCAAACACAAGCTCCGTAATGTTTAAAATTGAAGGCCTGGGTCCCAAAATGGACCCCGAGGAGATGAAGAAGAAAATGAGGGAAGACGTGATCACGTCAGTGAGGAATTTTCTGATCTACGTAGCGTTGCTCAGAGTCAGTGAGTATCATTGCTCCTCGTCGGGTTTCAAGGCATCGTGTCCTTGCCTTAGTTCTTGTCATTCACTTCTGGTCATCTTTAGAAGATATCCTGCAAATGATGGAGATATACGGGGGCGGAACTGCTGAATATTTTAATGAGAGCGAGTTTTGTGTTCAGTACGCCGCTTTCTTTAAAACAAAAACATTTTTTCTCGTTTCAAGGTGAAAAGAATTGATACATATGGTAAAACTTCTAATTAATTTCCCAGAATAACTATGTTCTAGAGTAGTCGAATTATGTGTAGGGAAACAACTACAGAGCTACTAGCTCTCGCCTTCATTTTATTCCAGGTCCTGACAGTAGGGGGAAGTGTTTAAAAGCCCTTGGCGTGTCTTGTTAGGAAATCTCTGCATACACCTGGTCTATAACGCTATGATAACATTCCTGTTTAAAATATTATAGTGATTTTATTCAAAGCTTAATCTGTTACAGTCTTGTGTACCCAAATGAAGTGCAAAACTTGTTTTAACAAATTTTAAATTGTCTTTGGCAATACTAGATTGTTCCAGCCTTTAGAGTGACACATGGTGTTGAAGCTCATTTTTGTGTTTCGTATTAGAATGGTTAACTGTTTGACAGTGAACAGTGGTTGTAGTTTTTTGGCCAATATATCACCCTGCAGCTCACAATTGGCAGCCCACTGAAGCTCAGCAGGTGTGGGCCTGGCCAGTACCTCCTGGATGGGAGATTCCTTGAAAGGCTGAGGTTGCTGCTGGAAGAAGTGTTAGTGGGGCCAGTAGGGAGCGCTCACCCTGCGATCTGTGTGGGTCCTAATGCTGCAGTATAGTGATGGGGACAATATGCTGAAAAAAAATTCACTGTTCTTTGGAGGAGACGTAAAACCAAGCTCACCCTGTGGTCTGTGTGGGTCCTAATGCCCAATCGAAATGTTGGGGACACTGTACTGTAAAAAAGGTGCTTTCCTTTGGATAAAATGTAAAATCGAGCTCCTGTCTTTCTGTGGTCATTAAAAATCCCAGGGTGTTTCTTGAAATGAGTAGGGGTGTTACCCCAGTGTCCTGGCCAAATTTCCCCCTGGCCTTTACCAATCATGGCTTCCTGATGATCCCCATCTGTGAACTGGCTTCATCGCTCTGTTTTCCTCCCCACTGATAGCTGATGTGTGGTGAGTGTATGTTGGTACACTATGACTGCCATCACATCATCAAGAGTAGTTTATTGCCATATGTACATGTACATTGGATTTCTTAATCGCGCTGATCTGCCGGGACATACACAGTAGAACAGACAACACACCACGCAATGTTGGCATCAATAAATATGTTGTGGAAAAATAAATAAATATGTACTAGTGAGACCAGAAAAAATGGTAGACTATGTAAAAACTGTGTAGTGCAGATGTGTATTAAGGTACTGCAGTTAGCTGTTGAGGATGCGCACTGCAGTGGGGTAGAAGCTGTTCTAGAGTCTAGTGGTCCTTGCTTTAACAGTGCGGTACCGATTCCCAGAGGGCAGGGGAGAGAACAGCTTGTGGCTGGGATGGCTGTCTTTCTGAATGATGGATTGGGCTTTATTGCGACTTGCGAATCTCACCGATTGATAGTAAAGGTGGATGCTGCACATTGGTGGTGGTGGTGGAGGGGTCCCCATTACCTTTAAAACGCTTTGAGTGGAGTGTCCAGCAAAGCACTATATAAGTGTAAGGAATTATCAATACGCTGATAAGTAGCTCCAGCAGTTTCTGACAGTCGTTGTGGGCTGTGAGAAGACTGTTGAAGGGTGCCGGCAATCGATTACTCTCATGATGTGAGTTTCAGTTCTGAATTGCACACTGAGGAACATTCCTCAGCTCTTTCCATGTTTTTCAAACGAGTGCTAGCCTTGACCCATCCCCCTCTGCCTTCCCAGCGCCCTACGTCCTGAAGAAACTGGATAGCATCTGAAGAGTCTCGCTCTCCCGCCTGCGGAGGTCTTTCCCTGCGGCAGCTCAAGACAACAGCGCGGAGCCTCTGCTGGACCGGGAACATGTCGGAAATGCTGCCAGAGATCACCAGGACTGCTCAGTCCTTGGCTTGGGCTACACATCTGGTTCTGCCCTCTATCGTCACCTCATTGTTTAAAGGCTGCGATACCCATCATTTGTATGAATGGATCTCAACACTGTGCAACTCTCACAACACTGCAGGACTTGTGTGCTGATTTTATGTATTCTTGTTAATACAGGTCAATTACCCAATGATGTGTAACCCTTTAAAAATATTTCCCCATCTCACATACGAGTGAAATATAACAGAACAGCATGAGTTTTTTTTTAATTTGGGTTTTTTTTTTAAGGAGGGGTGAATCCAGCATCCTTTTCTTTGGGATAGCTTTTGTTTGTTTTAAAACCTCCTGCGCGGTGGCGTTATTTGACCGTAACGCCATTCCCATGAAGTGCTGTGTGAGTATTTATGTCGGCTGATTCTGACGGCGAAGGGGACGTGATTCCAGCCCTCGCTTGATGCAGCAATTTTAAATTCCACTCACTGCACCACAAGTCAAAATAAAAATGGTTCTTACGATTGCTGCTGTTCATTTGTTGTAATTCTTTAGTTGAGAATCAACCTTTAATATTACGAATACACCCAAAATGTTAAAGTAACTATTAATGCTCAGTTATTACATATTTTTTTACACACAGAATCTAAACCCTCTCAATACATGTGGAGGAGTTTAATGTCAATGTATTTGTACTACTGAACTTTGTCTATTTAATTGCAGTGATTCTCTGTGTAGAATCACTTCTGATGATGTTTTTCTACTTTAAGAAGACTGGAGTTGCTCTTAAGAGGAAGATAGGATAATCACTTTATTAGCCCTATACAATTTCTTGCAATTGGATTTCATCTTTTCGCATACCCCAGCTTGCTCTCCATGAGACACACAGACAGGGAGAAGCTTGGGGTCAGAGCGCAGGGTCAGCCATTGTACAGCGCCCCTGGAGCAGTTGGGGTTAAGGGCCTTGCTCAAGGGCCCAACAGAGTAGGATTCCTCTGCCAGCCACAGGATCTGAACTGGCAACCTTCCAGCCACAGACGCAGATCCTTAGCCACAGAGCCACCACTCCGCCCCCTCGGTTTTTAACTTTTGGTAAATCTTTAAAAAGAGGTAGAGTCATGGTTCCTCTTAGCTGATTAACTGTAGCTAATCCTAGGAACCACTACTTAATCTAATTACATTGCACTGGTGTTTCTACTGGAGGTGACTAAAGCCACCTGTATAAAACCCTCAGTATCCATTAGTTAAGTCTGTTATGATTGAACAGGGATTATGTGTTTTAATTAAAAATCACTGAGTAATTCCTGAGCATGTGTTCCTCAAGCAGAGGAATCAGTCTTGAAGTTCCAGATGGTTTCTGGTTTTTCTTTCCCCCTGAGCCCTAAATTACCTCATTTGAGCTCTTTATTGTCTTAAAATGATTTTCCTTGTTCATGAGAAGCTGGAGATTTAGAAAAAGGTGCTGAACAATGGCTCTTGAAATCCAGGTGTTAGTGGGGCCAGCAGGGGGCGTTCACCCTGTGGTCTGTGTGGGTCCTAATGCCCCATTATAGTGACGGGGACACTATACTGTAAAAAGGTGTTGCCTTCGGACATAAAACCTAGATCCTGACTCTCTGTGGTCATTAAAAATCCCAGGGTGTTTCTCGAAAAGAGTAGGGGTGTAACCCTGGCATCCTGGCCAAATTTCCCATTGGCCCTTACTAATCATGGCCTCTTAATAATCCCCATCTATGAATTGGCTTCATCACTCTGTCCTCCTCCCCACTGATAGCTGATGTGTAGTGAGTATACTGGTGCACTATGGCTGCCGTTGCATCATCCAGGTGGGGCTGCACATTGGTGGTGGTGGAGGGGAGTCCCCATTACCTGTAAAGCACTTTGAGTGGAGTGTCCAGAAAAGTGCTATATAATGTAAGCAATTATTATTATAAAGGGAAGTTATTACTCTCTAGCTGTTATGTGTGTCTGGATCAAACTACCTGTGGATGTGAACTCTGATGGAACCTCAAGGAATGGGTGAGATGAGATTTACTCGGACTTGCTTTCAAGTCACGACTGATGTTTCCTAGAGTAGATCAGGGGATCGTCATGTTGTATCGACTGTAAGCCTACTCACATAAAAATATATATTTTTATTGATATAGCATACAATACAATTTTTTGCAACTCAAAGTGCTTGTTACAAAATATTAAGTTAAAACAAGCAACAATAACAAATTAAAAGAACCATGTGCAAACAGTACAAATAGCCCTGAAATTATACAAGAAAAATCAAGTAAAAGCAAGAGTAAAAAAAATATGTTTTGAGCTGCCGTTTAAAAATATCCACAGAGCCAGCCTCTCTAATGTTTTTAGGAAATATTCAACTATTCCACAGTTTGGATGCGTAGTAGCAAAAGGCTGCCTCTCCAGTCATCCTATGCTTAATTTCTGGAATAATCTTTACAAATCGTGCGCTTGTTGCACTGGCCTTGATGGGATTTACAGTACGTACAGCTTCATCCATTACTTGTTTGAGCTCGGGGGGCTTGTCTATGAATCATACTGTACAAAGCGGACGGAGCAATGACCTGTACTTTCGTGACTAGCCCGCTGTGTTTGCCAGCCATAGCTCGTTCACCGTCTGAGCAGATTCCCACACACGTGTTCCAGTCAATTTCATGCCCACGGACAAAACGAAAAGTTGATCGCCAGTGACACGCTCGGGAAGAGGACGACATAACAATAAATCCTCATTAATGTCTCCCCTTTTCAACAAATCTGGCGTAAACAAGCATTGGTGCATCTCCGGAGACATCAGTGGTCTCGCCAGGTTGTAAAGAACAATACACACTAGATTTGATCTTAGCGATCACCTGCCCTTCCGCGTCTCTTGCCATACGCCCAGTGCGGTTAGACACGGTATCATTTCACTCTGGTATCACTGCTAGCTGCTCTGCAGCGCTTTTCCCCACACATGATTGAAACCGTTTCCTTAGCGCACGGTAAGAAAAACGTCTCACCTAACGTGTGTGGCTTCCCAGTTTTGGCAATCCAGTTAGCTATGACGAAAGACGCCTGAAGTGCCTTGTGGTTCACAGTGATGGCTTTTGGAGGTTAGATTGTTGGCCTCTTAGCTCCTGTAGCTTTCGTTCAAAAAAAAACTCAACATGTTTAGACTGCAAGGTCGAGTGTCTGGTCTGCAAGTGGCATAGCAATTTGGAGGGGCTTGAGACTTTCCTTTCCACAAACCACACATAGCAGTCGTGCAACCTCTCCATCACTTGTCTGTGTAAATCCGTCCTTTAGGTACCTTTCGTCGTATTTTCTCGTTTTCTTCGTTTTTTTTTTCCTGTTCGGAGTTTTCTGCTGTTTCTCCACATTCGTGTGTTTCTCCACATTATCTTAAGCTTTCATTCTTCCAGTGCCACCTATTAAAAAACGCTCCATTGCTAGGCTTATCACGACTATCTTGCGCAAAAGAAAAAAAAAAGAAATTAATGTAGAGCCGAGCAGGCTGGGAGTTGTAGCCGGGAGATGGTCTATGGGCTCGCAGAGTGACCACTAAGTCACCCTGCTAATGAAAATAGTCTTAACTATTTGCTGGTGTATATACTGGTAATTGTGAACCTCTTTTATTGTCCTTTGATGTGTAACCATCCTGAAAATGCGTACGTGTCCCGTTTACCGCCCTAGTGTGTGCGTTAACCTTTGGTTAATTCTGTGCGTTGCCTATTGCGCGACCCTCAGGTTAAGAACTCCAGAATTATAATAATAATTATTATGATTTAATAATAACTGCTTACACTTATATCGCGTTTTTCTGGACACTCCACTCAAAGCGCTTTACAGGTAATGGGGTCTCCTCTCCACCACCACCAATGTGCAGCATCCACCTGGATGATGCGACAGCAGCCATAGTGCGCCAGACTCATCAACTATCAGTGGGGAGGAGAGCAGAGTAATGAAGCCAATTCATAGATGGGGATTATAAGGAGGCCATGAATGGTAAGGGCCGATGGTAAATTTAGCCAGGACGCCGGGGTTAACACCCCTACTCTTTTCGAGAAACGCCCTGGGATTTTTTTAATGACCACAGAGAGTCAGGACCTCGGTTTTACGTCTCAACCGAAGGACGGCGCCTGTTTACAGTAATACTGGGGCATTAGGACCCACATGGACCGCAGGGTGAGCGCCCCCTGCTGGCCCCACTAACACCTCTTCCAGCAGCAACCTTAGTTTTTCCCAGGAGGTCTTCCATTCAGGTACTGACCAGGCTGACTGTTGAGATAAAGACGCTCCTCCGATTCACTCTGCAATGCCGAGGCTTGTAGTAACTTCCCACATTTCCAGAGTAAAAGTGCACAGCACGCATTGAGTAGTTCTGCCGCGCAGCTCCAATTGCAGGGCTTGGTTTTATGTCTCACTGTTATCCTAGAAAAGATCATTTGAGTATTGTTCATACATGTAAAAATACAAATCTTGACGCATGTCTTACAGTCTGCAGGCGGATGGCGTCAATTGCTTGTTAAAATGATTAGAAATGACATCAACAAAAGCCGAGTCCTTATTTTTTTTGGTCTGCGGACTCCAGCAGGACAGTCGGGGATGTTCTCTCCGACTGGTGGAGCCGGAGCTCACTGCCCTATCCTGTCTGCTGCCTCGTCCCTGTTGCCAGGAGGCTGCGAGGGCAGTTAAAGCAGGAGAGATTGACGTAGGCTGTGCTAAACCCAGCCCCACGCATCCTCCTGCGTTGTGCTGCTGCAGTCTCGGCTCACTGCTAGCGCAAGAAGAGCTGCAGCCTCGTATCACTTTTCGCAGATGCACAGCTGCGGGAACTACGGCGTCTGCCGAGATACTGTAACAACAAACACCAGCCGCTGCACAATGTCGGAGTTTATGCATTGATCCAGGCGGCCAGACGGTAACAGTTTAGCGGCACCGCCAGCAAATTCCTGTTTCGGTCTCTGGGGGCCGTAACACTACAGAAGGGAGATCAGCACACATTTTTTTTTATTGCCATCCACCTCCTCGTCTCCCCGCTTTCCAGAGCTTGAGAACGGAGGACGAAGAAAGGATTTCAGCCTCCCCGGGTGTCTTCAAATCTGTTTATGCAAGCAGTTGGTCGGGGAGGGTCCGAAAACATTTTTTAAGCAACTATGTGTCGGCCGCGTTGAGCTGAAACTGGGGAGGTAAGGGGTTATATAATTCAGTGTGTGTTGTTGAACGAGTCCCCTAGTCAGATCCCCAGCCATCTCGATTCCTAGAAAAACGTTTCAGAACGTTTGATCGCTTCATCGTCAGGACAGATGTTTATTTTTTAATACGGTTAATTTAGAACTGTGTTTCTAATGCGCTGGGACTTGTAACAACGTATGCAATACAATGTTTTTTATTTTTAAAACAGGATTTATGTTTCCAGATCTGTCAGATTTTTATTTTCAGTTTAAATCGAATTGCACTGTGCAGTATAGTACTTGTAGTATCTAGCATTAAGATTAAGGTATGTACTTTTGTTGCGTGGCGTGCAACAAGGAGCTTGATGTCTTCGTTTAAAAAAACTCTTTAAAGAGTTTATACGGCGTTGTATTCAGACATTTCTTGTGCAAAGTCCTTAGGCTGGAGCAAGTGGACTAAGAGACCGTGTTGCTCTTTCCACAAGATACCAAGACATCCGAACACCGCACACTTTGGCGTTTTTAATGAGAGTTACTTTTGCTGTGGTTTTATCTTAAAGAAATTGCACGGTCAGTTCAATCGTGTGATTGGCTCTTGATGACAACCAGAGTAACTTCAGTCACTCAGCTTTCCCCTCTCTACTTGACGATATCATGTATATTTTCTTAAAGGTGGGTCTTATTTAGAAAGGACATTTGCTTGGAGAGAATATAGCTGCAATCAACCAAAAAAAAAAATAAGGGCCTGTTCTTTACAGAAGTTATGAGAAGTCCTAGATTTAGTTTAGATTTAGGACTAAGAGACAGCACCAACGTGGATGAACTTTGTTACAAAGAGGAACATGCTTTTCATATCTCTCATTGTGCATGAAAGATGTCTGAGACTGTTAAGCCCAGTAAATAATATACCTGCTTTAGTGAATGTTAAATTCTATATGGACTCTGTCAGCTGTTCACCTTTATTTGTTGTCACTCTTAGGAGTTGGAGAGGGAGAGGAGCATCTACAATAAACCCATTCAATTGGTTTATTTACTCGGTTTGTGCAGTTTACATTTTATGTAGATCGGGCAGTGCTTGATGAAATATTTAAACGATCCCTGATCATGAAGGAGTGTAGAATGATGGCAGGAGAAGACTTGAAGTCTGTTGTCTGCAGAGGGTGCTGATAATAAACAGTGTTGGAATTGGGGTCGCAAGAGAGGTTTCCCAAGAGGGAAAAGCCATTCAGTCTGCCTAATGTAGACTGTTTGGGTGCTAGTAGCTGGTTGAGCAGAGGTCTTGCCAGGGGCAGTGTCAGCTACAGCACCATAGTGGGGTCATGTGTTCCAGAATTCCCACAACCCTTTGTGAAAAGCGGTGGATGCTGTTTTTCATTTTTAAATACAATTCATCTTATTCAGGCTGTCGTCTTCATATTTCCCTTACAATTCCTGCCCTCTGTTCAGGATGTTGAACTACAAGTGGAAGAGGGGAATGGATAGCTGTCAATTCCAAGGTCCAATGAAAAATGACTGTTGTGCTGTATTTCATAGCTACTGTAGAAATTACACCCCGGGAAATTTTAGTGTTTCGTGTTGTGTAGCTGGTATTTTCTACAATGTGTTTGCACGAGGAACATTTTTGGGGCTCATCTGTTGAGTCGTTTCCTACATTACACAGTTCAAATAAGAGCATGCACAGTAGGGGAAGTTTTTCATTGTAGTGTGTGCCGTGCGCAAGTGGCAACAGCTGTAAAGATGCGCACAGAAATCGCTGGCCTGAGACGGGGTTATGTCACGAGCTGATTGTGACAGGCGTTGCGGAGACGTTGGTGCGCAGTTTGGCGAGTCACCGTGATGAATAAATCGACACGACGACGGGCACCGACGAGTTGACAGGGTGCTGGAGAGAGCTGGTCAGCACCAGTACCGCTGCTGGCCCTGTGTGATTAGGGTGAAGTGTTGGACTGCCCCAACTGCTTGCTTCAGAGCAATGGCCAAGCTGGTCACAGGAGTTCAAAGTAAGGCATGGAGACATAAAAATAAAGATGATTTATGGTTCTAAAGTTCTTTTCTTAAAGCAATGCCCTTGGGTTCATTTTTATTCTCTGAGGTCCATGTGACATTTTATTTTATTTGCTTCACGGTTTGAACAAGGTGCTTTTTAGAGCATGCATACTGGAACTGTTTCTCCACCACCCAGTGCAATTTGTTAGTACACAGTGAAATACATGTACACTCATGCTGTGCGGTATACAATTCTTTCTCTATTCAGTATTGAAATCACTACACTAACTTCCATAAGGTGTTATTGCCTAGTGGCAGTCATTGCACTTGCCCTGCCATTTCTTCCTGTTTCCTGAGCAGAGCATTATGGATCTTGTAGTCTTGTTTGTTTGTTGTGCATGGAATAGACCATTAAAGCAGTTTCATAGCATTGATGAAAACCACCCACATGTGAAAAGCTCATATTTGTTGGATTCTCTAGTGTCACCTCTTAGCATGTACAGGTTTCTAATGTTAGTTCAATGTGTAACAAAAAGTTTATCTGCTTGTAATTTAATAGGAAGTGCAATTTGTGGAGAAAAAAAAGATTAGTCATCTTGGTTTGCCATGAAATGGAGCATTTCATCTAGTTCTTTAGTCAGTTTATTGTAAAAGTGTTTTGTGTAATATAGGTAAACTTACAAGAGTTACTGAATATGCAGATGAATGAGTAATTAAAGTCATTGGCCTCATGTTTTTTCTATTCCTGTAAAGAATGTGCCCTGTATTTAAAAGTATATTTTTAATTCTATCCATTTAATGCTCCAATGTGTTTAGCAAAATGAAGACTGAAAATTCTTTGTAGGAAATCGTAGTCTAATTGTCCTGCTATTTCTCTCCAGAATACTAAGAACTGTAAAGTAATACAATATGTTCACCTCTCTCAGATCCCCAAAACAGAATGAAAGAGAAGTGGAGGTACAAATTGGAAAGCTGTCCACTAAGAGTATGTTTCCATACAGTATGTGCCAGCAAAACACTTGTGCTGTAAATTGATTTCCCCTTTTCTGCGGTCATTTTGTTTTGTGTCTGATGGGTTAGGCTAATTGGAGTCAAGCACTGCGCCACAAATCCAATCTCCCGTTATCTTGAGGTCTCAGGAGGCCAACCTGCAGGGAATAATTACAGACAAAGGAACAAGTAAAGGTTTTTTCCAGGCCGAAAAGAGAAGAAAAGAAGTGCAACGTTTCGGCAGTGGAGCCTCCTTCAGGTGTGAGAGAGACAGAGGAAAATCGGCAGTTGATAAAACATGGGAGAACAAAAGCCGGGAGTGGAGAGGAGGCAGGAGCAGGAGGGAAACAGAGTGGGCCCTCAGGTGGTGTGGAGTCGAGAGAGGTGAAGAGAGGTGTGAAGTCAAAACCCGCACATGAATAGAGAGGATTAGAAGGAAACGAGTCTGTCATAGAGAGAAGGGGGAAGGTGTGATCCTAGCTTCAGGATAATTTTGGTTTCCGATGTTTTTCTGCAATAGGATTCCGAAACCCCCCTTGGGGGAGACGGAGAGATCAGTGTGATCATGGCCATTAGAGGTGAAATGGGAAACTATGGGCTTGGAGAGATCTTTGATCCTCACAGCCGTGTCATGTTCCCTCTAACGGTCTCCCAGACTCCTTCCTGTTTCACAGTGTGGATAGCTGGGATAGCTGGGAAAGACATCCGAAACGTGGTGTGTCTTTTCCTCTCTTTTCAGCATGGAATACGCCATTACTTGTTCCTTTTGCAGCCTCCGCATACTGACTCAGCTCCCTACTTGAACCTAATTACAGACAGCTCTCTACTGCCCCCCCCAACCCCCCCCCCCTCGCCCTGCGCTGAAGTGTCAGTCGTCCCGCAGGTGAGGATGGAGGCTGGCAGTCTGCCCCTGGAGCTGTGGCGCCTGATCCTGGCCTACCTGCCCCTGGCGGACCTGGGCCGCTGCAGCCTGGTGTGCCGGGCCTGGAGGGAGCTGATCCTCAGCCTGGACAACACGCGCTGGCGGCAGCTGTGCCTGGGCTGCGCGGAGTGCAAGCACCCCAACTGGCCCAACCGGCCCCACCTGGAGCCGCGGTCCTGGAGGGAGGCCTTGCGGCAGCACTCCCTGGCCTCCCGCACCTGGAGCCAGAGCGGCGAGGAGCTGGAGTCCTCCCACTGCCTCTACCTCTTCCGCCGCCGCAAGGACAGGAAGGTGCACCACGTGGGGGCGGGGCACGAGCACCAGAGCCTGCGGGGCGCCCTGGGGGCGGCGGGGGCTTACGACAGGGTGCTGCTGCACCCCGGGGTGTACGAGGAGCAGAGCGAGCTGGTGCTGAAGCTGCCCGTGGAGATCGTGGGCAAGGGGAAGCTGGGGGAGGTGGCCCTGCTGGTCAGTTTCGATCAGCAGTGCCCCACTGCCCGCCTCTGCAACCTGGTCTTCATGCCCGCTTGGTTCTCGCCTGTTTTGTACAAGGTAGGGCACTGCCACGCTCATGCAGCTGGACTGCTTACAGCCTATAAAGTCTTACAGCTTTCTGAACACAACACATGCGTTTCTAGCAAGGGCGGTTGCTCATTACAGTTCAACTCAACTCAACTTTATTTGTCATTATACTTACACGGGCGCATAGTATAGTGAAGAGTGTTTCTCGTGAGTCTCTCAGGCGCAGCATAGAAATAGAACAGCAGACAAGACAATAGACAGAAATACTGTACAGTAACAATATCAGTGTGAACAACAGTATGGTGCCAGTGCAAAATTGTCAAAAACTGTGCAAATACGCCAACAGAGACAGGACAAAACAGTGCAAAAGTAGTACGGCGAATAGTGCAAAAATAATACGGTGATTAATAAATAGTACAACCAGTACAGTTTTAAGTACGATTTCGGCTTGCGTTCAGTTGTCGTGTGTGTAGTGGTGTAGGAGTACAGTCATTGTGGGTACAGGAAGAAGTGAGGGGAGATCAGAGTATGATGGGAGGGAGTGGGGGCGTCACCAGCTTGGCGGCCCTGGGGAAGAAGCTATTTTGGACTCTCGTTGTTGTCCGACTGCAGCGCTTGGAACCTTCTACCAGATGGTAGAGGGACAAACAAGTTATGACTGGGGTGAGTGGGGTCAGACATAATTTTGGTGGCTTTTTTAAGACTGGTGTTGTAGATTTCCTGGATGGATGGTAAGGTATGGCCGATGATGTGTTGGGCAGTTTTGACAAACCCGCTGCAGTGCCTTACACTTACAGTATTAAATGTAATAGTATTTTATGGTCCAAAAAATCCAGCTCTGTTTGCAACCCAGCGGTATCTTCTGTCTCTGGGCCCATATTATGTTGTGTTATTGTTCTGTGTAATGTATTTTTAATAATTATTTTGATTATGGAAGGAGAATTGTGCGAGTCAATCAGTGGTTCTGATTGGCATGACAGTTTCATGGATAGTAAATGTTTGTGGGGATCCAGGAATCAGTTGTTGGAGGTGGAGATGATTGTGTCTGGGTAAGAGACCAGGTGCAGACTGGACCTGAAAACTACCACCTTCTGTTTTGAAGTTGGTAAAACGATCCCCTTGAGAGCAGCAGATGCTATAATGAGCAGAACTACTGTACATTCCTCTGTAAGAAGAGAATGAGGGGAGTTAAACAGACAAAAACTGACAGTGCAAAACACTTATGGCAAGAAACCCTTAACTTTACAGTGAGAAAACATCTAAATGCCAAGCATCTGTTAAAGTGCTTGTAAGTATAAAGGTCATCACTGACTAGCTGAAAGTTCATAAGAACAAGTGGTCAATTATCAGCGGGGTACAATTCGGCTTAGAGGAAAAGTCACAGAAATCACACAAAACAAGCTGTACATTCCAATTTGAGCATCCTTAGAGAGGAACATACAAAAGGAAATATCGCTGTAGCGTGTTTTATCAATATGTGGATATAACTAATGGACACGGACTCCGAATAGCTAAAGAAAAAACATGGCGAGGCAGATCAGTGGACAAATAAAATAGGGAAAGAAAATGGAAGGAAACAATTGAGCACATTTAATTGGCAGGCAAACGAACTGGAAGTGAATAAGCCCATATTGCATATAAGCTGTTTGACCCGACTGTAGCACTGGAGTAAAGCACAGTCTCCAGTTTAGAAGTTCGCTGCTTTCCTTCAGTCTTGGAGCGCTCCTGACTGATGTGCCAGGACGTTTTTGTTTGCCGACCCGGACTGTCCAGGTAACTGTTCTGTCTTCCCCTGCCTCTTGACAGACGTCCTCGGGCCACGTGCAGTTTGACAACTGTAACCTGGAGAACGGGCAGCTGCAGGTCCAGGGGCCCGGGACGTGCCAGATCCGGTTCTGTTCCTTCAGTCAGTCCAGCGTGCACCTGCACGGCGTGGCTCTCAGCCTGCTGGAGAGCTGCGAGTTCTCGGGCAGCGACAATGCCTCGGTCACCGTAGAGGGGTCGCCGGCCTCCGACCGGAACTGGGCCTGCAAGCACCTGACGGCCCTGGCTAAGTCGAAATCCATGGCCAGCCTGCAGGAGTGGAGCCCAGACGTCAGTAACCCACCTCCTGTCGTGACACTGGAGCTCTGTAAGGAGGGGGGGACGGGGCAGGGGGGAGGAGAGATCGGGGCTACGGTCCTGTCGGAGGCCTTGGACTGCAGCGAGAGCGAACTGAGCACCGCCAGCGACAACGAGGAGGACGAGCCCGTCGGCTACAGACTGTCCTACGGCCCCCATGGGCTGAGCCACCTGCTGGAGCAGGCTCCGGGGGACCCCAGCGTCCCCGCCTCCTCCGGCCTGGAGCTGCGCACCCTGCAGCAGGAGCTGCAGAGGGACAAAGAGGCCCAGGCGCTGGCCGCCAGCCTGCAGGGCTGCCTCGTCCGCAAGTGCCTGTTCCGCGACGGGAAGGGGGGCCTGTTCGTTTGCGCCCAGGCGCAGGCCCGGCTGGAGGGCAACGTGTTCCGCGACCTCGCCTACGCGGTGCGCTGCATCCAGAGTGCCAAGGTAAGTGACGTCGCCACTCACGGTCTCCTTCCTGTCCCCCTCCCCCTCCCGCTGTGTCTGCGGTGTTTGTTCGGGTCAGGAGCTCCCAGCGCGGTGGGGGAAGCACTGGGAAACGTGAAGCTGTTTGCAGCAGGCTTCTGGGAGCCTAGTATGTGGCGCGGAAAAAGCTGTTTTTCTGAGCTTCAAAGCCAATTTGGAAAAAAACATAAGAAATTATTTTGAAGGTTTTAAAATAAATTCAATGGGCCAGCCATGCTTTCCATGTAGGCCTAAGCATGGGGTTTTATTTTGGTCTAGAAAGTTACAATATTTTAGTTTTTAGGAATAAAATCAGTACAGTCCATAGAGCTGGGATTCATGAATTCAACAGCTGATACAAGACAGTTGAGGGGGAGTTTGTAAAAATGTAATTCTTACCGTGCAGTATGTATTCTGCACTATTATAGCATCATCCCTTTAGCTTCCAGTGTTTTTTTTTCCAGTTTTTAGGGCAAAGGTGTTTCTACACTATAGTTTTAGTAAGTCAGCAAGTAGGGACAGGAAACTCCGGGAAGAAAACATGAAAAGTCTGAATAAATACAGACTGTACAATATGCCCAAGTCAGCTATATTTAAGCTGAACTCGCCCACATCCCAAGAGGTTCTAGAATTTTAGCCCATAAATTTAAGTTGCTTCAGTCTTTTAATTCTGTAAAAGAAAATAAAAAATAGAGTGGAAGAATCCCTTCACAATCCCCCCTCCTCTGAGCAGTAGGATTAAAATATCAGCCCTCTCAAACTACCCTTCTGCCACAGGTCTCACAAACTCAGCTAGCCTCTGGCCAGCGGAAAGGGATTTTAATTGTGGCTTTTTCATCTCAATTGTTCAACGCTTGACCAGAAGCTGTGTGTGAGTTGGCGTACTTTCAGCATCAATGCTGAGCACACTCATCCTGTGCTCCACATGCCATTGTCTCTCATTTACTGTATTTTTATATTTACGCGTGTGTTAATCGTAAAGTACTGTACAGTACATGTGTTATAGAGTTGATTTGCAGAGCAGGGTAGCTGCATTTCTAACATACCACTTACTCTTACTTATAACATTAGCATAAATTAAACTAATTATAATTAGACAATGTTTGGTTATTAAATTACTGTTGGTACAACTGTGGATATAAACATTTTTAACCTGCAATACCTTGCTTTTGTTAGAAAAGACTTTAACAAAATTGCTCAGTGTAAAAACATTGTCCACACACACAGCGTGTGCTGTGATATACAGTACATAACACAGCACATGGATGTTGATGTTATAGTCTTAGAATTAAAGACAAATCGGATGCTTACTGTTTTTTTGCTTAAATTGCTGGTGGTCTGTCAGAATACCGATGTTGTGATTTGAAAGCAGGGAAGTTCCTCAAAATGATCGAGAGTAGGTGACGGTTTCTGAAAGTTTTTGTTGCAGAGATAGTAAGGTTCTGAGCTTTCTTTAATTTGTTTTACAATTAAATGTCAGCAGGACCTTTAACATGTAAATACATTAAAAAATGCCTAAAATGTTTAAAACCAAATACTGAATTCCTTAAAGATTATGTGGAGGAGAAGTTAGATGGGCCACAAGCCCTCCTCGTTGGTAATTGTTCTTTGATCCATAGTTGGGGGCTGTGTTATCTTCTTCACAGAACAATTTACGCCTTAATCAAACTAAATCTTTCCAGTGACTTGAGCTCTCAATTATGAGGAATCAATTTCAATCCATTTAAAAATCACTGTAAAATCTTTATAGGTAGGATCTATGTACAGTAATCTGTGTGTAAAAGGATTGTAAATACTGTAGATTAATGCCGTATTCAGAAAAGAGAACAGGTTCTCTGTAATAGTAAATTAATAGGCTTCTTTTGTAGTCCCCAGGATAAAATGAGCATCCTTAATTTAGAGTAAGATACCAATTTTCTCAGAACTCTCACTTCCAAGGTTATCGGTCCATCTACAGATAAATGATGTATTCTTCCCGGACTGCCTGGGACAGATGACGCAGTCGTGGGAATCATTTTCTGCCTTCTGTTAAACATCAGCTGCTTGTTGTGGTGCTGGCTGACCCAGTTACATGTGTCAGTTCATGTGAAGTGCAGGACAGTGTTTGAAAACAGGATGTAAGAAAATGGATTAGTCAGCCTATCTGGTCTACTGAAAGGCTGGATTTGCTGTCAGAAGAAACGCTTTTAAAATCAAAGTGTTTGATGAAATCTTCGTCATTATCCATCGATTCTCTAAGTCGTGGGGAAGCCAGAGTCTATCCTGGGAAGCAGTGGGCGCACACCTTGGACGGGACACCCCACACATCGACACAAACACGCACACACTCACACCAGGGCCAGTTTTCAAAGAATGCCAGTATCTCATTGGGCTAAACCAGAGGGGGAAACCAGAGCCACATGAACTTGGGGAGAGCATACAAACTCCGCACAGACCGCACCCCAGGTCTGGAAGTGAACCCAGCCAGCAGCCATATCACCCTGCAACTCACAGCTTGCAGCCCACTGAAGCTCAAAAAATCCCCATCTATGAATTGGCTACATTACTCTGCTCTCCTCCCCACTGATAGCTGGAGTGTGATGAGCAGACTGACGCACTATGGCTGCCATCACATCATCCAGGTGGGGCTGCACATTGGTGGTGGTGGAGGGGAGTCCCCATTACCTGTAAAGCGCTTTGAATGGAGTGTCCAGAAAAGTGCTATATAATACCTATATAAGGTATTATTATTATTAACCCAAGGCCTCTGTGCTCTGTGCTGTGCTAAACACTGCACCACCATGCAGCCCCATTCTAGTTATAATAAATGCAAATTCAATCTTAAGTAAATAAAATGCCGGCTGGGCTTTATTCACAAAATAATTAGGCAGTTTAGGCATACTTATGGAGTCATCCCCCAGAAAGGAATTGGCATGGGAGCTGATCTCTTCCCGGCAAATACTCTGCCAGTGACTCAGGAGAAACTATATCCTTCCTGCACCTGGAGGTCAGGGGCACTGTGTACAGAGCCACAGTCAGTGTTACTGTTTGTAAATACTGTCTGAAGGATCACATCGTGTTATTACTTCTTTGTTTCTTGATTAATATATACACTGTTTTTCATGTAAAAAAATTGTGAATGCAGAAAGTGGCTCCTGTGCACTGACTTCTAATCTGAAGTGAATAATACCAGCACAGAGCTGCTGCTGTCAACACAGCGTCTGTTTCACACTCCCTGCTGTGTCCTCAACACTCAATATAATCATGAAGGAAGAAAGAAACAGGCTTTTTTTTTGTGCTCTTTTTTATTTTTGAATAGAAGGACTGAGATTTAGGAGGCAGGTTGTAGGATAGACAAGGGAAGCTGTTTGGAAGATTGGTATTTGCAAACAGTTGTGGGTTTTGTTATAATTAATATTAAATGTATTGAATAAGGTTGTTCATCCTTGCTTGACGCCTGTGTGTATAAAGAATGTTAAAAAGAATACAGTGAATATTAAAACGAGTGCACAGTGAATCGAGTTGCCAAGTTCAAAGCTTTTCACGCCTCAATGATTCACCTTAATTCCCTATTTTTGCTGCTTCTATTCCGTATCAATTCCGCAAAACTCAAAATGTTACGTTCCCATCTTCTGTGTGGCCTTCCCTGTTGCTCTTCTCTCTTGTCTCACAGAATCTGGTGCAAAATGACCTTGACCCAGCATCGATCTGTTCTTTATGATCTGGGTCCAACCCATTGTGATTTTACTTTTTTCACTCTTGCAATAAAGTCTCAAGCTCTCCAAGCATCTTATGTTCCGCCTTGTTATCCACAGCCTAAATCTTTATGTACTTCTTTCCGTTTCCTGTCATACAAATCCCTTTATGCAGTTTACTTTCTTTGACCTTTTTCCATTACACTTCCAACTTCACGAGAATTGTGACAGAACGTGTGAAGTTTTTTTGGTTTCCTTGTCACAGTGGAGGGTCTCTGGAGCAGCTAAACCAGGCATAGCGAGTTTGCACCTGGACTTTGTTAGCTGACTTTGCCCTAATTTGAAAAGGGTTCCCATTTAGTCTGCAGGATTCTGACAGTCTGACTGTCACATACCTTTGTGTTTTTTATTCCTTTATTTTACCAGGTAAGTCAACTGAAAGTGGATTCTCATTTACCGGGCATTTACTGGAGGAATTGGAGGGAAATATCTTGCTCCAGGGTTTTAAAACCTGAGCCCTAAGCACTGTTAAAATGGTGTTGCCTACAGTGTGTATCTGGTTGTCTTTAACTAGGCTTGTCTTTTTTACCATAAGATTTGCATGAGCTCTTTGTCCAAACCTTTAGGCCTTTTGCCCTGGAGGCTCAATGTGGAACCGACCACGTCTTCATCTGTCCCACGCTGTTGTGAGGGTTCGTAGTGGATAAAACACCGGGGGGGGGGTCCACAACTAGGGACTTCGCAAAGAACGGAAAAGTCCCAGTTCGTAGAAAGGGAGGCTTAAAAAAAAAACACCGGCCCACTTTTCCATCACTTTCTCTCCTCCTGCCTCCGTGTCCCCAGATCGTTATGCTGAAGAACGAGGTGTCGCGCTGCAAGACCTCGGGCGTGTTGCTCCGCCTGTCCGCCCAGGGCCTCATCGCGGACAACAACATCCACTCCAACGCCGAGGCCGGGATCGACATCCGCAAGGGCGCCAACCCGCTCATCCTGGTACGACTCCGCGCTGACCCGTTCGTGCGAGGAAGAGAATTGTGTTAGACGGGGCCTGAGGTAGAAGCCCCCCAGCCGGGAGTTCGGTCTGTGGAGTCATTAGCGTTCTCATCCTCATTGCGTAGGGAATTCAAGATGAACCGGAGCGGTTTATCTTCTTTACTGCAAAAACGGGTGTCCAAACAGGGCGTGGAGGTTCGGTAAGGTTCCAGGGCGAAACAGTCGAGCCTTCTGTGACTCCAAGCACACACGCAGTTCAAGCGGAGAGCGCTCTGGTGCTCAATCACAGTGTTCTGAGTTGCTTTGCCGCTTATTGGTGCTTTGTCGTGAACTATTAGGTGCTAGGCAACGCCAAAACCAAAGGAAATGTGTACGCGCACGATGAAAGCTTTCTCGGGGAATCAAACAATGTAATTGAACTTGCAGCATGCGCAGGCTGGGCCGTACCGGTCACATCTCTCTCCCCCCCCCCCCATCTGTGTCCGTCTCTGTGCAGTGTAACAGGATACACAGCGGCCTGCGCTCGGGCATCGTCGTCCTCGGCAACGGGAAGGGCTGCATTCGCAGCAACCGCATCTACGGGAATAAGGAGGCCGGCATTTATATACTGTACAATGGCAACCCAGTGGTGAGGTGAGTGGTTAACCCGAGTGAGGCAAGTCTTTGATGTGGGAACGGCAGCCGTTTGGGGAGAGGCCCTCGTTTGTCCGCGTGAAAGGTAAAAGAGCAGCAGTTGAGAAAGTTTCAAAAGGTCTGGCTTCAGTGTATAATCCTTTGTGGGATGCGTGCCTGTAAACGTCTTTGCACTTGAAGCAGCACGGGCCTAAACTGCGACATCTCTTTCTTTCTGGGCGATGACACCGGGCATCACTGACCGGCCTGAACACTGCTTTGGGGGGGTGGGGGCTCTGTTCATTTCTCCTGCCCGTTGTCCCCTGCTCACCCCTGTGAGTCTGCGTGAGAGCCGTGTTAGTCTACTTTTCACTCTTGAACTAGAACGTTTCAACTAAACCGAAAGTGTTTCTGTGGAGTCCACAGTGTGAAGAGATGTTAACAACCTGGCAGATACAGGTCAGGGAACATAAGAAAGGCTACAGACAAGAAGGATATTTCAGTCCATCTGGCAGACAGTAGCTGATCCAGTTGTTCTGCTCTTGAGCAAAGCCATGGTATCTGCTTTAAATTCATGTCTGGGTAGATTGTTCCAGACTCCTTATCATCTTATTACCATGTCTCTTTGTGGGTTTTCAGAGCTTTTTAAATGTAACTTTCCAAAATGAGGAGAAAGTCCGTTTTAATTTTTTTTTTTTAATGGTGGTAGAGATTATTTTCAAACAAATTTTCCTAAAATGTGGGAGTTTGGCAATTCTGCATCGAATTCCTGCTTTCACAATATCAGTGAACGTCATCTCTTTTTGTGCTGGTGGAAATGGTCTGGGTGAGACATGTTACTGTGCAGTCAGTACTTGCTCTCTGATTGCTTTACTTGTAATCAAATCCCAGCAGCTAACAGCTCAAAAGAAACTGCTATGCATACAAAGAGGACTTAAATTCACGCTCTTCTTTCAAAACTCTTTCCATGAAAGCCTGCATCTATTCTGAAACGGCCGCACTTAAAAGAAGGAGAAGCATAATCACTATTCAAAACAAAAAATATATCTACAAATGTGATTCACCGCCCTTTCTTTCAGGGTTTCAAACTCTTAAAAAGATTTTTCTTTTTGGAAACTACAAGTTTTGAAATTTTGAGCTGAATGATGATATTACTCCATTTTCAAAATAGTTTTCCAGTGTGTGAATTTGAGGCCGTTGGCAAGCTTGGAAATGCATAACTGTGAATCACTCCTCTACAGTTTGAAAAAGAGAAAAACTAGACCTGTTTCCTGCGATGCCTTCTGAGAAGACCGGCTACTGATCCCTCATTGTTTGTGTTCCAGTGGAAACCATATTTACCAAGGCCTGGCAGCGGGGATCGCAGTGAACGAGAGTGGCAGAGGCCTAATAGTAGGTACGAAGCTCTCAGCAGGAATTGTCTGTCCTCAGCTCTCCGCACCGATAGACAGGCCTCAGCTCTCCGCACCGATAGACAGGCCTCAGCTCTCCGCACCGATAGACAGGCCTCAGCTCTCCGCACCGATAGACAGGCCTCAGCTCTCCGTACCGATAGACAGGCCTCAGCTATCAGTACCGATAGACAGGCCTCAGCTCTCCGCACCGATAGACAGGCCGCAGCTCTCCGTACCGATAGACAGGCCGCAGCTCTCCGTACCGATAGACAGGCCTCGGCTCTCCGCACCGATAGACAGGCCTCGGCTCTCCGCACCGATAGACGGGCCTCAGCTCTCCGCACGGATAGACGGTCCTCAGCTCTCCGTACCGATAGACGGTCCTCAGCTCTCCACACCGATAGACAGGCCTCAGCTCTCAGTACCGATAGACAGGCCTCAGCTCTCCACACCGATAGACAGGCCTCAGTTCTCCGTACCGATAGACAGGCCTCAGTTCTCCGTACCGATAGACAGGGCTCAGCTCTCAGTACCGATAGACGGTCCTCAGCTCTCCACACCGATAGACAGGCCTCAGCTCTCAGTACCGATAGACAGGCCTCAGCTCTCCACACCGATAGACAGGCCTCAGCTCTCCACACCGATAGACAGGCCTCAGTTCTCCGTACCGATAGACAGGGCTCAGCTCTCAGTACCGATAGACAGGCCTCAGCTCTCCGCACCGATAGACAGGCCTCAGCTCTCAGTACCGATAGACAGGCCTCAGCTCTCCGCACCGATAGACAGGCCTCAGCTCTCAGTACCGATAGACAGGCCTCAGCTCTCCGCACCGATAGACAGCCCTCAGCTCTCCGTACCGATAGACAGGCCTCAGCTCTCCGTACCGATAGACAGGCCTCAGCTCTCCGTACCGATAGACAGGCCTCAGCTCTCCGCACCGATAGACGGTCCTCAGCTCTCAGTACCGATAGACAGGCCTCAGCTCTCCGCACCGATAGACAGGCCTCAGCTCTCCGCACCGATAGACAGGCCTCAGCTCTCCGCACCGATAGACGGTCCTCAGCTCTCAGTACCGATAGACAGGCCTCAGCTCTCCGCACCGATAGACAGGCCTCAGCTCTCCGCACCGATAGACAGGCCTCAGCTCTCCGCACCGATAGACAGGCCTCAGCTATCCGCACCGATAGACAGGCCTCAGCTCTCAGTACCGATAGACAGGCCTCAGCTCTCCGCACCGATAGTCTGTCTCTACGCAGCTCTGTGAAGTGAGAGTAGGTCTCTGCAGTGCCAAGGAATATTCTCGCCCTACAGGCAACAGAAAGTTACCTGGTGCAGACGGGGGGGGGGCATTTCATCAGATCCCAAACTGAGAGCTCTTCTACACACATTGCAGTGGTGCCATTTTATTGCATGCATGTCGCACTGTGGTCAATAAAAACACCTTTTTTGGTTCGGCAAATTTAAAGAAAAGGTTCAGTTTCTGTGTTTTGATTTCCACTTGAAGAACAAGTCCGCAGAGTATGATACAAATGATGTCCTATAAATGTAATGGACTGTTATATCAGGATTTAAACACAAATAATTATATCATAGTTGTGGCAAGGGTTGAAGAAGGGTGCTGGCCTAAATTACATGCGCTTGACACTGACAGGAGGTGGCTGGCTGAGAGGTGCAGCACCCCCTGATGTTTTCTGTCGCTCGTCCCATTGCAGAGAACGTGATCCGGGAGAACCAGTGGGGAGGGGCTGATATCCGACGGGGCAGCGACCCGGTGCTGCGCAACAACCTGATCTGCCACGGCTACTCTGACGGCGTGGTGATTGGAGAGAGAAGCCGGGGGCTGATCGAGGGCAACACCATCTGCCGTGAGTCGGGGGGGTTCCCTTCTGGGGCGTCTGCTGCTGTGTGGGCTGAAGCATGGCCGAAAGAGGCCGGTGTTCATGGGTAGCGGTTCAACATGGCCGCCGCGGGCCGTGTGGGTATGTGGACCGTTCTGTGATCTCCAAGCAAAATTGTGCTTTGGTGGTTTGCTAAAATCCAATCCAAGCTGTTTTTCAGGTGTCACTTCTTAAAATGACGACAATGTACCTCCTTTGCACGTACAGCTGGAAAAATCCATGTGATTTGAATATTCACTCTGCGAGTCTTGGGTTTTCCGAGATATTTGGATGGGGTATACTGCACCACAGGGGGTCTGCGGACCATGTTTGCAAGGCAGCAGTCTCCTCTCTCTGAGAAGAGACGCACAGGCGAGATTGGTTGACTTTTGTAGAAAGTGCAGAATTCAGCAGAATAGCGCTAGCTTGCATTGAAAGGGTATGTTACCCACCTCAGGGCTATAGTGTGGTTTAATATAATTCTAAAACACTTAGGAGTCATCGAATTCAGTCGTGTAAAGCTACCCTCCAGCCCACTCGAGAAAGTCCTGAAGCGTTCTCTGAACACTGACATCAAGTGCAGCACTTAGCAGTAATGCGTCTGAGGACTCGATCTCTCCCAGAGTGCCAGACAGGTGCAGGGGGAGGGTAAAGCACCTGTTGTCTGAGCTGACAGGGCTGGAAACTGTGTTTGTGTTGAGCCCAGGGCTCGCCAGCCCACGGCAGAAAGTCCCATCTCGCCAACCGGCTGCTCTTCTCTGGTAATGAGGTTATTTATATGTTCCGGCTGCTTCTTGGAAAATCTAAAATGATGCAGAATATCGGTGACTTCGTAAGCAGCAACAGCTCAGGGCAATGACGTCCGCAGTGCTAGAAGCTCTCGGTGGTGTCACTAGAGGTGTCTGGTATGGTGACTGGTGTGGTGTGGCGTCTGGTGTTTGTGTCGAATATCTTTATACAAATATACGCAAGCATGTGATGGTTATGATTGTGCTGTTTATATACAATTTGTAGAAAGGAACGGTAAGTTTAGAACTTGTTACTTGTGAAAAGATATCCAGAATATCTTAGATGTAAGTCTAACAAGGCTCGTTTATTTCTTTACTTGAGTTATTGTTCTACATTTGTTTAAATTTACCTTGAACTTCCTGAGCAGTGTAGGCATCAGGAAGACCTAGCCTTGTGGAACAAATGATCTGTAAAATTAGCATAACACTTTTCCTAAGAAGAGAATTTCAGCAGTGGCCAATGGTGTGTTGGGATCATGACTCTAGCTAATGAAGTCTCAGGCGTATACCTGAAATGAAGGATTAATTTTGTTGAATTTCTGAGTCGGTTCCTCACTTGCCGCTGTTAGTGAGCTCAGTGTCTTTCACAGTGGGATGTCCCGACAGTGCAGAACAGAACTGAGGCTTAAACCCACAACAGCAACTTGTCTCATCCTTCCCCCTCTCCTGCTCTCCCCCGCCGGTCTCCCAGGTAACAAGGGCTGTGGAGTGTGGATCATGTCCTCCAGTCTGCCCCACATCACTGGGAACCACATCAGCCACAACAGCACCTACGGCATGGCCGTCTTCTGCCACAAGGACGATGTCAACAACTACCCGCCCAGCCAGGCCAGCAACGAGAACTTCAACGAGGAGGGAGAGCTGATCGCCTGGGAGGGCGACCTGGACAGCGAAGACGAGCGTTTCTCCTCCCGCCGGCCCATCAGCGCGGCGCTCATCGAGTCTAACAGCATCAGCCACAACGGAGGCAAGTCTCTTCCGAGAGGCCTTGTCCTTGTCCTGTCCGACATTGCTGTCCCCAGAACTCACCGGCTCTTCACCGTTGAGTACTCCCTGTCTTCCTTATCCACCATATTCCTCTCGACTCGCACCATGTTATTGCTGTCAACTCTTTAACGGTCGGACATTGTGTTCCTTCCACTGTCAAATATTCTAGGTTAGCCCAAATCTCTTTGGCTTCCATGAAGCACAAATTATGAGCTGGAACTACCCTCTGAGCTGGATGTGTGCGAGTCATCAGTGCTGATGAATTGATAAGAGAAGACATTGCAAATACAGTGATTGCTTAGAATAGTAATTATTATACACATCAGTATAGCAGTTTTCATCCAGAAGGGGGCTGAAGCCCTGCATATATAGGAGGGGTACTCCGATAGGGCAGCACCAATCTGGGTGAAACACAAGCCCTAACACCCTGCAGCCCAATTTCACAGCAGATCCAGTAGGGGAGTGAGAAATCCCTCCTCCAGTGAGAGAAATGGGGAAAATTGGGGAGGCCTGACTGCAGACGTCAAAGCATAAACAAATCCGGACACTAGGAATATCAAGCTTATTCCTTACAACCCAGTGTCGTGGAATCTTTAAAGGTCAGGTAGGCAGGACCTTGGTTTAACACCTGATCCAAATGACAGTGCCTCCTACAGCACAGTGTTCCCTGTCGCCATACTGGGCCTCCAGTTTGTACATTCTACACCAGAGGGAAGAGCGCCACCTACTGGTCGACCAGCATCACTTACTTCGTGTTCCATAGAGGCTTCCCATCCCAGTATGGACCAGCCCCAGTGCTGCTTAGCTTCTGAGATCTGACAGGATCAGGCTCAAAGGGGGCAGCTGTCACTTATAATCTGGTAGAAAATGAGCATTTTTTGAAGAATTGATCATCAACAGAATATTGTAATCATAATGACAAACGCTTCGTGCTGGACGTTAATTACTATGATCACCCTGGTTAACTGTACTCGCATTAAAAAAAAAAGAGTTGGCCATTCCAGTACTGCACTGTTGTTCGCTTGCAGCTGGTATTCTTCTCCTGTATTAGAAAGGTAGAGTTTGGATCATTTCAGAAGACGGATAAGCAGCAAAAAACGTAGATTGAGCCAGTTTCAACCAGTATTGGCCAAATTATTGATAGTGCAAAGTCTGAATAAAGTACCAGAAAGTCCACATAACAGCCTTTCTTCTTCCTGGCCTGCAGCTGCTGGGCTTTATGTGAAGAACAGCGAAGCACTGAACATCGTGGGCAACGCCATCCACAGCAACCAGGGCCACGGCATCTCTGTGTTCCAGAGCAGCCAGCTCTCCCGCATGGTCAACAACAGCATCACGGCCAATACGGCTGGGGGCGTGTCCGTGGAGGCCGGCTGCCGGGTGGAGCTCCGCGGCAACGGTGTCTACGACAACAGGTGCCATGGCATCAGCTCCAGGGGAGAAGGGGTGATCTTGGAGAATGACATCATCGGTAACCACGGCTGCGCTCTCAGACTGCTGGAGTCTGCCGACATGAGGGTAATATTGTTCTTCTGAGAAGTGGAGGGGACTTGCAGCTGGGATACTGGTTTTTACTGAGCTGGGGGATCACATGGGCCTCATATTAGTGAGCGGGAGCCTGTATAGTGTGCTCTGACGTTGCCGCAGAAAAGAACAACCAATCAGGACAGACAAGAAAGGTATTACAGGTAAAACAGAGTTCCTTGAGAGAAATGAGTTCCTTGGAGAAACTTTAATTTAATTAATTCGGAACTGTTTTTTTTTATAGTTTTTGCCCTGTTCTACCCCAGAACTGTATTTTTATCTGTTGTTTAACCAATGTTTTTACCTCTCTACTGTACTAACCTTTGTGTGCAGAAAACAGACTCTCCCTCATAGATCTGGGCCACTGTGACTTGTTGGATTTTGTGGTGGAAAGGTGCATAGTTTTGTTTTCTGTGTTATTTGTTGTGTTAATGTCAGGCAAGGTGAGATAGTCTTTGATATGCTGCTGTTTGTCTTGACTCTGACCTCTTTCTTTTGGCTTCTCTGAGCTCTTAATCAATTACACTACTTTATCTGGAGTATTGTGAAGACCTTTGTTTTAGTTCTGAAGAACGCAAATAGGATTGGTTCAAACCCTGAAACGATTTTTGTGTTTTATACCAGCTCTCATCCAGGTGTGTGGAATGTACTGTAAATGGTAAGACCAAGAATTAGTGGGAGAGTCTGATACAGTGTCATGCTCACCTGTAACTAGATATTATTAATCGGTTTAATTCCTTCGCAGCATCACCTACAGCAAAGAATTTTTCAATTAGGCTGAGTGCATAAACAGGTGAAATGGTCTAATTAAACAAGGAATTCTCTTAAAGAGATCAGAGCCTGGGTGACTGCGAGCTTGGCTGGAAGACCAGATGACACAGTGCTGCTCTAGGGGACAGTAAAATGAGATAGTCACCAGCAGCCACACTGAGTTACTGCAGACATGGCCTGGACTGAATACCAGTCAGTCTGAGGAGGTTTCTGAACCCTGTGGTCTGGGCTTCAGTTAAAAACCTAGGCAACTCTTTTTGTGACTGTAGCTGCAGTTGCTGAAGCAATATTCACCCCCCTAATCACACAATGTAAGAGGTTTAAGGTTTCAAGTTTGTTATATGTACCCGATTACAAAGAAATGCTTACTTGCGTGTTTCCTCACATAAACGACAGCACAAATTGTTGACAACAGCATGTGTGCCAACAACATAGTGGAAAGTAACAGTGAAAATCCAAGTACCGGCAGGAAGCATACATTTACATTTCATAGCAATATGCATGAGATTAGTACAGAATACAGTAGCAGCAGTCTACATTAGAAGAGTAACAACTGGAATCTTCAGCTGCATTCAAACAGCAGCAATATGGAAAGTACATAAAGTATATGGTTTTAGTACACAAGGCTCACTGTAAGGTTTAGTAGCTCAGATTTCCAGCCCAATCTCCAGCTTCCACACCCCCCCACTGTGCTGCACATACCTGACCTGAGCTCTCCTTTGCGGTACGCTTGATCCAGTGTGAACTGTTGAGCACTCTTGCAGGTGGTGAGAAACCGGATTCAGTCGCTGCACGGCTTTGGGGTGGCGGTGCTGGATGAGGTGAAGGGGCTGGTGCAGGACAACCTCATTTTCCAGGGCAAGGCGGGGAAGTCGCTGATCCACAAGACCGCCGCGGCCGAGGACTGCATCGTGCTGAACAACGAGCTGCTGGCTTTCAACGGGAAGAGGCAAGTAGCTCCCGTTGGTGTTGGTCTCCTATTGTCCCTTCTGCTCCAGCTGGCAACAGCTGTCTGTGACCGCCAGTCGGAGGAGCTGGGAAGGGGTCTATCCAAGATAGCTACCAGTCCCGATTTGTAATATATGATATTGGCCCTTGCTGAGCTCATTACTGATAAAGATAATCCTAGCTTCAGGCATGTCAGAGGCTATCACTCCTTGCCTTCTCTGTTCGTGCACCAAACCAATATTGGTCGCCCAGTATGTGCTGCTGGTGCACAGGGACTTGAGTCGCTGTCCTGACGTCGGGCGAGAAACTTCATTGATCTGTGCCTCTGACCACTGCATCTCGATGGAGAAGGAGGAGTCACAAGGTGCTCCAAGGGCTTTGAGGGTGGAGAGCAGACATCTCTACCTCATTTCAAACTGCATTTCAAGATGCAGACAAAGTGCGCAAGAGGCACAAGAAATTGAATCGAACGCATAGCGGCGTTTCGTTTTGAAGGGAGTCTCACTGGACCGTGTTTCCAAACCCAGCTCCTGGGGGAGGGGGGGCTACTGGACCAGGCAAATGTTAATTTGGTTTTCTTTCACTGAAAGATTATATTGTAAATGCAGAATGGGGTGTACTGTCATTCCCACCTGTGTCTGTTCATCGTAAATCTGAGCCTGAATTAAGAGGAAACAAGTCAAGGAGAGGCCCGTCAGAGGCCTGAGTACTGGGGCAGTCAGAGCACTGCCGTTGCAGTAGAGTTTTTATGAAACCCAGGACAGAAAGACGTAACTCTAAACAAGCAAGCAGCTTCATTAAAGGCATCAATTAAAACTGGTGATTGAGCGCTCATATCGAATGAAACCCAGCAGACACAGGGCCCCCCCAGGACTGGAGTTGGCAACCGAAGCCAAAGGACATTTAAGAGCTGTAAATGAAAAGTTCCGCACTGGAGAAGAAAGGAGATTTTCCTCTCGACGTTGAGGGAGAGGAGGTGCCCCCGGGGCTCCTCGGTAAACGCTTTGTCCCGCCTCTCTTCTCAGTCCCGGCAGGCGGGAGGCAGCGTGGGCGCTGGAGAACCCCCCCGCGCGCCCGCGCGTCGAGGGCCAGCCGAGCGGCGCCCCCGCCGCGCAGCCCGCCCCGAGGGGGATCTCCATGACAACCCGGATCACGGCCCGCGTGGAGAGCGGCTGCCACAGCTCCGGGAGCATCTTCTGCTCCATCCTGTGAGTCGGGCCGGGCCGACCCGCCGCCGGGAGACCGCGGATTTAGGGAGAGGTCGGCGCGAGCCGACCGCCCTCGGCTTGCCAAGTGGGAGAGGAAAAGGGTTCTTCTCAGCCCTCAGGCTCCCTTCTGCGTGCTTCAGAGAGGAAGATGGCTGACTCTTGCGTTCCATGGATGAAAACACAAAGTGCCTGTGTCCCCCCGAGTCCCAGCACCCTGCGGGCCCTCGGCCTCCCAGTGTACATTCCTTGACCCGGCTGGCTGGCTTCTCCGTGGCGGAGTCTGGGCTCACTGACTGGGACTCCCGCCACCCTCCAGTAACTTCACATGGGGGTCCCCATGCAGTGACTAGCACCCCGGTCGACTGGCCGATCCCAGACAGGCAACGCAGTTTTCTGAAAACCTGGTAAGTGGGATCAAGAAAACAAGCTTGCTTTAACCCAGTCCAAATAAACTCCCCGAAGTAGGACACATGGAATTGGTCACTTTTTATTCAAACGTTCCCGATGGCCCTGGTTTTCAAATACAGGGTTCATATTTGTTTTCAACAAGCCCGAGGTTAAAGGATTATTCAGCGCCGGAGGCAGTGCTGAACAGAGGTAGTTCCATGTCTTTCACCATCAGCTCCAAGGCACCAACAGGTCAATGGAGACAACTTCCACCAGGTGTGCAGGGTGCGACAGGCTTTGCTCGCGGAGCCCAAGTAGTGTCTTTTGCTAATTACAGCCAGCTCCAAGCTATAGGGCTCAACTTGTGGTTTGTGTAGAGCCCATACAGGAGCCACCTCGTCTGTTGTTTAAACATCCCAGGCTTTCAAAGTAGAGCGCATCATAAAGCTACAAATTCCAGTCTATAATTTTGCAAAGAAGTGAAAACTCAGACGGGTTGATGTTCTTCACACATAAGGAAAAATTGGAAGAATTACACAAGTCAGGTGGCCGGAAGTGCTCTGGAGCTGGATGTTTGAGAGTTTGTACCCTTGAGCAGCTCAACTCGGTTTGCTCCAGTACAATACCAAGCTATAAAAATGGTTACAAATTTAAGTTTCCCCAAGTCCGGCACTTGCGTAGAGCTTTTAGCGCACATAAATGGATGACATACGAAGACCCCACTGGGTTTGTGCACTGCAGTCTGCCCAGGTCCGTGGAGCTGAATTGTGTTCTCCTGTGACACACGAGTACCTGTGTAGTCCCTCCTCTCAGCACCAGGCTCGTTCATTTTCACGACAAGGTTTGCAATTTCGCCAGATCTGTTACAGCAAATTACTGACTTTAAAGGTCCGTATTTGCTGAATGAAGATAAGAGACCTTTCTGACTCCTTTCATGCTCTATTCTAGAACTTAACAGTATACGAGTAACAAATGAATCCATAGATTTCACACAGTGTAAGAAAAACACATTTTCCATCAAATTATGTTAGGAGGCAGCTATAACACCTAGTTCCATCAAGGCTTTAGTAATAACTGACACAACAATTCAGGTTTCTTCAGCAAAAAAAAAGTTTTGACGGTATATTGTTAAGCAGTATAATCAACCTTTACCTAACTGGATGAAGTCAGTTGCGAGCAAATTATCATATGCAATGATGACATACCCAAGAGGTGTATACCATTGCTGTTGAAGACAAAGACATTTTAAAAATACAAACTATTAATAAAACGGAAATAACAGCAAGAGGTGACAGTGTTAACAAGTGCCAGGAAGAAAATATTTAATTTTGGAACTTGTTCCAGTCAATATTAACATTCTTTCTCAAGGAACCCCCCAAAAAAAATAGGATACAAGAAAAAACTCCCATGTTAGGGGGAAAAAAAAAGTTTTCAGTTTGAATTTCACAGGAAGATTGATTTATTTAGCATTTGGTACCAAGCCCGTAAAACACAGCTGTGCACACAGAGCTGGCTCTGTTGTTCCAGAAGTTGTTTTTTCTCTTGTACAGAAACTCTTGTACAGAGTGTGGAGAAGGGGGCTGGGAGATTTTGCCTAGTTTTTTTTTCACAGGTCAAGATAACAAGAGGAAGGCAAAAGGAATCACAATGCTTATGTTGCCAGGACATAAATCTTACTGCTTAAAAAAAAACATTCTAAGAAACAAAAGACATTTTTAAAAAGCTTGTAGTGAGATACAAACTGGTGTTACACACTGCGTGGCTGTGCGTGGCTTCCTGTTTAATACACAGAAATGAATCAAATGTATTTTAAAGATTTGGTTTCGGTTCAAGAGTCTCTTCACATTCTTGTAAAAGTAGGCAGTGAAAGAAAAAACCCTTTTCTTTGGACCCAAGAACATTCTTCCAACCTGGAGACTCCTGCAGCAACATTGGACTTTTCAGCTATTTTAAGAGCCTTCACAGAAATCTCGTTACACATACTGCTAGCAAGCTTCTACTGCCACACAAGGAAGATTTTTATCTTGTCTGGAGACATGTGGACTGAAGTTCACAGAAACAGGATTTTTTGGATCATGTTTTTTTTTTCTTCAATGAAATGACAATCTTTAAAGGGAACTGTGAGTTTCCCGAGGATACGTGGAGTCTGAGTCTTTCAATGCAGCACAACCAGAGTGCGTTGCATATTTAGATAACATTTAGTGTGTTTTAACCTTACAGCAGGTTTGTGAAAATAAAAGGGAAGGTGTTTGTACAATGGTGTATTAAATCATTCTAACAGCCTCTCCAGGGCGGCAGGACTCCTATTTATAGTACACTCATGTCAGAGGATCTTGTAGTATACTTGTTAACAGACACTAGAGTAATGGAAACATAATTTTATAACTGTTTGCAATTTATATATATTTTTTTCCCATCAAAGATCCAAAAGCACTTTACATATAGGAGGGGACGTACTTCACCTGTCACTAAAATACTATGCGCACTTGATGACAGCAGCCCCATTGCACAGCAGTTGTTAGGGAAGTGAGAAAATTCCTTAGGAAATGAATTAAGGGTGGAAATTAGGGTGGACCGATTTGTGTATTCCCAAAGAGGAAATTCATTAGTACATGGAGCTTCACACCTCACCTCTTAGGAACTGTACCATGGGGATGTTTAATGACCAAATATTCTGGAGCTTGTGTTTAATGTCTCATCGAAAGGATGCCAACTCCTAAAGTAATGTCAATCTGTCACCACATAGGGGCATTTGTTTGGAAATTCTAGTTCAGAGGGAAGGGTGCTGCCTGCTGGTCCATCAACAAAATTTACAGCAGCAAATTGAGGTCCTTGAGGTCAACTAGTAAACCTGAGTTTAAGGTGGTAATGCTGCTGTTTTATTTGCAGTACCTGTCATAAAAAGTGATACACTTGACTGTAGCTCTTGCCACTTGTAAGTTTGCACATTTCTAAATACTTCCCCAGAGGGACAGAACATTTTGCAAATGTGTCACGTAGGTCATTTTCAGTAGAATCAAGGTTAATCTTTAAGACTGAACTCTAAGCACATTTCTACACCACAAATTGATAGAACAACGGTCTGGATGCATGTGTCACTCATTCCTGAAGCTTAATTTAATTTATTTTATAAATGAGGACATTGTTCATTACAACAAACAGCACAGATTATACCCCTGTGACCAGAGAAGTGTGGGGTGGCCCTAAAGGTGTTAAGCCTGACAAGAAACTACCAAAGATAACATGGACATGCAGCAGAGAGGAACAGATTCTTGCTGAACTGCAAACCCTATCAGGCTACGTACAAAGCAGGCACTCCGTCTCTCTGCTGTAAACAGAGTGCCTTTAAAGGTTTCATATACAGCCCTCTATCACCACTTTTAATGAAAACCACTTATATCCTGCATGTCTGACAGTATTTCTCTGTTCATATGAAACTGACAGAAAAATCACACTTGCACTTGGATGTTAAATTTTTCAAAAAAGCTTTCATACTGAAAAAGTTGCCGTATGAATTTTGTTACTGCCTTGTACATTTTTGTTCTATGCATTTGTGCAATATTTTGTGTTAAAAAAGGTCTTAAATGTCTTCCGAGTGATTTTTTTCAAATTGATTTCCTCACTTTTACTACACAATGCCTAAGACAGCATTGCATTGATCTCTACAGCTACAAAAGCCATTCTTTCCCAGAAATTACCTCTATTGGAACGGTTGTGACATTTCACGCTGAAATTGCAAACGGGCTGTCAGCTCTCATTAACTGTTGCTGGGAAAAGTAGTTAGTCATTGGTTTAGCTTGTAATAATTTTCCTTGGATTTGTCAAGCAGAATGTTACACAATGGACTTCAGCAAATCAAAGTAAAATTCTCTTTGTATGCAAGAGGCAGAGACTTAAATGTATCACTTGAAGACAATGGTATGAACCTTTATCTCCAAAATCTTCAGTTGGCTGCTTTTGTTCAGAGAAGAGATGTTCAAGGCAGGATAAGGGAAAGGCTGCGATAAGCAAGATCTCTTCAGACTGGAAGAAAAAGACACAGGGTGCACATCTGATGCCCAGAAAGCATTCCTTCTCAAAGAGCAACTAGTTCCCTTTCCTGTATACAAAAATGTGTGTACAGTATAATGTGTGACCTGTAAACCTATCTGTAAAAGTCACACAAACTATTTATCAGTATTTAGATTTTGAGTACTATAATCTAGCACATCCTTACTCAGAGACAGGAGACATTAGAACATGGTATTGAGTGAGCAGCTGTGCAGAGCTTTCAGTACAACGATCACAGACAATGCAAACCAGAGCAGAAGTAATGCAGTGTTTTAATGTAGTCTTAGCAACACACTTGACTAGCTCTTGACACTTGGAAGTTTGCACATTTCTAAATTCTTCCACAGAGGATGGAGCTGTTGGTACATTTCAACACCACAAATTATTGAAAGAACAACCGTCTGGATGCATGTGAAAAAAGACATACAATTATTTTTTTTAAACTACAAACTTCATATAGGAAATACTCAGTTTTGTAAGAGCTCTGCGTTGGCTTTTCTTTGGCTAAGACTACAATCCCAATAAAGGAAGATGGCAGAGTAGTCTCGTGCAAGATGTAGCCTGCCATTTTCTCAGCTGGCTGGCCTCTGATTTTCCCAAGTAAATCTGACGATCTTCAACACCGTACTCACTGCACTTGCAAAAATGTGAGGCAAGCATGTTTTGCATCTTACAGGGTTTTTTTTTGGTAATGTAATGATCTTTGTTTCACATCACTTCAAATGGTGAGCATTACGGAACACACTGTACATGAAAGAGACGCAGTGTCATTGAAAAACTATTCTGAGAGAAGGACTTCACATTTACAGTTAACTCTTGTCCCACATTTTTAAGTCCATATTCATAATAAACCAGCTTTATGATCAAACCAACTGATCAGACAAACGCCAAGGGTCATATGACTCACGACAGGCTCCAGTTGCTCATCTGAAATGCCTGGTGTACGTTCTTGAAGCTCACCCTTATCCTCCACCTTGCCAAACCGTGTTCACCTCACATCACATCATAAAAGTGGAGGAAGAGACAGGTACAGTAGATGGGAATTTCTGAGATTGTTATGGACTAAGTTCAAGGCCCAGCTTCTGTAGGCCAGCTGGGAAAACACCAGGCCAAAGCAAGGATGGGGCAGATGCCTTCAGATTTTATTCATTTATAAAAAACGGCCATGAATTAGAATCTGAATATTGAAACGCTACATAAAACGAGGCGCTGCCATCTTTGCAATAAATAAGGGCTAATTCCTTTGAGCCCAGGAGCTGGCATGAGCCTCTCTACCCTTCTCAAGAGAGACAGTCCCACAGACAGTGAGGCCTTGGGGTGCTCGTGATTAGGTCATCTTCTTCCTCTTCTTCCTCTCCACCCGCTGGTTGTACATGATGAGTGGCAGCTCCAATACGCCTATCTTGTGGTCCTCCATCACATCCCCCGACGCCAACACAGACTTCTTCACAATCTTCAGCCTCATGGATCTGGCCACGTCAAGCATTCTGAACCGCACAAACAAAAGCAGAGGTCGGTCACGGATGTGTGCCGTTTTGTGTGGTGGCACAGATCAGACATTTCACAGATGTTCACATTCAACTCATTTTCTCTTCGATCGTGGTATTCCACCCATTTCCAACCAGAGGTGCCCCCCTTCTAAGCATCGAATCCATCCACGTTCTGCAGCGCGAACCTTGCGAAATTAATCGCAGCCAATACCAGAGACATCAACACAGGAGAAAACGTTTGAAGGGCGGTCGTGACCTCTGACCCTTTGCTCGTCACAGTAAAATGGCCTTACTTGTTTTCAGTGAGCTGTAGGTCGCGGTGCAGGAGTGTGAGGTCAACCTGGAAGTCTCCGATGTGCAGCAGGAGGGCAAGAGCGTAGGCAGCGATCTTTGTTTTCATGGAAGAAGGAATCGTGTTGTTGATACTAAGAAAAACATACACGGATGGGAAAGGATTAGGCTGAGCAGCTCCCCATTTCCGTACAGAAATCTTCCTTCTCCGGACAAAGCAAAGCCTGGCCTACCGCATGCAAACTTTTTAAAACTTTGATTCCAATCATTTTTCAAGGAAGGTAACAGAAGCTTTGAAGTAAACGTCCACCTCAGTAAGCCTATATGTTTTGAGTTTCACATTTATCTGCTACTTCAACTGACATCCTGTCCACAGCTGTACAGGGGTTATGGGTAGCCCAAGACAACCTACAAGAATATTACTTAAAAAGCCATGACCACACTAATGTTTAAAGTAACATGTGAAGATATAGATATCTGCAATGATATTAGTAAATCTTAAAAGGTACTCTGTTTAGCTAAAATAGACACACCTGGATTACAATAATGAAAACAGCAGCCAATTCTTAGCAATAAAAGAAAAAATCTAGCCTTCCTCTTATATCCAAAAATGTGGGAGGATGAATGGAGTTGCAGATAATCGTGTTAAGTCCTATAGCTACAGAGAAATCTCCCAACTCTTGCAGGTTCTTAAAACACCCACTTTAACTTGTTTTGCTTAAGCCAATCTTTACATTGTTAAAGACTTTTTTCCCCAATATGAAATGGTTTAATTCTAAAACCCAGTTTTATATCTCCACATTAGCTATAAACATTAAGTATGCGACACAGCCATGCTGGATTATCAAGGTGGCTATGTGAGGGTACCAAAGAAGCAGATCTTTGGATTTGCTCTCTTCTTTTCAGCATAACATGCTACATTTTATCCTTCATTTATATGTAGCTTTAGCAACGTATCCCTTCAAATGACACGATAAAACAAATTCCATAACTCAACATGTACAGATGCCTTTAAGAGACACAAGGTATTACCTTTAAGCAAGACATTATAAATTTATTATTTATCCATTAAAAGATTTAAGCACCTAAGTGCATTAAGCACTTGTATACAAATTCTAGTAATTTCTGAGGAGTTTTAATGATCGCTTACATTCCTGATCGAGGATTCTTCCTAGACTTTGCATATGGGTGATTTAACTCTGCTGATGGAAACATGAGTGCCCTGAAAGCACTTTTCAATGCTGAGTTCTCCTCACTCCTCACTCCTCACTCCTCACTCCTCACTCCTCACTCCTCACTCCTCACTCCTCACTCCTCACTCCTCACTCCTCACTCCTCACTCCTCACTCCTCACTCCTCACTCCTCACTCCTCACTCCTCACTCCTCACTCCTCACTCCTCACTCCTCACTCCTCACTCCTCACTCCTCACTGGTGTGGCACCAAGCGTTACTCACCGGCCGTCGCTGAAGGTTTCCATCGTGAAAGTCTTCAAGAACCGATTCACTACTATCCTCGGACAGCCTTCCTCCAGGCTGACTGGAAAGTAAGAATGTAAAAAGTGAACAACACGATGGAAACAAGCTGCCGGCAGTGCCACACTATACCCCCAAGATTTTGAAATCAGCACTTTCAAAGACAAAAGCTTTCTGGACATTCTTCCACTGCCGACCCACAGTGTACTCTAGATGTGTGAAAATGCGAAGAAATTCCCTGTTGCTGGCATTCCTGCAGCTGTTTTGTGCTCGGCAAATTCCCTCTCTACTCAGGCGTCTCTCTTTCTGCAGTCATCTGCAAATTTTTATGGCTCAGAGGAAGAGGAAAGCCCTTGTGGTCCATCAGCAAAGGCTTTTTAAAAAACAAGCCTGAAATGGAAATATCAAATGAGAGAGCGAGAAGAATTGAAAACAAACAGTACAAGACTAAAAGAATTTTGAGAGTGCAGTCAGGCTCAGGAGATGGATATAAAGCAGCCAGCACACGTTATTGATGACCGTCAAATCAGCAACACTACCAGCAACACCCTGCTTTGCGTGCAATATCTAAGCTTGACTTGAGAGATACGAGTTCATCTCCTCTTCATCTGGACCTCTGGCTGGATGTCATCACACACACCAGAACGGCCCTGCCTTGCATTGACTGTGCTGCACATTGGGTTTTACATTGCAACTGTACTGCACTCCACTAGTCTGCCTGTCCGGCTGGGGAGTCCCAGCGATGCTCCCGCTCTTGGGGGATGCCAGACTTACACTTCAGGTTGATCCTCCTCTGGGAGGACAGCTTGATGAGCTGCTTGAGGTACCAGAGGCAGCGGGCCATGTGCTCCCGGGATTCCTCGTCCTTCGGCAGACACTGCATCTCCTGGATCAGGACCTGAGGACTTTGGAGCACGGACAACACAACAGCTCAGTCAAGCCACGGAGAACTGGGAGAAAGCTGCTCAGGTGATCGTCAGTCAAAAGAGTGGGATTTTCCTCATTATTAAGAGACATTTTTTTTATCCAAAACAATGTATATTCTCATCCATTTATACAGCCGGGTATTTTCCTTCAAAACAATTTGGAAGAACCTTACTCATGTGGGTGACAGCAATTTCTCACTGGGGATTCGAACCCATAACCTAAAGCTTCCTAGGCACCCTACTTCAAGTACACACCTCTGAACACCACCTTACTTAGTGCTACATTCCCAGTGCAATAAACAGCTGAGAAAATAAACGGAAATTTGTCCTGGGACTTGGCACGAATCCGTTATGAGATAACGGCAACAGCTCTGCGGCCGGAAGGCATGTAAATCACTTCAGGCGATGCTTTTCAAAGAAGTCAACAAGCACCGCTGCCTTTAACGCTCCAGCGCGGAGGGTCCGCCCGGATGAGGCCCTGTCCCGTGGCCGGCCTTGTCCCTACCTGCCGTCCTCGCGCATCTTCAGAATGTCCTCCGAGGACAGCTCCTTCAGGGCCTGAGCGGGTACCTCCAGCGCCTCGTACTCGGCGGGGGAGATAACTGAGGGGCGGCGGCGGCTCAGGAAAACGGGCACACCTTCGGGCCCCCACCAATCGCCCGTCACCTCCTCAACCTGAAGTGAGCCTAGGCCCTGCACTTCCTAAAGGCATTCTCACGGACTTGTGAAACGTTTAAATGGCAAAGTCAACAAGGGGAAACCAGGGACATTTCGGTAACTTTTGTTTTTCTACACACAAAAGCAACCCCACCCTGAAGAAACACCATAACCTACAGGAAACTAGGTAATGAGAATTTCTCATTTTTCAAATATATTCCTAAACCCCCCCCCCCCCCCAAAAAAAAAACATTGGGCACACTGTAACACTAAAGGTGTTGTGATTAGATGTATAAATATGCATTTATGCTCTTTTGTAAAATGGTTAGCTGTGGAGGTCTGTTATGAGACCTCCTAGGCGACTCCTTGTTTTTAACCTTTACAAACTGCGGCAGTGGAAACTACATTTAAAATACGTTTGTAGTTAGAAAAAATGCTACCACTTAGAAATATGTGTACAGGGGTGTCACGTAATGAGATACAAAGTCTTTACATAAAACAGCAACATGACCATTCAAACCTTGGAAATCTTGGTGACTTGCCTCAGGCAGCACATAGCAGAGGATTACCAACAGAGCAAGTTAGCATTAAGAGTATTCCGAGCTGCTGCTTATTCAGTTCGGGATGGTGATTAACCAAGAGGACCATTATGTGCCATTAACTTTCCTCCCAAGAGCAGTTAAAAGTCTGAAATTTTTTTTCCCCAAAAAAGCAACATCCCCGTATCTGATCTGAAAGGATACTGTCGTCAAACAGATAGACGTCTTCAAGCTTGTCGGCGTCCGCATGACAGGGCAGCAGGGACATTTCTTGCTGTGCCTCCGTCTGCGCCACATCCCGTTCAAGGGCTAGAAAACAGACAACAGGTCGTAGCTCTTAGAAACACTGGAAGGCTCCCCTCTAACACAATCACCTGTGATCCCCATGTTACTTTGAGTCGACAAAGCTCTGTTATTGCATTTTCCAGTTAGCCTTATAATCAACATCTTCCCCGCTGACAGCCCAAGTAAGCTTCCTCTCTCTCAGGTATGTCCTACAGAGTAAGGTAATTGGACAGTGAACAACAATACGACCTCATTTTCCTTCTCAAAGGATGCCAGTGGTGCACAGTTCGAGAGGGGCGCTCTTCGCTCCCGCTGAGAGGCAATACCCTTTGGGGCGGAGCGAGGCAGCTGTCCTACACCCTCAGCGCTGGCTGGAGGTCAACAGGGGAGCTAGAAGGAGCACCGTGGGTGGGATGGGTGACGCAACCCCTGGCAGCTCAGCCGAACCCCCCCCTGCTCAGTGGCGGTACAGATGATCCGAGCCCCTAATCCCCGGCAGTCCGGTACCTTGAAGCCCCTTCTTCTGAATGACGTTCTCCGCCGCCTTGGCCACAGCGCTGTGCAGCATCTCGCTGCCCACCTGGTTCAGCCGCCGGGAGCTCAGAGCCCGCTTCTGCTTGTTGGTGCCGAAGGCCTCGATCAGGGAATCGACCTGTCGGGAGGCCAACAAGGGTTCACACTCAGGCGCGCCACAGATAAGTCGCTTTTTTTTTATTTTAACGGGCGCCAGTTCCATCGGTCCCCCAACTGGGAAACCGAAGGAGACTCCCGTTGCAATTGTCCCCATTTTCAATTTTACAAAGCTTAAGAGGGCGGAGCAATAAAAAGTGTTTGACTGGGTTTCTGTGCAGAGCCGTTCGACATAAGGTAAGAGTCTTGACAGATCGTGTATCAGGTGCTGGGATATATACAAGAGCCTGAAGTGGGTTAAACCTGAAATGAATCCAATAAGTATGCTTAAATAGCTAGCTTATTTTGTACCCAGTTTCAATTGAGACAGAAGGAAAAGCCTATAGTTGTTGCTGGAGACTGGTCTTGCTGCCCCCTGGTGGAAAATATTTCTCCACACTAGGGACTTATTATACTGTATGTACTTTATCTTTCTTCATGCACAAAAAAAGTAAAACCTGAATAAATATACTAATCAGTGCTGCTTCTGATGAAGTGCTGCTTCAAGATGAAGTATTTGGTTCTGGCAAAAACTGCATTTAGCAATGTGTTGACTTTGTAAAACTACTAAAGAGTGTTGGCCATGAATTCCTTAAAGGCCAAACGTGATCACTTTAAATAGACAATTGTTGCCACTGAGATTAAAGAAACAAGAAGAAACATGAAGAATTTTTTTTTCCCCTCAAACTTGGAGGTTTAGGTTTTTGGTGATAAGAGCAACTATAGTGCAAGACAGGAAGTTTGTTTTTCAGTTACAGTTCAGCATTGCGTTCATTAGCAAAGTAGCCCAGCTGAATCTATAGCCGGGACAATAAAATGGAAACATGGCAGTGAATATCTTGAGAAGAAACTAAATACAACCTTGCTTCCCCCATTCACAAAGCATTAGAAGCAGTCCAGTATCAAGAGATCAGATCACTTTAAACACTACAGTACCTTTTCTCTGTAGGACTTATTCTTGTGCTCCAAGGCATCAACTTCAGTAACAGTTTCACCTACAAATATGCATGCAAGCATGTAAGTATTTTTGATAAATCAGAAGGATACGCATTAGTTTTCCAAATACAGAATAGACAACTCCAATGTCTAAGAAAAAGGCTGTTAAGGCAGCAAAATCTGTCCCCGCTGCCATCGATAACTACATGGATTTTAAACGTTAGAGGTTTAGACACAACATTAAAGATTTGCAGTATGTCATATGGGAAAATAAGCGTTTTAGCAAACTAGGTGCACTACCCAACTGATTTGGAGACATCAGCATACCTGGAATTACTGGCTGCATACTGAACAGCTCCACATTGTGCACATTCATTGTCCTGGTTTTTTTGTCCAGAACACCCACATAGTACCTGGGGAATGAACACATCATGCGTTAGTGTAGCGAAAGGACACAGGTACAGTGTTCGGTCACATGACCCCAACAGAACTGTGTAGAGAAAAAGCTTCTCTCAACTTTTGTTGACTTCATGATTGCTTTCTCTCAGAGTGCAGTTCTTCACTGGTCAAGAAGCACATATGTATACATCCGTAGAAATTACTTTTCAGATCCGGGACATTTTCTGAAATTTCATCAGCAAGCTTTAGGGAAACATCTTCCACCTGCAAAGACTTACTTGCAAAGTGTGTTACATTTCAAGGCTTCAGCTCCATAATTATTCCCAACGTAGCAGAGCCTGTCTGTTTCTGCAGCCTGTGACAAAACACAGGAGACAGAACCTGAGTCATCGGGATACCAATCTAATATTAACCTTCATCTATTCGTCATTTTTCAATAACTGCTTAATACAAGACCGGATCACAGTGACAAGGGAATTTACATTTTTTTAGCCGTTAACAAAATTCCAAAATTGGTTATAGAGAATGGCCCCTGCAAACCATTTTGCTATCAAATCATTTCCGATTTCAGTTTGTATATATTAATACCGGAAGGAAGCAGTTTATTTGTGGAAACTATGGAGTTTTGCTTTTTTACTCGAAAATGTACTCAAGAACATGCACATACTGAACAGCACAGCAGGGTTTAAAGGGTTTAATTAAGCAATTCAACTACTTACATATTAGCAGACAACAATGACAATAAAAAATGCAGTTGTTAGATTAAAGTGGGCCGATACTTAAATCTGCAACTACATTTAAACGTACCAGAATGCGCCTGTTCTTCTTTCTTGGATTGCTGAGATCAGTGTTTCTGTATAACGTGAAGTCGACCAGGTCGGCGTTTCTGAGTTTGCCATTGGAAAACTGAACTGCAGAAGAAGACGTGGGAACCAGCTATGATTAACTAAGAATGTAAAAAAACTCAGCAAGGCATTATTTCGGTGTCTCAGACTAAGTCAATCACCACAACGGTCAGAAAGACTCCAGGTTTACTCATTTTCCTTAAATAAGACACAGTTCTATTACCCGAATTGGTAGAATTAAGATTCGTCTACACTATAATCTATCGTTTTCTTTAGTATCGATCTAGAAACCTAAGACCTTCAGGATTATACACCTAGACAACCAGAGCTGGAACTCCTTGAATTTTAAAATTAAATTAAACTTATTGAGAAGGTTTAATCATAAATTCCGTTTATCCAAAATCAGTTTAAGTGTAAAACGTGCACTGACTTCACTCACAGTGGTTTTACTACCACGTGTACGACCAACATTGCAGCAGAGAAAATATATTTACGAATACGATTTTTTTTTACAGCCGGTATAAACTGGAAGAGGCGGACTGTCTCCGTTTTTGAAGCAATTCGCGGTATACCTATTGCGGCAGGCGGCCGTTCCTCCCGTTCCTCGTTGCAGTGTTTCCAAACATAGGAGGCTGCCATTTCTGTGCTCGGCCCTGAACCCGAGAGCGACTTCTGAGCCGGCGGGCGTCAGCGGCACTTATAACCGACAGCGCCCCCTAGCGGCGAACTCCGGCTCTACACCACCCACTCGGCGGGGGCCATGGGGCAACAAACTGGCATGAGTCGGGCGTTTTGTTTGCCATCGTTTGGAAGGCCTTTCATTCACGTTTCAGGTCCATACGGTTGGATGTGTTGGGATTTGTACAATACCGGGAAGAGAGAACATCTGCTTTTGTTCGGTTGTTTCAAAGCACAAATAAATAATAAACGTATGTAGTTCCATATAGGGTTCCAGTAAGGAGCTGTATTTTTTTTCCCCAACGGGTACAATACACAGCTACTATTAACAAAAAAAAACCAGCATAACAACAAATGAGTTATTTTCTTAGTCTCTCTGACACTCGCACCAGGTTTTTTAAAATCAAATCAACAGCACTAAAGTCATCAGATACAAAATAACATGCCAGACTTCACAAACCCCAGTCCACCATCAATCGGTCCAGAAGTTTCTAAACGCCAAAACATTACGAGGTACAGTAAGGTGGTCAGAGGAGTCAGAAACGTAAACCTCATTGACATTTGAAACCCTCGTTGAGCATCTTCTTGGGGATTTGTAGGATCGTATATCACAGGATTCGTTTTATTCAGGAAATCGCTGCTCGTTTTCCATTTTTATCAATACTCCAATCCCTCTGACTTTTTTTTATTTGGGTTCCCCTGTCGTGCTGTAGTGACAGTTTTGAGCCTCAGGAAGAAACGGCGGTTGTCCCGGCTTTAGCGGATCAAATACAGAGCCAAAACAACAAACGTGTGAACCGTACGACGTTGATCAAGTGGAGGATATTTATTTTAAAAAAAAGTTTAGTAACCGGTCATGAATATTAAGCAGTTTCCTAATTTAGTCGAAACGTTGCTGGTGTCCAGCGTCTTTTTTATTCATGACAGGAACGTACCAAAATACACACACACACACACGAAACACCACAAAAATAAACCCCTGTCCTACTGAGTTGCAGCCCGGCTCTCAATCGTTTGGGCTGTAGCTACAACAAGCGAGGTGCTCTGTAGGTTTTTTTTTCTCTCTCTCTCTCTCCGGGTTTTCGCGGCTTGTTTCTCCGGCCAGTGAATCTGCCGCCCCGGAGTGAAATAACGGGCCCCCGGCGCTGCGGTGCAGCAGTCAGAAAACGTCACTCGTCTGGGATATTGCTTTCCCGTTCCGGTTTTTGCAGATTTGCAGGAAAAGGAGGGGAACTTTTTTTTTCCCTCTCTCTCTCTCTCACTCGCTTTCTCGGACTGTTAACCCCCCTGTTCCGGGGAAACTACTTTTGTTGTTGTTGCTGTAAATGTCGTTTTTGGACAGCGGAGGCATCGAGTCCGGGTACATGCTAGAGGGGATATCGTCGTCCTGAATCACACAAGGTAGGCTTTGCGATTCCCAGTCTATTCCCAGTTTTATCCTGGGCAAGCCTCCCCAGTGCACGGCAGCACGCAGGCGCTGGATTAACAACACAGACATCAGACAGACTGGTCCTGCAAGACAGCGAAGAAAAGGGAGGAGAAGACCCCCTTCGTGGACAGGATTTCTCTCCGTGTTCAATAAATCTGAAGACGCACAGGACGGGAAAAAAAAAACGCCTCTGTTATCCGGCCTCTCAGTTTGGGCTTCATGTGATATGTTCCCAGGGGTGTGCTTTGTTCTGATCTCGGGTAAAAGGTAACGTGTGTGTGGTCTTTTTTTTTCCCCTCCTGCTGTTGTTTTTGGCCAGTGACACAGATCAGAAAATAATGTAAAGCAGACCTGTGTGAGACGGAGAGAGAGAGAGGGAGACAGACGAGACAGACGAGGCTCCTGGATGCAGAGCCGAAAGCCTTTTTCCTGGGGGGGGAGGGATAAATACAAACACAAAACTGAATAATATCGTCTGCATGAGGGAGATACCGATAATTAATGGCAGCTACTGTATTCTGTTTATCTGGAAGTAAATACCTTTGTGGGTTTAACCTTTATCTACGAGCCGAACGAATTTGATCGAAAAAAAAACATATTATTTCGCCGTTTCAGGACCAATTTAATCTAATACGATCTGCAAACTATGCCTGCTTGCACGAAGTGATGGATCCACAAGTCCGATAGGAAAAGAATAACCGAATAGAAGTAGCTGCATATCCTCAGCCGACAGCGATGTGTGCTTTTTTTATTTAAAATAATTGTGCCAAGTCTTCGAAATCGCCAGTCTGATTTTGCTGAATTTAACATTTTTTGGTAATGCATCCTCAGTGTACTGCGATATCGTTACAGAGTGCATGGTAATACCTCACAGCGATATACAGTTCGGGGGGCGAGGCTACGTTTGGCAGACGTTACCGTGAATGAACCTCTCTCGGCTGAACTGATTGATAACACGCAGCCCGGAGGTTACGCCGGACTCTGGGGCGCCTCTTGCTCGCCCAGAAACCCGGGGCTCCTGGCCTGACACCACATTCGCATGCTTTTGACTCCATTTGAGAGAAGGGGGCAGACTATGAAGGTGTTGCTCTTGTTGTCACAAAGCAACGCGATGTTTCAGAGACTTGGACTTGATTGCGTTTGCCCCTCATTGGGGGGGGGGGGGGAGTCGTTTTCAAAACTGTTTTATACGTGGAACCAAAAACATACTTTCGACGTATGTGTGCATCTTGTCTTGGACCGGGGGGGTGACTGTAATGTAATTTGGTGGATGTGTAGCTTTTTGAAGTAAATTCACTGTAAATTCTAATCCCGTCGTTTACATAAATGGGCGAATTAAGATGTGAAAGATAAACATGATGTCAAATGGAGATCCTTTCTTTTGTGTTTTTTTTGTATTCATGCTCTTGAGTATAGTAGCTGTTTTCTTTGCGCGGGTTGGAATGTAGAGAAACTAGCATGCAGAAGAGCTCCTGCTTATTCTTACTTCTTACCGCCTATATACCCACGAAGCAGGGTATTTCACCAGTAGAGATTGTGTAGTCCAGTCATTGTTGTAGAGAGGGTTTGTTCTTATCTGTCTAAATAAAGAAAAATATTAGAAATGTTCGGAGGCATACAGAACAGCACTGAAACATGAGAAGCATCAATCCAGTTTTTTGTGGTGAAACACTTTCCCTGATATCCAAGGTGCCCTCAGGGTCTGCCTTTCCTTGAGAGACAGTATCTATTCTGGAGCCCAGGAAGAGGGTATACTGCGTTATTGCTTAATCAGTATATAAACTGGCTAGGAAGTGTCCAGAGGCCCAGTCAGGTCCACTTCCTGTTCAGGTTTGCTCCTCTCCGAGGGGAGGTGGGAGGGACGAGAGATGGTGGATCACGGAGTGTTGGGCCTTTAAGTGATTCATGCCTGTTGGCTGAGGGGATGTGGTTTGTCCTGGTCCTGAGGATTCGGAGGCACTGGAGTCTGTCTGTCAGTGAGCGTGGCGCTCTGAAAGAGTTTACTGTCTACAGTAGTTGAAAGATAAGCAGCCCTACCACATTCGTGTCAAACGGAAATTACTGTTTTTTTTTTAGAATTGAGTGTAAGTATTTTTCTTTGTACTTTTAGTTGTACTTTGTGTTTTTTGATGAGGGAGATTTATCCATTTAATAAAAGGTGGAGCATAATACAAGTGCGCAACAATTGTACAACAGTTTTAAATACAAAGCAAATAAGCCATACAGCAGTGCTGTTGTTTTCCCTGTCACTGGGCAGAGTAGCAGTGTTTTCTTTTGTTTGTGGCTTAATTGCAATACCTGAATTACTGTAAATTGTTGTTTGCTCAAGAAAGCTAAATCCTTGAAGCAGCTGGAACCTTTTACAGGCAATGAACTAAGAAATCTGCAGAGTGCAGGACTAGTGATGAGACCTTTGCGTGTTACTGTTAAATCCGACATATTTCATACTTTTTCTTTCTTGTAAAAAAAAAATGCAAGATGAAAGCTGTAAAGATGAATTTGGAAACCTACAAGAGTAAGCTTTCTTTGGCAAGATATCTCCAGGTGTATTTCAATTTCAGTCACTTTGCATAGACAAATGCTGCAGATATTGAAATATTTCAAATGCTTTTTCTCTCTGGTCAGATTAATTTGTACAAGAGTGTGCGGCTCATGAAGCTCTCATCTTTCAATTGGCTGTGCAGAGGAAGTCTTCATTTCCATCCTCAGAGCTCTGCTACAGTATTGGTGGATACCAGTAGCACTGTCTGGACTGTATAGAATAAGAAAGGGCAGTTTGAACTCAGAACTAGCTATGCATCAAGGAAAGTTAGTTCTGGATAAATCAAATTGCAATTAATCCAGAAGCTTTGTTTCAATGCACTGCCTAACTCTAGGTCTGTCCCTATTCTTGTATATATTAGACCTAAAACATAATTAACTCTTCATAAAAGTCTTAATGAAAGATGAACATAGTCTAATTAATATATAGTTGGATTATGTGATTTACAAAATGTTCTAACAGTAAATGACCTTTGGAACTGGTGGCACCTCCTTCACTTGCAATAACGTACACTGGATGTGTACTGTAACTGTTTATCTGTCACTCGTATCAGCTGTGAGAAATGTGGCCCATTCTTCCTTACAGAACTGCTTGGAGCCTCCATGAACAGCTGAGCATGAACAGTTTACATCAGGTCCTTCTATATCATTTCTGTAGGGTTTAGGCCAGGATTTTGACTTGGTTATTTTTCTTCTTCTTCTGCTGTTGGTGTTATGGATCTGCTTGTATGTTCAGAATTGGTGTCCTGTTGCATGAGCTGATTTCAGCACAGCTGCAGCTGATGAATGGGCAGCCTCACGATCTCCTCCAAAATATGCCGATACAACACAGATTTCATTGTTTGTCAATGATGGCAGGTCATCTGGTCTCGAGGCAGCAAAGCAACCCCAAACCATGCTTGACATGTTGGGGTGAGGTTCTTCTGTTGGAAGACGGCTTCTGATTGTTTTTCAGTCTCGCCAGAAAGTTGTACTTTTGACATAAGTGTCCAGAGTATCTTCCTGCAGTCCTGTGGATTGTCCAGGTGATCAAACCTTTCATGGGTGACATTAGAGAGCAACGATTCCTTCCTGGCTATGCTCCCACGAAACCAGCTCCAGTTCAGGTTTTTTTCTGATGATTGAGGTATGAACGCTGACATCAGCCGCAGAGATTCTTGGGTTTTAGTTTTTGTGACTTCCTGGATGGGTTTTTAGAGTTTCTGTTGGGAAGATCTTAGAAAGACACCCAGTCTTGAATAGAGTTATCATGGTCTTGAATATTTTCCACTTGTAGGCGGGAGGCTCACTTAGCCTGATGGGAGATGCAAGGATCTCACCCCGCTGTTTCTGACAGGGTATTGGATTCAGAAAGAAGGCTGTTTGATAGCTTGTTCCACATTTCTCCCTGGTGTCTGGGTGAAGAAGTGCCTCCTGTTCTAAGTTTTAAATGTATTTGCTCATAGTTTCCCCTTGTATCGTATGGTTTGTTGTCACTGTTTGCTCTGAGGAAATGCACAGGATTGACAAAGTGAGCATAACTCACTGTAACCACTGCGTCTCTAGAGAGACCATAAGAAAAGCTTGTTTAAATAAAAACAAATAAATACTCATACGTATTAAATAAGGAAATTCTCTACAATCGCTTACAGGAAGTTATCTTCAATTTCTTGGCTGTTGTTAATGGCTTCTGTTTGTCTACCTGCAAGCAGTCGCATCTATATAAAGTTTAACTTCCTGTGTATTCTATGAATCTTCTGTAGGTTGTATACAGTAGGTCGAGGCATTGGAACCAATAACCTTTACCCCATTTTTAATGCCTCTCAAGAGTATATAGTAGTGATAAACCCCCTCTTGGCATGACATGATCCTTTTTTCAGTACATTTCGTAAACAAGGATGCACTGTGTTCTGCACTGAATCACGGCAGAAGACAGCTGTTCCTCAGAGTTCGGCCCAGGTCATTTCCAATTTTTAATTCTGAAATGTCTTTGCAGTGAGTCGGCTGTTTGTGAGACCAGTTCAAACCGTGTCAATGGGGGATTAACCTGGTGTGCTATATGAGTAAAAGAACAGTATATCCTGTAAAGCATTGTAGAGAGGCACTGACTTTCACAGGATATCCTCTTGTAACAGAGCATTGTGCAGCTGCAGTGCTTCTGTCAGTTGACTTTTCTGGTAGCAACAGTGAGCTTTTTATTAACTTGAGCTCTGGTGCCTTACGGAGTACCACAAAAGACAATGGAGGAATGTTTGTACGACATTTCTCTTTCATCTGCTTTTCATGCTGCCTGCCAGTTTTCTCATGCGCCTCTCTTATAATGTTTCCTCTGACGTCTTTCCCTTAGAGCTTCATTTACAAGTAGTTGTGTAACTTTATGTACCTGAAACATCTCTTGGATACTGAGTGTCCTTCATTCACAAGAGGGACCAGCTTTGAATTCCATTCAAAGCTGGCAGCTGTATCTGCAGTGCAAGATTTAATGCCAGAGTATTTGCATTGCTAGGTCTGGCCCAAAATTGTGCAGTGCAGATCAGATGTAAAATACAATAAAATGTGAAATCGAGGTCTGTGTTACAAACTGAGAGGACAGAATTCAGGGACTAAAGTGATGTTGCACAAATACTCAGACTCCTAAATCACATTGATAGAACATATGTACAGTGTTTATTGAACATGGAAGTGCAGTGTCCCTGGTTTTGCGGCTTGCTTTCATAAATTCGTCTGCAGTTTCATCTGTTTTCCCTCAGCAACTTTCTCAGTTTTGTTAAGATGGGGGAGGTGCAAACCATGCTGTAGCAAATTCGGGGTAGAGGTTGTCTCGGGGTTGATAACTATCTTGCACAGTCAGCCGTGAAGTGCAGTACTCTCTGTTTCTCTCATGCTGCTGGATTCGCGGGTGCCTCCTAAGTCTTCAGGTCTGCTTGTGTCAGAGAGTCTCTGTGTCTGGTCTGTTACCGAATCTGCCGTCATTTGTTTCTGCTGTCGAGCAGGTATTCTGTCCGGGGCAGTGTAGCATTGTAACGCATCTTCTTCCATGGCTAACATGCCGTGTCCCAGATCTGGCTGCAGGGAAAATGGCACCCTGTACATCGTGTCCTCTTTTTCGAGGATTCTGAAACACGGCTACCTCACGTACGGTCAGACAAAAAAAAAAAAAAGCTCTTATGTTTATCTCCCAGGGAGCTGCCTCTACCAACACCTGCAGCTGTAAGATGCTGGCACAGTTCCCATCACCCCTCACTGCTCATACATGTTGTTTTTTTCGAGTGCGACAATCGTCATTTACTATGATTACCTTTGTTCTCACATCAATAGCAGATCTCTTCTTAGATTCTGTGGCCAGAGGCGAAGGGGATTTTTAACTGGCTGTGGTGAGTGGTGCTCTTTTCATCAAAACCTCAGATTTCCGTTGACCTACCGAAACAGTTCTGGGTTTTTGGTGGATTTGTACAGTGGATTTGTACGTTGAGAGCAGCGCCATTATTTCTCAGACAGGGTAAAAACCCGATATCGTGTACTTTACTGTACCAGAATGACCATGGTCAGTTGTAGTACCGAGATTGCCTGATTTTCCCCATTGCGACAGTGTAGGGTTTGAAACACTTAGAATGGAGATAGTCTTTGAACCCGTCTTGTTCTCCTTGTGCACAAGTGTAGAAGCTTGTGAGGAGTCAGAGGCTGGCCCACAGCGAAGCCCCAGCTTGTCTTCTAACAGATCCCTGATCAGGGGCTCCGACTGGCCTGTCTTTCTGTGTTTGTGACTGTGTTGTATCTCTGCGTTGATTGCTAATCACCCACCTCGTCTCCCTGCCAGTGTCATGAAATTCTGGGGGACAGAGGATCTTACAAGCATCGGGCTAGAGCTTCCCTCCCACTGACTCCTCACAGACCCTTCTCCTGCTCAGCCTGACAGTCGTTCAAATCAAATCAAATCAAATCAAGGTTGATTGATCAAATGCACCACAATACAGCGTGCAGGGGTAGTTGCTGGCAATGAAATGTCTTTTCTGCGAGCTCACAAAAAACAAGAATCACAAAAGTCACAAAATTAAGGTTACGAAAATAAAGTGACAGAAGAACGGATAATATTGTAATAGAAATTGAATAAAACTCAATATGAATGGAGCTGCTGTGTGTCCATGGTGTATGCAATATATACAAGTAGTACAGTTATGCCAAATACAGTGAAAACTATATGTCCATGTAGCCATTACAGGTGACTTGCTATAGGAGCTGCAGGTTGGTTGTTTAGCAGTCTTAATGCCTGAAGGTAGAAGCTGTTCTGTAATCAACTGGACTTGGACCGAATGCTTCAGTACTGTTTACCGGACGGTAGGAGGGAAAACAGTTTGTGACTGGGATGACTGGGGTCCTTGAGAATGGACCTGGCTTTCTTAAGACATCTAGCTGAGTAGATCTCCTGGATGTTTGGTAGTTCGCAGCCGAGCTGACATGATTGATTCTGACATGATTCAGAGCACTCCGTGGTTTTACTTAGCGTTTTTATTCTTCTACCTTCTCGTCTGTCCCATCCTTACAGCGATGAACTAGGTGAAACTTTGCTGATACCTGGCACTGGTCTTTATTTGATATCCTTGAGGTGCAGTATTGATGGGTCTTTCTTTCAGCTTTTGGTGCTTCAAACCAAAATCCTATGGGAGTCTTCACTGTGTAAACACCCCGATGTCTGCTTGCTCTTCATTCATGTAATCGGAAACAGGTTTATGAGAAGACATTTCATTTTAGATTAAACATGATTGCTGGTCAGTCAACCTTAAAATACCAGTGGAAACTTAATTACAACCCCCCCCCCCTCCACGTTTGTTAATAATGATCCTTATTGCTGATAAGGCAACAGGTAAGGATTCTAATCTGCACCCGGCCATCTTGTCCTGAGAAAGGCTTACTTTGAGTATTATTGCAGTATACAGTCTGTTTAAAAGGTTCACTTTTCATGCCTCCTTTTGGATTTGAGTTAGGTTGTGCATCTTCTTGTAGGCATCCCTTACAGATCTAGCCTGACTCTGTTTTTTCGGTTTTCCGATCTTTCTAGGTCATGGATTTCCCAGGGCACTTTGACCAGATCTTCCAGCAGCTGAACTACCAGCGCCTGCACGGGCAGCTGTGCGACTGTGTGATCGTGGTGGGCAGCCGGCACTTCAAGGCCCACCGCTCGGTCCTGGCGGCCTGCAGCACCCACTTCCGGGCCCTGTTCACGGTGGCGGAGGGCGACTCCAGCATGAACATGATCCAGCTGGACAGCGAGGTGGTGACGGCCGAGGCCTTCGCCGCGCTGGTCGACATGATGTACACCTCCACCCTCATGCTGGGCGAGAGCAACGTCATGGACGTCCTGCTGGCCGCCTCTCACCTGCACCTCAACGCCGTGGTCAAGGCCTGCAAGCACTACCTGACCACGCGCACGCTGCCCATGTCTCCCCCCGGAGAGAGGCCCCCGCCGGAGCAGCAGCAGCAGCCCGCCAGCTCGCGGCTCCAGCGCTCCTTCCTCCTGCAGCAGCTGGGGCTGAGCCTGGTGAGCTCGGCCCTGAGCGGCGGCGGCGGCGGCGGCGGCGGCGAGGAGGGTACCCCGGCTCGGGGCGGCGGCGGCGTGGTGGAGCAGCGGGCCTCCTTCCCCATCCGCCGCTTCCACAAGCGCAAGCCCTCCGCCGCCCCCGAGGACAGGCCCAGGCAGCGGCTCCGGCCCACTGCCGGGCCCGAGGAGTCGCTGGTGATCTCCGAGTCCGGGGGCCGCGAGTTCTTCTCCCCGGACTCCATCAAGCTGGGCGAGGGGACCAAGCCGGACGGGGGCCTGGGCGGCGGCGGGGGGGGGGTGGCGGCGGCGGTCGACGACGGCGCCGGGATCTCGGAGGCGCCGTACGGGGGGCCGCAGGAGGACGCGCAGATGCCCAGCCAGTCGGACAGCGGCAGGGCCGGCTCGGGCCCGAGGCCTCAGCCGCAGGCCGGGCAGGGAGCCGGGGACGACTTCCGGGACCCCCAGCAGGAGCTGCCGGGGGACGGCGGGAAGGAGAAGGAGGCGGAGGAGGAGGAGCACATGCGGGTGGTGGTGAAGAGCGAGCCCCTGAGCTCCCCCGAGCCCCAGGACGAAACCAGTGACGTCACCTCGCAGGCGGAGGGGAGCGACCAAGTGGAGCCGGGGGCGGACAAGATCGAGCTGAGCCCGGAGAGCAGTGACCGGAGCTTCTCCGACCCCCAGTCCAGCACCGACAGGGTCGGGGACATGCACCTGCTGGAGGGGGCTCGAGGGGGCGCCAGCGGCGGAGGGGGCGGGGGGGGGAGCGGCCCAACCAGTAACGACAACCTGGACACCAAGCAGGCCTTCAGCATCTCCAGCTTCCTCACCAAGGGATACGCGGGGCCCGGCCAGGGCTCTGCTTCCTTGACGGACGACAACCTCCCCAACACTACGAGCGCGGAGTGCCGCATAGAGGGGGAGGCCACCTACCTGCTGAGCCCGGAGCCCATCAACGGGGGCTCCTCCTCGGGGGGCTCCCTGCTACATCACCACCCCGCATCGTCGTCCCACCACCACCACCACCACCACCTCTCGGGGGAGGTGAACCCGTTCGGCGAGTCGGACGGCCACTTCCTGCGGCCCATGCAGGAAGGCCTGGGCTACAGGGGTGGCGAGCAGTTCGCCCTGGACTTCCAGCGGTCCAGCCTGGGCCTGCACTCCTTCTGCCGCTCGGGCCGGGGGGGCGGCGCCTCGGCCAACCTGGGCTTCCCGGGCTACCGCCGCATCGCGCCCAAGATGTCCCCGGCCGTGGGGGGCTCGCTGCGGATGGAGGGGACCCAGCTGCAGGACGCCTCTTCCTCCTCGGCGGGGGGCCCCCACCTGCTCCTGAATGGGGCGGCCGGAGGGGGTTCCGGGTACGAGGGGGGCCCCCACGGGGCCGCGGTGGGGGGGGCGGGGGCGGCGGCGCCCCCCCAGCTGACCCGCGCCTCGGCCGACGTGCTCTCCAAGTGCAAAAAGGCGCTGTCCGAGCACAACGTGCTGGTCGTGGAAGGGGCGCGCAAGTACGCCTGCAAGATCTGCTGCAAGACCTTCCTGACCCTGACGGACTGCAAGAAGCACATCCGCGTGCACACGGGCGAGAAGCCCTACGCGTGCCTCAAGTGCGGCAAGAGATTCAGCCAATCCAGTCACCTGTACAAGCACTCCAAGACCACCTGCCTGCGCTGGCAGAATAGCAACCTGCCCAACACCCTGCTCTAACGCCGCTCGCAGAGACCGGAGACCCACACACACACAGATACGCTCTCCCCCCTTTTTTGTGGGTACCATGTGCGAGGAGGTTCTAGGCAACAGTACTCCCCCACCCCATCCTGAAAACAGCCCCGGATTGCAAGGTTAAAGAGCAGTCACACGGAAACGAAGTGCTTGTCAGAGCCAAGGGTGGACAGAGCAGGTCATGCCGCGTTGGGCATCAGATTATATGGGGAAAAAACGAAACACAATAATCCAGACAGGGTCGCGCACTCTTTTCGGGTGGCTCCAAGAGGGGTGTGTGACAAAATGTCTACACAGAAGATTCAGCTCATCGAGTTGTGGCACCGCATTGCAAACGTTTTCATTTTTATTTATAGCCTATCTTAACTAGATCAGCGGAAGGACCAAATGTCCCGACTTCACACGTTTGGGTCTCTCAGCCTTCGTCAAAAACAAACATGTCATATTTCCCCTCCTCGTTCACCACTGCTCTGGCACCATACATACTCCCTAGCGTACAGCTAAAAACATTTATGCACTTCGTCTGCAAAATCACTTGGTGTTATGAGGTTCATTGCCTGTAATTACCTTGTGTTCTGACTGTTCTGATAGTAGAGGTCTTACTGTGAGGTGTTATTGAAAGTTGCCTCATTTGCTGGTTTGATAACACTATATACAGCAAAATATCACTTTCAAGAGGTGGGCAAGTTTAGAGGAAGATGAAAATGGTGCAGGGTGCCAGTGAAACGTAGTGTCAGTTCCTGTGTGAAACTGGTTGGGCCTTGTTTTCGAAGGTACGGCAGGAAACCGGTATTTGATCCATCAGATTTCATTCACAAGGAGGAGTCAGGAAGAGACTGTCAGGAGACGGCTTCTGATTTTATTTTCTAGTGCATTAGCGAAGGATTTTCAGTGATGCAGTCAAGTAAAGATCTGTAGAGGCAACCTGAATATGCAGGTTTGTCTGAAGACTAGTTTTCCTTCTTCCTTCATATTCTCCATGTGACGTCAGACTGTTGTTCTCCTGGTTTAAGTGCTGATTGGCGTGGTGGCATTCGAACTCTGAGAAAGTCTTTCTGAATAATGGTCTCTTGCAGCCCCTTTTTTTTTTTTACTTTTCTTTTGCCTGTTTCTGAAATCAGTCGCTGATTAACGGGCAGGATCGAGGCCTCGTGAGGCAGTGTAGGCCGTAACGTCTGCGGTGCGGCGCACATTGAGGCGTGGACAAGATTACCAGCGAGGAATTGCAAGATTTTTTTTCACACGTATCCTGAAGGAGCCGCAAAAGGAGATTGCAGTAGGTCAGATCCTAGTCAAAGGGAAAACCAGACCGGCTAGCGCTGAAGATTTAAATGTGAAAAAACATTCAGTTTTAGATCACCAGCACAGACAGGTACAGGTATGTGTGGTGACCGGTTTCTTTTTAACTCTGCATGCAGCTTCCTGGCATACCTGTGGTGAGCTCTGCCAGCGAGACAGCTGTTTTGCTAATATTAAGCTTCAGAGTAAAACTCGGGAGCAGAGCAGAGAAAAGTGGCTTCACAGGGTAAGCAGGTGTCAGAGGATATCTGTCTTCCCAAGGGACCAGAGAAGCTCCTCTGTGGAAGCAACAGCTCTGATTAATGGAAAAAAAGTAATATATGAAGCAGAGAAAAAAATGTATAGGATTGTTGTAATAGAATGTAAAATGAATTATCTTTATTAACGTGTGTTTCAGCCTAGCCTGTAGATGGAGCATCAGTGTGATTGGAGGAGATAAACCCTTCTTTTGAACTTCCCATGTTAATTGCAGGACTTGTGTCCCCAGTAACCACAGCACTAGTGGAGGAGGGTGGTGTAGTCTTATCCAGGGTTTTAATTAAGGAATTATTTCATTGTTTATCACAAATATCCCTTTTAAAATATTCCTCTGTGTTTTATGTAGCTTTTATGCATTTATGTAGCATATTTTAACACATTTGTTATAAGGGCCAAATTTGCTGTGATGCATTATCATTCTGAACTGGTTCCTGTAAGGGAGAGAGGACACAACTGCGCAGTACAGAGGGAGACAGTAAGATGTCATTGAGTGAGAGAAGGCAAGTAGCCAGATGTCAGATTGTGCTGAACTGTAACACCATCACCTACAGTAGTCACGTCACCACCCAATGAGTTCTTTTTACACTTGCACAAAGGCAAGCTCCGTACCATTTTCATTGAGAAATGTGTTTTAATGAGTTTCCTGTTGTTTTTTTTTAAAAAAAAAACACTTTTTAAACAGGCCAAGAACTAAAACATCACAGGTCGATTCTGCCTAAATTCCGTCTTCTCCAGTCTGCCTCTGCTGAGTGTAGTTAAGTTGCCTCTGACTCTGAAGGTGCCAGCCGCCACTGCAAGCCACTGACAATATATTTCAGCACGGTTTGTGCTTCACTAGCCCAAAAGGACGTTGTCGGAAACCCAAATTCTGCTTTATTTGCGGAACTTTTAAATTTAAAGAACAATTTTGGATGTAAAGAGAGACTTTTTTTATATACAACTGAAGATTTCAGAACTATCCATCCCGTTGAGGTCCGTTTTTGTTTGAATACAAAGAATATTCATTAACGTTCGTTGTTTTTGTTTTTATATGTAAATGTCTTGCAGCAAAAAACGAAAGGATAAGAACGTGTTGGTTTCTGTCCCTTTTTTTTTCGGTTTGTGTGTGCCCCATAAAGAAGCGCCTTTCCCCTCCTCGTTCTGTAAGAAGAAGTTTTACAGGAAGCCCTGTACCCAGATTTGCACAGCAGTCTGTCTCGGGGAAGGAAGATATCCCCGGTGTGGGCCTGAGATTCACATAGGAACAGTCTCCCTCCAGTCGCACAGAATTGTTCCCCCCCCCCAAGCCAGACGTTTGAGAAACGGAACCGCACAGAAAACAGGGTATTTGACGATGGATTGCTTCGCGGCGAGCAGATGCCGTCGCGCTAAAAAGAAAAGGAAGAAAAAAATATTACAAAGCGAACTTCGGATTTTTTACATTTGTCTTCGATGGAAACCCCCCCAGCTTCCTGTCCTAAGGACCTTCAGAGGGAACTGATTTAAGATCTCGCAGGAGGTAAAGGTTCGGGAGCAACAGAGGTGTTAATATGTAAATAGTGCACATTTACATAGTCTGGGTTATAGTTTTGTTCTCTGATGAAATATATATTATATTTGGACTAGTGAAGTTTCTGTGTATGTGCTTTTTGTAGCAGTACTTCAGCTGTATTGTATATCTTCACAAGAATTTCTTTTCCCCTGGGGCAGGGATTTCTCAGTCTGTAATTGGGGGATACCGTTTCAGGAGATCATTCTGCACAAGAAACCCCCCCTTCCCCCAATTTAAAACCTTAAATCAAATTATAATGCTGTGGTCTGCTATAAAATATTAAAGGCAGAACTGCAGGTCAGCAGATCCACTAAGAGTGTATTGACTTATACTACTAGGCTTTTGGGGGGAAGGTTGAAGTATCCATGCGTTTCTGGGGAACCCCTCGAACAGTCTCCAGCCCATTGCCATAGGAGACAGGGCGCAAAGACTCCAAGACACTACGTTCAAGGTCAAGAAAAATTGTGGTACAAGGCGCAGCAATCTTAAGATAGCCCATCACTGGCTGTATTTTGAACTGCTTGCCTTATCCCTACTCACAGGACGTATTAATAAGACTAGCTCATGTTGAATAAGGGAAATGCTGTGTGTAAATTTGGAAATTGTCATGAATATGGACTGACTTTATGGGCATTCAATGGAAACGTATTCGAAAACCCTTGCATTTGTGTAAATACAAGCACATGGGAATCATTTACACTTATTTTTAAAGTGTTGTTTGTTTCCCGTCAATCATTTAGAGAAGAGGCATTGAATTCAAAGATTTACCTCTACATTGCAGTTTTGGGGAGAGGGATAGAGATTGTCCCTTCATGCATACCCAGCTGTCTTCTCTAGGGCTGAGTTTAAATTCAAGTCATCCGAACTTAACAAACGGAAAAGATCTTCGGGGGGGGCAGTTCTCAGTGCTCTTCCTCTAGATGTGTTACACTACTGCTAACCAGCCCTCAGAAGAGTAAGCAGGGGTTATTACCAAGGATGTTTCTGTTGAGTGTTTCCAAAACGTCTGGTCCAGCGAAGCACTGTTAGCCTTTGTTTTGTGTGCACTTTTCCATCAACAGATGGACAGTCTACTGTGTCTTCATTCCTGCAAGGTGAAGTTCTTAATATCACCGTCGATGTCATCACCGTTGCTACACCCCCAAAGCAATCGTGTCCGTTCTCTGCTCAGTGGAATTGACAGAAACGGATATGCGCTTGGACAGGCTTGTAAACAGGGAGGTAACTGGAGAGAAAGTGGTAGAAATCTGAACAGCCGGGGTGCTTCAGATTCAACAGCGTGCTCTGATCTGTGCAGTAGGAAGGAATTCCAGACCAAATATCACCTCGTTCATGGTTGTGCTTGAGACAGGGGCTTCACGCTCAGTCCCTGGAAGGGCAGGTGTCTTGTGGTTTTTATTTTTTCCCCGAGCTGAGTTACATAGCTGGTATAATTATGTCATTACCCTCAGACCTGTAGTACTTACATCCACGAATGTAAGAATGATCAATCGTGAAAAACCTTCAGAAAAATCCTGTAAGTAATTTAATTAGTGAAATAAATAACCTATTAATAATTTCATGGACTGCTCAGGTTGGAATAAAAACCAAAAGGCACTAGCACAGGGAGTCCCAACTTGGGTTCTGGAAATCACCTATCCAGCAGAATCTGCAGGTTTCTTTTTAAATCGCCTATTTCCAAAGATACCGAACACTTCCTCTGTTTTCAATTAAACAGTCATTTCTAAAATTAAAGACTTTATAGACTAGGGCTAAAATCTAAGTATGTTTAGCCATCATGGACGAGAGGTCTCTTAATTGATCAGGTTATTTGATCCATTAGTAGTATTTATGTGTTGCCAGTCTTTACTAATAGGTAAGACAGAGAAGACTGACTGGATAGCGGCTCTCCAGGACCAGAGAGTGACCTGAAATAGACCTTCTCTGGGAATTGAGAATCAACCCCTGCTCTGCTCTTAAGATAAGGAAAGAAAATTCTATTACAAAAATGTAGTTATTTCTGTAATGTGCTGTTCTGCAATGTCAATAGATCTTTCGATAAGATGTCCATAGGGGCCGCTCCTTTTCACCAAACAGTGATCCTTAAAACATGTCTAGCAAATTCTTGGTTTCTACAAAGAAGTACTTTTTAAAAATAAATACAGGCTGTGGAATGGCAACTACTGTATGTTCATGGGCACTTAGCAGTTTTTATTTCCCAGCAGGGATGAAATTCTGAATCACAAAATTCTAACTTAGCCTGGTTAAAAAGACTGAAAGTTTGTTTTTGGCAGCTTTTTAGACTTGCTAACCCATATCCAGAGGATGGGCGCCTGTATTCTCTGTCTCTGTGGGAGAGATGGATGGTCCAGACTGGAGGTGGCTGCTCAGAGATTCTCTCGTTTATGCACCCTTAGTAACTAGAGCACTTTGCCATTGGAGTTGGTTATAAGAAATGAAACGGAAGCTCTGTAAAAGTGTAGCTTTAAAACAAATCTTTTTCACATAGCCTGGTTACTTAATTGCAGATTTAAAAAAATATAATTGGATTGTTTACTTAAGCAGTATATTTGGACTTAGTGGTCCAATGATTTAAAGAGAAAATAATTTATTACCAGAGGTTATTTGTAGTTCTCAACTCCCTATGCTGAGAAGGACGTCTCTGAACTGTGCTGCGTCCAGCTATTAAATAAGTGATCATTAATGGATTTTTAACATAGATTAGTCTGATATATGCCTGTAAGGAACTAACTGCTTGTCTCCGTCTTGCTGAATGGTAACATTCTGTATGCAGGATAATTAGATTTATTTGTGGCAGTATGGAAATAAAAAAAACAAAATCAGCTGAAGCACAAGACCAATTTAAAGACTCAGGTTAAATTAATTTGGTGGCAATATTGGTAATGATATTTTCCATTCCTGTAAACGGGAGTAAGGATCTCTACGCAACAACAAAATGTGAAGTGAACACACCTTATATACAGCCAGGGTAAAGTTCTTTTCAGCAGTGAGGTAATCTGTGTTCCTTCTTCGGGCAATTATTGAGAGAGTTGCTCCATGTTAATGCAACATTTTAAAGGCTTCGTGACTGGTGCTGATGTCACTAATGGTTAAAGTGGTCACTAGCTGGAGACAAAAAAGATATTACAGTGCATTTTCATATGCAGCCTATCATATGTCATTAAACCTTTATGATGAATACTAGGAGTGCATGTTATTGTAGTTTTAAAATGTAATTGACTTTTACACAAGGTGTACTGAGCATCAAAAGAAACCTATCACTCTATAAATGCATAGTTTTGGAAAAATAAAAGCCGTGGGCTGATATTGGTTCAACCATTTGCCACGTGATCATTCATGAACGACTGTGCAATATTCAGATGACTTGTAACTGTTTCACGAGAACTAAATGAGAGAATTGATTTGGCACAGGTGATGAGATGATTTAACCTCTTGAGTCGCAACTGGTGAGTGTCAAGACAGAATAAATCAGAAAAGGAACCAATAATAAAACAAACATTCCTTTATGCCATGGGTTTGTTGAAATAGTACCTCATATAGCATTGTTTAGGCTTTGACTAAAGGCTTTTTTTCCTGAGCCCCTATGGACGCGAGTGAGTGTGGAGAGGACATGCTGAAAGATTTGCACAACTTTGCATCTTTGTGGATTTCCAAGTGTGAAGGTCTGGACAGGAGTTGTTTAGGCACTAGAGCATCTAACTACCTGGCACAATATTGATCAGAGCCCTGGGACCTGAACTTGCTTCTCCTCCTGCATGGTCATGCTGACATGACAGCATTCCAGAAGGATAATGCACATCTTCAAGCTGGTCATGTAAGCATGACTTTGAAAGAGGAGATTGTGACCGGCATACAGCGCCAGCCCTACCTGCCAGACTTGAACCTCATTGAACAGGTGCGCGGTGATTTGAGATGATGTGGGGCATCTAGGGCTCAGAGACCAGCTCTCCAATCTGTTATGAGAGGAATGAGGCAGGATTACACATGACAGTATCCACAACGACTTGCAAGGCATTGGTTACAGATGTACATCTTTTATTGTTTCCGATGGTCTACTAGCTTGCGAGTTTCAGTTTCAGCCCCCAGTAGGCGATAAGCATAATTAATTTATCTAGGTTGTGTCTCTTCATTAAAGTTCAGTGCACCTGCTACAAAAATTACTTTGTGATTAAGTTATGTTTCTTTTGATGCACAGTTGTTTACTCAATATTGTAAAATGCAGCCTGCTCAAATTTGAGTCCGCACTTTTATTCCAGACCTATGAGAAGTTACTTGAACAGCATGACTGCACAATGTGAACCTCCTGCCACACAAACTGAACAGCCCCATGTTTTAGGAGATCGGAGGCAGCAGAATTGTTTTTTATTTTCTGAGGGTAGCCAGGTTGGTGTAAATCACCATACCTCCCGAGTTTAAAGTATTCAGGATGCTGAGGACCTTAGGTCAAATTCTGTGTGAAACAAAAGGGTTATCTAACCACTGAAAGACTACATTCAGGACACAACTGCCTGGTATTTGCAAGCACACAAATTGCTTCCAATCCAAGTCCACCGTTGAAGCTTCTGGGTCTAAAACTTCATTCTATTTGTCCAGGTGGAAAATGTGTGAAAAGGTGACTCAATAGGCAGAGTTGAGGCCAGAGCTTGCCCTTCTCCTTCAATCTGATAAATCAGACTTTTTTTAAATAAGAATTTGAATTTTGTATGCACATGTGTACAGGCTCCTGGACGTAAATCTATGTGAATGTGTGAAAGTGCACTGTAAAAATGATATATTTATACAACCTTAACGTAATAAATCCAACTGCAATTGTTTATAAAAAAAACTGAAACCTTAAAAAAAGTTATTGCCTTACAACTCTGGATTCTAAAGCCAGAGCTAAGAAATATGCCAAAAGCAAAGAAAATATACTGTACTTACACTATGTGTAGTGTAACTCTTAGAGAATGAAACTGTGTTTACTACTTTGTAGAAAAGAAAAATATGTATTACATTTCACTTGTTGTATAAGCTGGAATAAAGCTTAAAAGAACCAGGCGTGGTTGGTATTGTCTGTTTCTCCTAAACCTGACAACAAATTCTGTAATTGAATTTTTCAAAAATTACATAATAGAGGTCTTTAATGGCTGAAAGTGTTTTTTGGCTTTATAGACAGCATTTTGAAGCAAAAGACAGAATAAGACTTCCCTCTCTACTGTACCTACAGTAAGTGCTTTTCTTTCAGCTGTACATTAGGCTTTTACTCTGTACTGCAGTATTGAGTTAAAGCTGAATGAAGACACCAATGAATCACTCAATCAACTAAGCATTGCTTTATGAAGGAACAAGTAAAGGTTTATTCTATGCTGAAAAGAGAAGAAAACATTTGGTGTGAAGCCTGAAGAAGGCTCCACGGCCTAAATGGTGTTTCATTTTTCAGCGTAGAATAAACCTTTACTTGTTCCTTTGCAGCCAACGCATACTGACGCAGCTACCTGCTTGAATTGCAGTTTTACAGCAGAAAGTAGCCCACTGTGAGATGTTTTTTCCTCAGCTGGCTAGAGGGTCAGACTGATACCTTCCTCTTGTAGGAAGAGATAAATTAGTGATCGAATTCTTTTTAAATACAAGCCCATGTTTATCGATACACCCAATGGACCCCATCACTCCAAAACTTTTTTTTTAGACATTTTAGGTGCTGCACTGAACATTTGTATGTCTTACCATTTAAGACAAACTCAACACGGGACAACAGGTGAGTTTCAGAATCAATTTGTTATAAGGCGGTTACAATTAGATGTACATTTTATACAAACACTGTACAGATTTTGAGCATGCCACTATGGCACACAGTACCAGTATTACAGGTTTTTACGTAACCTGCCCCAGCTGCACTTATGCTACACCTATTTGTCCACAAATGTACATCTGAAGTTTGGCAAAAGTATCTGGACTAAATTAAAAAAAACTTTGTTCAATGGAAGTTAAGGAGAAAAAATGATATTTACTGTGAATTGACATAACTTCTAAAGTAGAATATGTTCCAGAAAGTACAAGTCTGACAATGAAAGGCCACTGTATAGAGAGGAATAAAATCCAAAATGAAGTGTTGAAACTGAAGCTTTTGTGTTTGGAGTTCATGGCCACACTGAAATCTTACAAGCTGCAGGAAAGGAAAACAAACCAGGGCAGTTAAATACTGGGTAACATGAAAAATCAAAAAGGAAATTAAATATTCTGTAGTATTCTCTAAAGTAAAATCTAATAATTTGTGTATAAATTCGTGTTTAACACTTTTCAGATATATTGGGGAAAATAAGTCATATTCTACAGTACATGTGCTGTGTGTTTGACTTAGAGATGCCTAGTGTGATTGGGTCACCAGACTGAGATACAATGCCTTACACCTATTAGTATTCTCCACACAATTCCCTGCTTTGTTATGACTGCTTTACAAACAGCAAATCTGGGAGTCACACTGAACTTTTCATGAGATGAAAGCTTTGCAGTCGCGCCAGTTTCTTCAGATGCTGGGCTCTTGGTAGGGGGTACGGGCTGCATGGCGACATTCCCAGGCTCAGAGCACGAGCTCGCTGGGCATCTTCCCTCCCGTCAGTCCTGCCAGGAGGTTGTTGGCAGCCAGCACAGACATGATGCCCCTCGTAGAGTAGGTGGCACTGCCAATGTGTGGCAGGATAACTGAAACCATCGTGGGAAAAAAAAAATGACAAGTAAGAGCACAACAAAATGAAGAATGCAGACTGTAGTTGATTCAGAGACTCACTGATTGCATTCTCAAGTGGTTATCGCAATTCAGGAGTGTCACCATGATATCTAGAATCTTAAGACTTTAAATGTAACTTCTGCTTATGTCTGTGCAAAACTATGCACCTTGTTTCTTTTGAAGTATTTGTTATGGAAGTAAACATCTGCACTAAAAGGAACTGTATACTAGTACATATGAGCTAATTAATATCACTTAATTAATCAATCAATTAATTAATCACTTAATTAATATCACTTAATTAATTTCAATATAAACAAACTGTATTATTTCACAAACATCACATAAGCGACTTACTGAAATTTAAAGTGGCAGACTGCAAATGTGAACTACAATTTCAGCCCATTCTGGATCCGACTCTTTCATCTGCCACTCACAGTCTTGGTCTTACCGCAGTTCTTCAGCTTCAGAAGAGGGTGGTCAGGGGGCAGGGGCTCAGGGGTGGTGACGTCCAGACCAGCCGCAGCTATCTGTCCACTGGACAGGGCCTCGTACAGGTCCTCCTGGTTCACCACGGCACCTCTGGACAAACCAGAAAACAGAAATACCTGCTGGGTGTACCCCTTTATCTCGCCTTGCTCCAACTGCACACTCTGCCTATCAAAGCCATAACAGAAACGACACAAGTCGAAGAAAACGAAGAAGTCAGGTTGCAGGACGTGTGCATTTTTATACCCTGGACAATAAATGCCCTTTTATAAAGCTTTCAGTATCAACCACAGGCAACTCTATTCACCAAATGCCAGAATAATGTAGGTTTTAAATTAGCAATCAATGAAGAACCAGGGATATGACTTCTATAAAAATAATTTAGTTTCGTTAAATCTCGATGCCAGACTGTATGTAAACTACCGACATCATGTTCCCCGAAGACTGCAGTTGTCCATTCCTGATGGATATGAGCGCACACAGTGCCCAGATAAAGAGCACATGGTTCTCATGTGGGCAACGAAGGCAGTGGGACCTTTCTGGCACCTGGGCTGGCGTTCCGTTTGGTCATTAGGAGCGGTCAGTGTATTTGTTGGAGGGGACAAGAGCACTCGCACGCCATCTGATGTCTGTGGGGTTGAATGCATTTTAACTGCCAGGCTATGGTGCTCTCACCTCAGTGAGGTACACGGGCACACTTTCCTCTTCCCTTTCAGGAACAGGAGGACAGGGAGGAGGGTTTCATATTTTAGAGATTTGTGTCATTCTCGTGACATTTGATATGGTATTAACAGGTTCAACCATTACTTCGCTCAATCAAATACATCCGATTAATTACATATTTCCTATGAAAAAACATCATAGGGGAGTAACATAAACAGCAAAGCAACTGCCTAGTTAAAACGTGGTCTGCTGTACCTGCTGGAGTTGACAAACACTGCGGTTTTCTTCATTTTGCCAAAGAAGTCCTTGCTGCACAGCTGTTGCGTTTCAGGAGTCAAAGCACAGGACACAACCACAAAGTCGGACTCTCCCAGTAGTGCGTCCAAAGGCACTGGAGACAAGAGGGCTGGGAATTAGGATCTTCCGGATTGACGCGAGCTCAAGAATGGAGAGGGGCAGCACACAGCCCGTCTGCTCTCCCGCTGTGCCCCTTCCCTCTGTTAATTAATAATAATAATAATAATAATAATAATTGCTTACACTTATATAGCGCTTTTCTGGACACTCCACTCAAAGCGCTTTACAGGTAATGGGGATCCCCTCCACCACCACCAATCTGACTTCTATAAGTCAGATGCGACGGCAGAACGCTCACCACACATCAGCTCTCAGTGGGGAGGAGAGCAGAGTAATGAAGCCAATTCATAGAGGGGGATGATTAGGATGATTGGTAAGGGCCAATGGGAAATTTGGCCAGCCCTACTCTTTTCGAGAAACGCCCTGGGATTTTTAATGACCACAGAGAGTCAGGACCTCGGTTTTACGTCTCATCCGAAGGACGGCGCCTATTTACAGTAGAGTGTCCCCGTCACTACACTGGGGCATTAGGACCCACATGGACCACAGGGTGAGCGCCCCCTGCTGGCCCCACTAACACCTCTTCCAGCAGCAACCTTAGTTTTTCCCAGGAGGTCTCCCATCCAGGTACTGACCAGGCTCACACCTGCTGAGCTTCAATGGGTTGCCAGTTGTGAGTTGCAGAGTGATATGGCTGCTGGCTCTGTTCCTACAGGGGCTGTTTCTCCCACATCAGCGTGGCCCCATCCTGCTCTCAGCCTGCACTCACAGATTCAATTCACCACAGCAGCTAATGTGCACTCGCCTCCCCTGCCTAATAAAACTGATAAGGGGGCAGAGCAGTGGCACTGTGGCTAAGGATCTGCGCTTGTGGGTGGAAGGTTGCCGGTTCAAATCCCACGACCGACAGAGGCCCCCGAGCAAGGCCCTTAACCCCAGCTGCTCCAGGCGTGCCGTATAAATGGCTCTGACCTCAAGCTTCTGTCTTCCCGTCTGTGTGTCTCATGGAGAGCAAGCTGGGGTATGCGGAAAGACAAAGTCCTAATGCAAGAAATTGCATATGGCTAATAAAGTGATCTCTTATGTGTAGAGAGAGTATTGGGTGTGACTCAACTAGCACAGGGCAGGGCAGCTTAGCTGCCTGAACAGGCTGCTCAAACCCCCTATGTAGTCTGATGCAAGGGTGTAAATGGGGTGGTTGCAGAGGGATGCAAGACACAAAGGGAAGACCTGCGTGCGAGATTTATATAAGCAGGCGAGTGGAACTGTGCGAGAATAGGAGACTGAGGATCTAACCATCCTCCTGAAGTTCTGTTATATACACGAGCAGGTGGGGCTCGTTTGGCACAACGGTTTGCGCTCGTTTCAGTTTTTCCCGGCTGTAGACACTGCAGCAGAAAAGATAAGTTTCGTGTATCTAGCCCTTACAAATGTCCCCCACCTAAGGTAGTAAGTCTGGAAGATGCAGCACCTGGTGCTGACTTCTACAAGAGCCGCCCGCTTTTCGAAACCACGCCTGGATGAAAGGGCAGCCCAGTGTGCTCTATCAGGTCTCCCGTCAACCCTCATCTCCGCACTGCTTGCCCTGTGGCTCTTACCAAACTCTCCTTCCACCTTGGAGGCCTCTGGCTTGGGTGTCCGGCCCCAGTATAGCAGACGTTTCACTCCAAAGGGCTTCAGCCTCTTGGCAATGGCCAGACCTGGAGGCAACAGAGGCATAGTAGAGTCACACTGACGTCTTTTCATCATGAAATTCAGTACGTTGGCAGCAACTTGAATCATTTTTTTCAGAACTATGAAGAGGCTGACATCGTACCTTGAAAACGTCACATGAGGAACCTTAAATTTCCTTAAACTGCAGTGTTTCCTTGAAATGTCAACATGGCTTGGCTTAAGGAACAATACTGCTTAACTAACTTCTTGTAGTCATCAAGCTTCTAGCAATCAAATACGCTAGAAGGCTTCCTCTCATTTAAAACCTCTCGTATTCTTTAAGTATTGGTCATCCCCGACACGATATTGTCCTGTTTTTTACATGTATTTACAGAATACATGTTTGTGTCTCTACCATTTTGCTTTTGAAACTTAAAAATAATAAAAAAAATGAAATGTTTGCCTTCTACATATCAGTGACGGACTGTCTGAAGCACAGCCGAATCATTTCTCGTCATGCTTCTACAATCCAGAAAACTAGAAAGGCGTAATTTTCTGACGGTGTTTTCAGATTCCTGCGAAAACAGACAGCTGGGGTAGAACTCAAGTGGCTGAAGGGCTTAGCCATCCCGTAATTATCCGTTCTCTACCATGGGGCACTCTGCTACTCTGATAATGCTGCAATAGCACTATCTGTGGAAACTTTTCTACTGCACACAGCTCCAGATAGCACCATCCCACTGAGCGGATTTCACAGGTCATCACAGGGCACGCTATCACTTCATGTTACTTTGAGTCTAACGATTCTGAGTCGTTTCTAACCTCCTCAGAGGGAAATCTAAATCCAGCTTGGGGCGATTCAAAAATCTGTTACCCCAAGAACAGCTCCAGCTGCATATACTCAGAGTCAGCAGCAAGAGGACTTTTCAATATCTGCCTACAGCTGTCATCTAGAAAGCTGAAATAAAATTCACTTTGCCTAAAATTACAGTTGGTCATCCGAGTATTCAAAATGTCGACGCCTAGAAATGTTGCAGAAAAACACACAGTGCTGATTCTGGCTCTTGACAGTGACACCAAGTTGATTCGGACAATAACTCCAGTGACTGTGTGCAATGCCTTGTTTTAAACAGGCATCCACCAAAGTGAATCATTAGCTGGTTTATCTATGAGGTTAATCTTTATGAGTGTGATGTTCCCTGCCAGTACTATGCAAAGGCCAATGACCTGGCATGATCAGATTATCTGTCATTGGTGGCCTCAAACTATTATTAAGCATTTCTTTAATTTGTGCTTAGGCAATTCTTTAGGGTTGACCATGTTAATGCTTCAGCGGCAAAAGAAATACCTATTCGTCCAAGGCCAACGACACCCACGGTGCTCCCAGACAGGCCATAACCACACATCCACAACGGCTTCCAGGTGCTCCAGCCTCCACTGGATGAAAGAATCAATGTCAGAGGGCAAAGATCAAAGGTCATGTCCCCTCCCTTCGCAGAGCGGAAATATAAACCTTTCAGCATTCCGCCCAATAACAACACAACTTGTCTGGTTAGATCACAGAGGTCGTTCAAGGCTGCCTGGGACAGCAGCTGAAAGAGAGACTTATAATTACCGTTAGCTGCTACAGGAAGAGACGTTACATTAGAGACAGGTACACTGTAATTTCTGAGCCATTCTCTCACCCAGGGGGGGACAGTCTAGGATGAGCTGCAGAAGGAGTACTGCTCAGAAACTTGAGAATTAAGAAAAAGTAACAGGCCTTTTATTTTCCATGATGTGTTTGTTACCATGAGGGTCACCAGTTTGGTTTCACGACATTATATTTCACAGTTTGAACCTGCAACACATCTCTCCTCCTGACTTGTGGGAAAGTTAAAAAAAACAAACGAGGCCCGACTCAAGGCAGAAGCCGGTGTGGAACAGGAACGGGAACAGGAACCGATACACACACTCCCCGCATCCAACTACACGAGTCGGCGTCTGTGCCGAGACTTACTTCTTCACCTCCGCCACGGCCTCCGGGATTCTCCGTGCTGTGGCCAGCAGGAGTGCCACGGTGAGCTCAGCTGTGGCATCTGTCAGCACGTCAGGAGTGTAGCCGACTCTTATGCCCCTGAAACACAGCCAATGAGCAGCGAGGTGTGAGACAGCACTGCAACGCGGAATCTGCACTGGTGAATCCTGCAGCACCTGGCTTGGCACAGAGAAAGGGACACTAGAGGAATAAAGCACCAGATCCTGAGACGACGGAAACACTTATATCTCTCATGATCCTAGTCTGTGGCTTAAACAGCCACGTGTAACTTTAGGCAGACACGTGGCCAATTGGAGGAAAGATATGGGGAAGGCAAGGTCTGCTTTTGGATCTACTGAGGCTGTGAGGCACGAGAGTTGGTGGTGCTGACCGGTTTCTGATGTCTTCAATGGCAAGGTGGTCAAAGCCGACAGACAGAGTGCTGATGACCTTCAGATCCGGCCCTGGAGACGAAGACCAAAAAAAAAAAAGCAGCTCTAAAAAAGTCTAACAAGTCAAACAAACTTCAAAAACCGAAACAACATTGTTGACATCAATCCGTTGGCATGGGGAGACGACAGCCACAAGATGGCACGCAATTATTAAGTCACTAAAACGAATGACTAATCCCATGAATTCTCATTCATCTCGTGGATAATCTCCTATGAGAAAATACATTCAGAAGCTTACCGGCATGAATCATTTCTACCCACCGCTGTCACATAAGCTCTGGCCTCACCTTTCTGACCTGGAAAGAATCTCGCTTTATACAGTATAACCGCAACTACAGCAGTGGCTTTTTTTCTCTTTAATATTAGAACCTGCCCTTTTGCCTTAACAGATGGTATTGTGAGAAATGACCGTGATCATAACCAAAACACACATCAATTCCAAGTGAGTTTACGTCAGCGTGACATATTTTGAATGTTGGAAACTGCACTGCATAATTTGCCGTTTTTAGTTTATATACACGTTATACTTCCACCACGTCAGGACCACAACAGGGGTTTTTTTTTTTTTGCCCTGCCTGGGAAGGTATCACCCCCCCGCACCAACGCGGCTCCAACGGGGAAAGGGAAATAAGGCGAGAACGGACCCACCTGCAGCATCCAGCACCTCCTGGTCGATATTGTCCGACAGAAGACAGAGCAGCCCCCGAGCCCCCGACACTCCCTTCAGCAGCTCCGCCTGGGGGACGGGCTCGTCCGAGTCCCACAGTTGCACGTGACATCTGAGACACACACAGATCCACGCTGCGTTACGCGTCACGCATCGTGCACGAAACACGGGGCCTCTTGGGACGACTTTCATCAGGGAAAATGACAGCAGCTTCGGGGACTCAGGGTGCATACAGATTTGATAATATCACTACAGGACTGGCGAGAAGCGTGCCCAGGATGACTGTTTGCAGACACCGTTCAGCTGCGGAGGACTTCTTCTGTGTTGCTACAGATGCTCGATTAGAATACTGTATATACAGTGATGAAAGCACAATGGGAAGCACTTTTCCTGAATTATGTTTATATGCAAGTATATATCGTGTGTAGGTGTGAAATATTACATGTAAAAAAAACTGGGTGGCAACTAAAGGTTAAGTGATCTCGTATCCTATAATGCTACTAAAATATTACTGTGCAGTAAGAGCTGTGGGGGCTTGCATATTGGTAGATGGCTTCAATTAGATAGTTCTTTGGGGAATCTGTCTTGAAGACTGAGGAAGAAACGTTACTGTTGGAAACACCAAGCTCATAAAAAAGTCTCAGGTGCAGTATTTATGTTTACATATCATTTCTGTCTTCCATTGCAGACAATGTTGACTAGGCAATAAAAAAGCAATCAATGTTAGGATATATAGTTGTATACTGTAAAATTCAAATCAAGGGTTGACGGTTTTCCATTGAAAACTGCTGTACATACAGGAGGAGATTTACCTTTTCCACCACTAAAATGCAGTATTTTTCTGTAGCACTAACCATACACAGGTTGCCTACTGTATGTTCTCTAAACGTTGAAGTAAAGGTTTAGTAATTTAGGTTGTAATTATTATTTTTAAATTTCGACTCTATAGAGTTCGCTGCTAATCCCCGCGGGACTGTTTTCTTTTCCTTTGAAGAAATTTTGCCTGTGGGATTCTGGAAGGATATTTAAAATAATCCTGTATTGTTATTTTTGATAGGGATTCACTTAACGTTGTTTCTTGTGGACTGGAAAGGTTATTTTTGAATGAGTTTCGTTTAAAAGACACAAAGACAAACAGAAGTTCAGAATATCTTAAAGGAGTTTTTTTTCCCAACAGCACACCTGTAACTGAGGCCTGCTGTACGACCCCAGAACCGCTGTACAATTCTGACCCAATCAATGAACGTTATTCACAATACATTAAAGTACACGTCTTACGCATATTGCGTACTGTTGCAATTCTAAATCATGAAACGATCCCTGTTAAAAAAGAAAATCAGCCTCGTTATTCCAGTAATTTACTATAAATTACTAAAGCATGCGTAATTCTTAATAAAGCATGCTAATCTGTTTTTTTTTTTCAAGTTCACATGCACTTTTAACTGCACTTGCACACACACACACATATTCTACAGCACCGACACAGTAAACTCAAGGAACTGTAAAACGCTCACATTCCCGACTGTGACAAAACCTCCAGTCCCTCCTGGGGTATTCTCCTAGTGACGAACACCTTCACGAGCTGCTGAGCGGCCTGCATTTGGGAACACTTGTACGAAAGCAAGAGAGCGCTTGTCTGCAAGGGGACAAGGAAGAGAGGAAAAAAAAAACAACTCGAGAGGCTTCACGTCTCCAGTCCTCTGAATGAGGCGTGCGCACCGGCGGGACGTCGTCTACGTGCAGTCGCTCTCGCAGAAGAGCAGAGAGCGCCACCTCGTGTTTTCCTTTGGGCCACACCAGTAGTGTGTAAAGGACCCACCGTCTCGAGTAAAACCGCTTACGGCATTCTGACAATTACTTTGTGACACTTGTTTTCATTCGTTTTTCGACCGACATAAATACACGACACATAAGCTAGATATTAAAGTAATATGACAGAATATGTCTTTATTTTTGGGGGGCACGGGTGTTTCGTCTGAGAACAATTTACGAAAAGGAAAAAACGCAGCATTTAGAATCTCTGGCCCGTGCCCTCCCTAATCTTCCCTCATAAAAAGAGGTTAAACTGAAGGATAAAAAACAGAAGACAGAACAAAAGAACAAAATACTGATTCCGCTGAACAGTGGAGTAAGAAACAAAAAAAGTGGAAGGCCTGTCCCATCAGATATCACCTTAATGCCAATGAGCAGCAGTTTAAGGTCTAGGGTGTAGAAGGGAGACTCACAGTCTCAAAATAGTTCAGAAATGATTGTCAATCTTTAAAAAAAATAAAGGTGGATTTGCTAAGTGTGTATTTAATTTTCTCAAAATTGAATCTCATCTCTAATCCGTTGAACGAACGTGAGTTGGGGCAGCTTGCAAAGAGAACTGTAAAAGCCAGGCTGTCAGACTGTACGTGTGAGAGGGTGAGGTTATCAGGCGGCATGCCAAAAACAGCAACAAAAGGAGCGGGTTCCATTTCAAGATGAGGAATATAAGAAAAAGAGGCAAAAACGGAGGACCAGAAATGAACCATTTTAGGAGGAGAACAACAAGATATAAAGTGGCACCCACAACTATGAGCTTGGCCACATCTGTCACGTGTTTGGTCAAAATTAGGAAAACGTCTGGCAAGCTCAGACTTAGACATATGTAGGCAGTGTATAATTTTAAACTGTACAAGACCATACCTGGCACTGATGTGGGCTCCCACTGGCCCTTTTGAATAACTTTGTCCTGATTTTCTACCCACAACATTTTAACTACAGACACGGACAGACTATGGAATGAAAGAAATGAGTATTATTTTTCATAGAAAACTAACTGCTACACAATGTGTTGTATTGACCCCCCCAAAAAAGCTTTTGACAATGAACAAATGTTTTAAAGAAAACTTTTATTGACTTTTGGAATATTTCAGTCGACCAGGCAAAGGAAGAGGTAATTTATACAGCTATCTTTAATACCTCCGGCAGAAAGTACAACACAACCAATATGTAATGTGTTTTACAAACCCCTATGCCTGCACTGTGATACGAAAAATGTAGGATCTTTGGGCATCAAAAATATTATTTCAGTGGGGACATAATTGCATTTTATAACTGTTAAATGTTGGCTGACAAAGAGCTTTGCATAGTCATTGCACTCAGTAATTAAAGGCAGTCCTGTGCCACACAGTTATGTCCATTGATTGATTGGCAAATATCCTGTGGTAACAGTTAAATTAGGTTTTTGGGGAAAATATGACCTAGCTCCAGGAGCCACTTTTGAGAAATGCACCCATGTAGAGGAGGCCAAAGCTACCCTCGTCAGGCGTCTGGGGAAGACAGCGAATACCCATAAGGCCAAGGGTGCCCTGGCCATTCCTGCTCAGCGTTTACAGCTTCAGTTCCTTGGGCATGGGCTCTCCCTTCAGGCCAGCCAGCAGGTTGTTCGCCGCCAGAGCAGACATGGAGTTTCGGGTGGTGTAGGAGGCGCTGGCGATGTGGGGCAGGATAACTAAATGGAGAAGGAAGAGGGTCACCTCCATTCCTATCACAGGCATGCATGGGACATGAGGTGTATTTGTCTTCGGCAAACAAAACCTTTTTAGGGTTTATCCAGCAGAATGGGAGGTTTGAGTGTTGCTGGATGCAGTGCAGGTTTTCACAATTTATTAGAATTGCCTTCTAAAAGTATAAGAGTTCATTGTTGATGGAATAATAATGTTTCTGTGTACATTTCTTTATTGCAATTTAACATTGTCAGATGTCTGCATGTTTTGCACCTTGTGCTCTTTGTAAGCCTCATTTTTTCAATGTGGGTTTGTATTATTTTTTTAATGAGAAAAAATGTGAAGTCTGATTTAATTGATTATTAATACAAAAAACTATGGGTCTGTTTTAAGATTATGGGCCTAACATGATTTAAAGGGGAACCGGCATCCTGATTTCTCAGACTGGTTATTAAATCTTGGTAACAAAATAAATTCATTGATGTTATAGGGAAAAAATCACAATTTTCACAGATTCGCCATGTTGTCACAAACTTGCCTTAGAGTTCCCACAAAAAAAGAAAAAAAAGTTCCCACAAACTGTGACGTGACGCCCTTCCTGCTCCCTAGTTTCTGTAATAACTAATGTAATGTGATGTACGAGCGAATAAATACAGGTTATGCAGCCGAAATTTCACTGCAGAAATGTTCCAACATGATCTGCCTGCAGAGTTAACAAGTAAGTAGTATTTGTGGGCAAATCGAATCCCAAACTTGAAAGCGATATTTCTATTGGATTAAACGAGACGTATTCATAAGCCTGCTTGTTTACAATCTAATATGGCCACAACAAGTCACCAGCAGTTTTTTGCCTTGTTCTGAATCACAGAACATGGCGCTGCACATACCTGGACATTTTGTCTCTTTTGTAATGTAAATTTGAGGTTTTCCAAGTTACTGTGTACATTTTACTTTTACTGCGGTTTGAAATGCACTCCTCGATGCCAATTCCATCTAACCCTGAAATATGATAATAGCGTCATAGTTCCCCTTCAAGTGCCTGATATTATGCAGCCTCAAGCAGGCCTGTGCTGACAATGTTAAAGCACCCGAGGGCCAGCAATGTCCAGGTGAGCAGGGAAGGCTTCATGCCTTTTGCAATGGTGTTAATTAATAATAATTATGAATAATTGCTTACACTTATATAGCGCTTTTCTGGACACTCCACTGAAAGCGCTTTACAGGTAATGGGGACTCCCCTCCACCACCACCAATGTGCAGCCCCACCTGGATGATGCGACGGCAGCCATAGTGAGCCAGAACACTCACCACACACCAGCTGTCAGTGGGGAGGAGAGCAGAGTAATGTAGCCAATTGATAGATGGGGATTATTAGGAGGCCATGATTGGTAAGGGTCAATAGGAAATTTGGCCAGGACGCTGGGGTTACACCCCTACTCTTTTCGATAAAAGCCCTGGGATTTTTAATGACCACAGAGAGTCAGGACCTCGGTTTTACGTCTCATCCGAAGGACGGCGCCTGTTTACAGTATAGTGTCCCCGTCACTATACTGGGGCATTAGGACCCACATGGACCGCAGGGTGAGCGCCCCCTGCTGGCCCCACTAACACCTCTTCCGGCAGTAACCTTAGTTTTTCCCAGGAGGTCTCCCATCCAGGTACTGACCAGGCTCACACCTGCTGAGCTCCAGTGGGCTGCCAGTTGTGAGTTGCAGGGTGATATGGCTGCTGCGTGTGGCGTTGCATGTCGGCCAGACTTACCGCAGTTCTTCAGTTTGAACAGAGGGTGGTCAGGGGGCAGGGGCTCAGGGGTGGTGACGTCCAGTCCGGCTGCAGCTATCTGTCCACTGGACAGGGCCTCGTACAGGTCCTCCTGATTCACCACGGGACCTCTGGACACAGCAGACAAAGGTGGGGAGAAAGGAGGCAACTGACCTGATTTTCACTATAAACTACACATTTTATCCTGTAGGCTAGATCCCACCCTAAGAGAGATCTATACATGTATCTATTTTATCTTAAATTTTGTTGCAGTTTCTTCACGTTTTGAAAGATGAAGCGTCACCTTCAGTAAACTGATTTGTTACATTTTTGAAAGTATAAGAAATAAACAACCCATTTTTGAGGTAGGACACAACACTACTGTTTGAGAATTCAACCTCATTTCGACATAACATGTCCACTTCACGTCACTTACAGGGACAGAACTGGAAGGCTGAGAAACCGGGTGGATGGCTAAGACATCACTGTACCTGTCTCATTATTGCTCAAGGGAACTTTATGAACCAGGCCTACCCCAGCTCAGCAGAAGATCTGACAGAGGCGAGGGAGGGAGTGGTTCGAACCCTGGGTGTGCCGTACCTGCTGGTGTTGATGAACACGGCCGTCTTCTTCATCTTGGAGAAGAGGCTATGGTTACAAATGCCCTGCGTCTCGGGAGTCAGAGCACAGCACACTGCCAGGAAGTCAGACTCCCTCGCCAGCTCATCCATGGTCACTAGAGAAGCAGGAAAACTTAAATGGAGTTCATTCCAGCAGCCTGCCAAGCTCCTGACACGGCCTCACCTGGTCTTGTACTCCACCAGTAGTTCATGTGGTGGAAATTTCCAAATATCCATCCTCTTGAAAACCCCCTTGAGTGAATATCCAGTTTTGTTTTACGTTCAGTTATACAGTAGGTAAAGGGTCCATACTAGAGGCACAGCCCCTCACTGGATCATCTTGGTTTCTGTGGTGTTAAGTGCACTAGAGAGCATGTGAGACTCCCCACAGACAGGACACTGATCCATCAGGGTTACCTCCCCGAGCAATGTTTGTCCCCACTTAAACATCTGGGTGGACTGGAACATCTGGGGTAAAACGCCCCATATAAAGACTCTGAAAACTCTCTGCTGGCTACATTGGCTGAGCACTTCGTTTTCTGCCTCCACTCACCATACTCTGCTTGTATCTTACTGGCCAGCTCCGTTCTTGGGGCCACATCCGTGTAGATGAACCTCTTGACTCCAAAGGGCTTCAGGCGCTCGGCGATGGCCACCCCTGCCACCCACAACAAAGAGGTTAGCAGCACATCAAGCCCTCGCCTACCTTCCAGAGGCCTCATCAATTTGAAATCCTCTCACATCATTAAACAACAACACCGGTGGACAAAGAACAAGGCCTTCGCCCTCAACCCGGACACTTGTCATTGCCAAGTGCTGCGCAAAATCTTTGCTGGAGATAAGTGGACATTTATTTTCATTACGTAGTGACCTGCCCTCTGGAAGATTCATTCTGCAGATGAACCTTTTTCAAATACAGTTCTCTTGACACAATGAGGCTGCGTCGGCAGAAATAATAAAAATAATAAAGTTATGTTTGGCTCTTTTGAAGCTCTCTTTTACAGATTATTAGTAGGATTAATAGCTTAATAATAATAATCAACTTATAGGAGAGCAGGCAACAGGTCATTGGCTGCAGTCTACTGCAAATCCTATTTTGACCACTGAAAATACAGAACGTGGTGTGAAAGCAGGGGTGTCCGGGTCCTCTGGAAGATAATAAGAGTGGGATTGTGGGCATTCCTACCTATCCTGCCCAGGCCCATTATTCCCACAGTGCTTTGATTGAGCTCATAGCCACACAGCCACATTGTCCTCCAGGTCCCCCAGCCTCCACTGCAATTAAAGAAAAAGCACAGAGCCCTTAATCAGCTGTGAGCATGGAAATGTGTGGGGCAGTTCTGCATTGCATTCTAATTTGCTGCACTTGTAACAAAAGCACACACACACAGTAACACACACTGCTCGTTCTCATCTGCTAGCTACCGAAGCCCCAGCTTTTTAAATCTGCAGAGACTGTAAACTCGCACTGGGGCCTGGTGCTACAGATGGACCCCCACTCACCCCCTTTTTACATAAATCAAAGGTCTCCGAGTATCTGACTTCTGCAGCATATCTGCCTTTGAGATCAGCGTTTCCAGGACACGTTCACTGTATTCCATCGCACACTGAACACTCACAGTGCTATCCTGTTCCTTTCTATGTCAAACCACCGCACGGCCACTGTTTGCTACAGCACCCTGGCTTTTAATTCCCTGAATGGCTTTCATACCTCCCAGCAGGAATCAACACGTTGGGTTTTTTTCCCCCCCATGTGCACAAAACAGCTTTGCTTCAGCTAAAAGCGCCTTTGGTCCTTTCTTTCTAAAATGCGAGGCAGGTGCTGTAGGCAAGTTCAGTGTTGACCTGTCTGTCAGTGTTGACCTTGACCTGGAGCAAGTGGCCTCCGACTCTGGGCCTACAGAGCCCTTATCCTCCAGGTCTGAGACGCGTCTCCAATCAGTAGCTAAAAAACAGAACCAGTAACTCTGGAGGGCCAGCGTGGGAGATCTCGGGTGTTGGGATAAGGAATTATAGGACGGGCCGAGGCCGTAGCGCACAGGGTGAAGGGGTGAAGGGTGATAGGCGACTGGGGACTTGCGTTTTGGCCTCCTCCACAGCCTCGATGAGCCGGCGCGAGGTGGCGAGCAGCAGGGCGACGGTCAGCTCGGCCACGGCGTCCGTCAGCACGTCCGGAGTGTAGCCCACGCGTATCCCCCTGCACGGAGACACGGACATCGTGAAGAAGCCAGGTCTGGCAGGCGTTTCCCCCCGCCATGAACCCGGCAGGCTCGCAGCACCTAGGAGGGACACAGGGCTGCACTACCACTCTGCTCAGAGGGTACCCTTGGGAGATTATAGCTGCTTTGTCTAATCAGTGCACCACCGGTACTGTCTCTCATCTGTCGATTTCCAGATCAACAGCTTTTTCACAGCGGAAAAGCAAGGAAGAATAATGGTTCTAGTATGTGCATATTAGATAAGGATAATCCATCAGACTGTATCTGTCACGGATGTCGGGAGGGACAAACCGTGGAGAGGCAGGAGAGCAGAAAAAGACCCTATGCGAAGTGGCGGAACGGGGAGTCAGCCCGGGCTCAGCAGTGCAAAGAGTTCTGGAGTGCCGTATAGAGACCCATGCCCTCAGGCCACGGAGCGGCGACCTGGTGCTAGGCGGGTCTCAGGACATCCGAACGTCAATGCTGAGCGAAGCAGAATAAGTGACCCGGAAATATATAGGCCCAGAGAGAGAGAGAGAGACACCGGAAGGAGAGCAAAGCACAGGAAACTAGGGACAGGACAGAGAAGGAGTGCCTTCTGGCTGCAGAGGGTGTGACAGTAAATGCAAAGTGCACCACTCTACTGTTTCTCTGTAATCAATAACCCACTGGGAATTCTTAATGCACGAGTGCCCAATGGCTCAACAAGTGAAGGCACTTGTCCAAGCGCAGGCTTAGCTCTGTGATCACGGGGGGTCCAGCCTGGGCGATGTCACTAGCAGACCCTAAACAGTGGCACACAATCAGCAGAGCGATTCTGAGGGTAGGGTGGGATTATTTGACCAGAGGTCTTGTAGTGACCCCTGTAGGAATTCAGTGCTTATACGGACATATGTCTCCTCCACTTAGCACTGAACCTCCAGCAGGGGGCTGCGTTTGAGGGCTTCATGCATTCGTAGCAGCTCCGAATCACGATTGGCAATGGTAATGGTGTGAAACAAAAAAAAACAAAACAAATCACTTGAATAATGAGTGGGTTTTTAAAGTCACATTTTGATGGTGTTTCCTCATGAAACACCCACAAACACAAGGAAAAAAGACACAGGGCACAGGCTAGCAATTAATGAGGAGGAAAAGAACAAACTGCAGGCGCACACATGTAACAGCACAAACCTCTTCTTGAGCTCTGGCAGGGAGAGGTGGTCATATCCCACTGACATGGTGCTCACGACTTTCAGATTAGGCCCTACACAGACACAAAGCAATATCGACAATTAGAGTGGATTTTCTCAGTGAAGCAGCACTCACAGCATCAGCAACTCCAGTAGTGCTGCTATCTGCTGTACTTCCAACTTCCTAATCTTCCTTGCTGTCTGCTGTGATTTCCCTTCAAGATCTAGGATTCCTGTCCATGGTGGCTGAAACTGTACTTGACCAGTGAAATTAGATATTTTCTTTCGGATAAATGCTGTATGTGGCTGGTGTCCTCAGGGCATCTACTGTAGTTCTTAGCAGCTGAGCATGGCTGTTTGTTGAGCTCTGAGTACAACTTGATTTGAATGCATTTTTTTTTCCATCTTCAGGTGAACGTTCCAGAGTTCAATATCCAAATACAGCAACAGCAATTCATTATGACCAAAAAGGTAGTTAACAAATAAAGCAAGAAATGAGAACCTCTCAGTATCAGGGCATTTAATGCTAACCTCCAAGTACACAACCCAGAAATACTTTTTATTTTTTGAATTTCAGAAAATATTGATATTTTATATTGTAATGTTACTCTCTGGCAATTTAAGTTAGCTAGAATTAGGTGGGCTGATGACAAATTATACCAAACACTCCCGAAGTAGCTTCTGCTCCAAATTTCACAACTCCATTCCGGCTGAAAATCAGAACAGGAAAAAACAATGAGGTGCATACAATTCATATCGGGTTTAAAGTTTGAAAAATAGTTTATCCACTGTTCACAATTTTGGTTCATGGGGTTACAGTTGAGTTCTGAACTGCTCCTTTTAGAATTACAGACACCACACCTCCAACCTGCTGGCTGGTCACTCAGTTCTCTGGCGCAGGAGGCCGGCAAGAGGCAGGGCCTCAGTCCAGCCAGGCTGCCTCACCTGCGGCCTCTAGCACCTCCGAGTCGATCTTCTCAGTGAGCACACAGAGCAGCCCCTCCACTCCTTCCACCCTCTTCAGCAGCTCCTTCCTTGGCACAGGGTCATCGGAGTCCCACAGCTCAAACTGCACCCTGCAATACAGGAGGGGAGGAGGGGTGCATTATGCAGAATTATAAACTTTATTTTATATAGTGCTTTTAAAAGTGCCTTTTCAAAGCACTTTACTCGAAGAAAAAATGAGAGGAGAGGCGACAGCAGAATTCACACAATTACAGCAAGGGTTTGGAATGCAGTAGGAATATAAAGGGGTAGACACAGAACCAATTAAGACAAATTAAGCAAAAGGCCTTCTAAAGAAGAAGGTTTTGAGTCTGGATTTGAAAGTGCTCAGGGAAGGCGACTCTCTAATATCCTTGGGGATACAATTCCAGAGCTGTGGGCCACAGCAGGAGAAGGCTCTGTCACCCATAGAGAGCACATAGGCTTTGGGGACAGACAGGAGACGAGAGACACATGAAAAACCCCGACAGGTACTGAGGTGCCAGGCATACAGTATATACAGCCTTATAGGCGAGAATGAGGATTTTGAAATCAACACAAAACCTGATAGGAAGCCAGTGCAAAGACTCCAGGACAGGAGTAATGAGATCAACATTTAAAAAAGGAAAACAAAGGCGGGCATGGTTATTGCATGTGACTTGAAGAGATTGTATTCAAGAGTTTGGGGTGAAGAGAGGCTAGCATAGTAGCACGAGAGTCTTTGGTAATGGGATCTGTCTATGTTTTAAATACTTTAAGAACATAAGGACGTTTCCAAATGAGAGATCACTGGGCCATGGAGTAACTGATCGATCTAATGATCACATTTTGAAAGGAATTTCGTGTTTCTTCATGACAATGAGGCTGGCTAATTTCAGATCTCAAGACCTCAAGGAGCTCGTTTGAGCTCCTTCTCTTGGGAAGAAAGTTGACACACATTGAGCTCTTCCAGAAGAGCACCTACTGTATCTTTAAGCTATTCAGTCTCTTTAAAATTCACGGAAATTTTACTCTTACAAAATTTTTGTAGTGCCTTTGTCCTAGTAACCAGTCACACAAGTACATAAAAATTCATTCACAAAGTGCAAATTAATTAAATTAATGAACGCAGCTCTGGTCCTGGAGAGCTGTAGTTTTTCATCTCATCTTTCAGTCATTTAATTGGACCAGTTGTTTATCTAAAAGGTATCTGCCTTTTTAAAGATCACTTACAAAAGTTGCAGAATCTCCCATGACCAAGGTTACAAACTTCCCTAAAACTGTTCAGCCTTTAATAATTCTGTTGGCGGTATTGTGACTTACTGTAGGTCTGGGCTGCACATACACTCAAATTTCATGATATTCCGGACAGTAAAAGCACTTAGTTTAAACATAGGATAGTTTTGAATTATACATACCTTCTAAGGTTCTTATTAAAGATTTTTCAATGCTTTTTTCTCTCATTTAAAACCAAACTAAAACAATGACCCTTGACCTGTAGCCTCTCAAAACAAACAGCTCCAGAAACGTGGTTACTTATTAACAAATACAAAAGTCAAATGTTTCCTTCCAGTGTATTTGCTACACTAACAAACACCAGATGGATTGCCACATAGTTATCCAAAACTAAATCTGATTGAAATACAAAAAAGTATGATTCTCCTTTATTTCTCCTTGCTTGCTGAGCTTGCACTTTCAAACGTCTGCCATTAATTCCTGATAATGACGTTTTGCATACAGCCTCGTTGGCTTAGAAAAACAGGCGTTAAAATCTGTATTAAAACGTCAGCTCTTTTACACCCATGCTTGGACTGAGCATTGGACAAACGGTGCTGTACATCGGCAGCCCTCCTGCACTCCGTGATCCTGTCTGAGTTAAGATCTTCACCGAGCTGTCAGGTCGTAAGGTGCGAATATATTTAACTGATACTACACAACAGCAACCGATTGAGTAGCTTCTAATGACAGCGTGTTAATTCTAGATGTCTAACGTTACTTCTCAGTGCACTGTCTTAATATTGACTGAATATTGGATATTTAATCTACCGAAGCAAGTTAGCCTCTAGCCTTTTAGCTGCAGAGAAGACATACATTCCGCTACTTCTCGGGCTGCCCCATAGAACCGCAGTTCTGTGGAGACCGATAGAATGGGGCGTGGTTGTGACATTTATTACTTTGAATCTTTATATTGAAGAATGTATTGTTATAATGTGAATATTGTTACGAAACAGCAACCATTTAGACCTTGACGTCCGATTCAGAATAGAATTAACCAACTTATATACCGTAACGGTAATAAGTAGCAACAGTTATTCATTTATTTAGCTTGCTTAAATGCAAATCTGATTATTTTAAGTGAACGAGGTGCTTGTTTTTGACCAATAAGCAGACTGGAGAAATAGGAGTGTCAGGGTCACTTACCTGAAGATACCGGCGGAGAAAGGTGATGTGAGCTAATTGATGTGATGTGATGTAATGTGAACTAACTGTCCCGATTGGCGACTAAGAGAGCCTTCGCTCACACTCTCTTGTCCTCTGATCTGCATATTTCGAAAAACTTCTAAGAATTAAAGTAATTTTATAATAATTTGTAGGTTTCTGGGTATGGCAGAGTAACCACGTTCCCAGCGAAAATAGCTTTCACACAGAATTTCGCATTTCACAAGTTTTATCTGTGCAATTGAGTTGATCGATTTTATTATTTTTTATCACAGTTGCTATTTTACCGTTATATGTACAGTAGCCTTGGTGGAATATTTCACAGGTTAATTTACTGCTTAGGAGTTTTGTGGGATGGCTTAAATTAGGGATTTCTAAATCGGTAGGTGGTGAACCTAGCTTTAAAAAGACATTTTAGCAGCCATAAACCTATTTTTGCATTTTAATTTCCATTCTTACCAACATCATGTTGTTCTCTCCGTCCATTCATTTTTCACGGGCCCCAGTGAGAATACCAGTTTATAGAAGGGAATGTAAGCGTTCTACATAATCAAGGATCAACACCCGCCCACGACAAAGCAGGTTGTAGACGTTCAGTAAATATAAATAAGACAATTCCAATAGCAACGTGTAATACTCACTGCCCAGACTGCCTCAGGATCCTCAGCCCGTCAGGGGGCACCCTGCGGGTCACGTAGACCCGGGCCAGCGCCTGCGGTGCGCTCTGCATGGCGTACTGTCTGCGGAACTCGGGCCACAGGACGCGTTTCAAACCCCGGGCAGAGGACCTCCACCACATATCAGCAGAGAAAAAAAAAAGACACTGGGAAGACCTAAGGGACGTCTGAGCCTGTCTGCGTTCCCGATTGCTTGCTTCAGTGAGTTTTGGCTCCGGTACAAATAAGGGGTGGTTCCGCCCGCGATAAAACCGCTGTCCGACCAATAAAGCAAGGGCAGGTATTCTTCGCAGCGGCGGGCGAGAATCTTCCTCAATCGGCAAACGGATCCACATAAATCCCCTTTGGCCTCCCACCTACAATGCTAGCTTGGTTTAACAAAGTAAACTTGGTTATAAATCTTATTATAGTTTTGTAAAACAAATTGCCTCGAACCACGTTCATCCAAAACTGTAAATGATCACAAATTGCTCAATCTATTTGGACACCCACAACAGCTCTTTTTACCTACTGACAGCGGGTTGGTTAAGGAATTTTTACAAGACTCTCATCCACAGCAGTGCCGCATTTAGATTTAATTGCAAAAAGTAGAATTCAGGTATGGGTACACGGGGATGTTCAGCACTACAATATTCTCCAGGATGCGAGTTTTTTTATTTTAATTCATTATTACTAAGAGGGTGATCGTCTCTTCAGAATATGCACATATCTGCATTTTAATTGCCGTTTTATCGTTTCTTCAGATGATGCAGTAAACTGAAGCTTTATAGAATATACAGTACTTTTCGTAAGAATAGTTAACCCATGTGTCCTGACTTGCAAATTTCTCCCACATTCACAATCTAGTTCCCTCTTTATTTTGTCATTGAAGGAAATTCATGCTACTCTACCTTATCTGCTGTGTGGGCCAGCTCCTACAGTGCCGTGCAAAACTATCCACATCCTCCAATGATCATGTCCCATTTGGTTGAATTAATGATAATGTAGACAGATTTTTAAGCAAATATTTTAATCAAATGATTTTATCCTTTTTGCTGTGACTGGAAACCTAATTAGGACTGTTTGAAAAATGGCCAGAGCACAATACAGACAGATACTGGACCACCCATAAGCAATCCTACAATAAATGCCTGGAGCAAATCCAGCACCAGGAATGGGAAAAAAAGTGGATATAAAGCCAGTGTGCAATGTAGGTAGAGACCTACTCAAAAAGACTACTTTCTGGCAAACGTGCTTTCAAAAACGTTAGATGGAATTTCATGACATACATTGGCTCTCGAAGTGTCAGTGAGCCAGTTGTCCTGTCACACTGTAGTGACTGTTTGATGTCATTATGAGCAACGCAGCACTCACACTCAGTAAAGTAGCTCTCACGCTAATGTAACAGAATGGATTTGAAAGAGATGGTCTCCAATTCCTCTGTGGAGGTGGCTGGGGGTCTGTAAATGTTTGACTGTGTGAGGATAACCTTTACTTGTTTGAACAGAAGATTTAGTGAATCATACTCCAGGGTACAAAAAAAAAACACTCTGATATGCTCTGATATGCGCAGAGGAGAGTGCCTGGATGATTATATTTCAAAAGTTATATTTTTAACTTAATATTTTTATAGTTCAAACTAATTTTAACTGATACCATACAACAACTGTAGTGTAAATACAATACACTTATTTTTTGTATACTGTTTGTGCTAGTTGGGCGATATATTTTCACAAACTGTGGCATAAAAGAGAATTTAAAATATTTATATTACCGTTTCAGTCATTCATCCATTTTCTGCTGGTGCTGGTTGCTGGTGAGTCAGAGTCTATCTTGGAAAGCAATGGGCATAAAGCAGAAATTAGTGTTTCATAATATGAAAAATGAAAAAAAAACATGTTGCAACATGCAAATTCCATAAAAGAAATAAATATTAAATGAACAATTCAATAAAAAAGGATTAAATCATACAGTACATAATGGAAAAGAATGATTATATGTGGCAAATGTCCGTTCAAATTCTGTGAACAAAATGGAAATCTCTTTTGAATTAAAAAGAGGTCATCCGTGACAAAGAAAAGAAATATAAATCCTAAAAACATAAATCGATGAAGGGTTCCATCTATCTTCAGTAAGCTGCTTGTCCTTGTGAGGCCTACAGCACTCCAGATCTGGTCTCAGAAGCACAGGCTGCAAGCAGGGCTGAGAGCACAGGATGAAAAGAGCCCATCAAACACAGCCAGCAGGTCTTTGAGAGGTGGAAGGAAACCAGAGAACGAAGCCAAAAACATTTGTGGAAACATGCAAACTCCACACAGACAGACACCAGAGGTCAGACTCAAATCCAGAAGCCCTGGAGCTGTGAAGCATGACACTTGCTGCCCTCAACGAAGAGTTAATGAATTAAAATAAAATAGCTTGTCAAATTATGGTGCCATACAGATTTCACACTGATATACAGTATGCTTATTTATATCCTTATGGATATGAACGTTAACCACAGCACTGAAGAGAATGTACAAGCTTCTGAAATGTCTACAGCCTACAAAAACATGATATGCACCAGTAAAATCTGTCAACGAGCTAGGCTGATGCTGCTATTTTGATTTCTCTAACCACTCTGTAACATTAAATACACTACTCTAAAACAGTAGTGATGTGCACTGTATAAAGAAACATTGAGAGCAAATCTCTTCAATACTGAGAACTGTTCAATTTTCGTTATGGGATTACCAATATTTATCAAATTTGAGTTGCAGTGGACATTGTGACAAATACTCACTGTGATGTAAAAGCAGGGTTTTGTAACAGAATCGCTGATGCACTAGCTGAGTTAAGCTTGTCTCATACTCACCAGCAGTTGTGCAATACCCTGTACTAACATATGCCGTGCTTGCCTGTCGGGAGTTTTTGTCTCTTATCTACAGCTGCTGTCTGTCTGGCTCTGAACCAGCTTGTCCCAGTTTGTTCCCCATTCAGCTCTTTGAATGAAATGCTGAAGAATAATATAAAACAGGCCAGAAGTACCATTCTAGTAGGTAAATAAAAATGGGGATTCTTTATGGATTTTTAAGATAATCTGAATATAAATACATTGAAAATTTATATTTGGTCAGTCTTTCAAATGCAAAGAAATGAATATACAAAAGCAAAATTAGTTTTCAGTGCCAGAAGATCTGACTGGTTATAATCCTCAAACAGGTTAAACACAACTGACACAGCTACTGCAAAAAAAAATCCTGTATACCAGATCCTCCATGTAATAATATTAATAATAATATTAATTGCTTACACTTATATAGTGCTTTTCTGGACACTCCACTCAAAGCGCTTTACAGGTAATGGGGATCCCCTCCACCACCACCAATGTGCAGCATCCACCTGGATGATGCGATGGCAGCCATAGTGCACCAGAACGCTCACCACACATCAGCTATCAGTGTGGAGGAGAGCATAGTAATGTAGCCAATTCATAGATGGGGATTATTAGGAGGCCATGATTGGTAAGGGCCAATAGGAAATTTGGCCAGGACGCTGGGGTTATACCCCTACTCTTTTCGATAAACGCCCTGGGATTTTTAATGACCACAGAGAGTCAAGACCTCGGTTTTACATCTCATCCGAAGGACGGCGCCTGTTTACAGTATAATTTCCCCTTCACTATACTGGGGCATTAGGACCCACATGGACCGCAGGGTGAGCGCTCCTTGCTGGCCCCACTAACACCTCTTCAAGCAGCAACCTTAGTTTTTCCCAGGAGGTCTCCCATCCAGGTACTGACCGGGCTCACACCTGGATTGTACAATAGTACAATACTTTGCACGATCTTTTTTGGACATCAGAAGAACTCAGTACATTATTGTGCATGTTGTTTCTAACTCGGTAGGCTGTTTACAAACAACAGAATGTTTTAGCTGCCATGGACATTTGCCCTCATGAATTTATGATACAGTATATTTACAGGTCTGTTGTAATCTGAAAGGACCATGAAAAGTGTATCATATTTCCCACCTAGGACACCATTTCAAAAATGACTACTCAGCTTGGAAACAGCAGGCTTCTTAGTTGTTATGATGATGCTATTAATCAATTAAGTAATTAAGGAGCTGGTCATAGCAAGATTGTGCAGTGGAGTGGATTTGAAGAGCCATACATTCAGTAGCGCTGATTAAAATAGGTCTGGCTTTTGAAAATATTTGCAATTCATTCTTACTTGAATAAGAAATATATTGATTAAATATTGTTATATAGGTTTAACCAGTGTTTCTTCTTCATACAGCATTATTGGTAGGCAAATATAACAGTATGAAGTACAGGAGGCATGTATGATAGAACAATATAGCTTAAAATACAGTGTATACAGAATGTTATATTCCATTTCATGGAATTCCTAAATATTTTAACCAGTGCATCTCAACATTAGAAGATTTTTTTTTTCAGTACGAATGGGTGTGCGACAAGGAAAGGCAATTCTGAACAATTTTCACCAGATGGCAGCATTGACGACAAGAGAAACACTGCAAGAGCAGTGTTTCGTCAACACAGTGCTTGTGTTGTTGTAGATCTCTGTTAGACTGCGAAGGTCGAAGAGTGTTGGACGCGCCGGATACTGAAGTATGTTCATCTTGCTGTGAGCCGAAAGCATAGGTTTTGTTGTAATTTTTTTGCTTAGCTCGCACAAACGTTCTTTCCCCTTCTTATGCTAAGACTTCCAAAGTTAGAATAACAATGGCTGTCTGAAGAGTTTTTGGGAAACTCCCCTTAAAACTGTTTCCAGACTGCATCTGTATCCGGCTCTAGGTGTACCAGAATCTTCGAAAGTAAGTCGTTCTTTTTTTGTAATAGGGCTGCCCGTGCGTTAATGCCTACAGGTATTGGATAGCAATGTAGTTTACCACTCAAACCCAAATTATTTTGTAACAGCCGCAATTACGAGGCAGAAAAATAACCAGGGATCAGTACGTCAGACGATACAGACTGCTTGCAAACACGGCTGTAACAAACAAAAGTCACCTGCTGAACTGTCTTGATAGTTTAGAGCTGGCGGAGCAATACTGTTAATTAAAAAAAGTCACCACTTCCCCCACCCAAAAATCGTTTTGTTAAAATCGGGTGTGTTTCTTTGTGGAAGAGGACCTCTGGTCTGTGTCGCAACCAGCACTGTGCGCGGTTAACAATATAGATCGAAGTGATGTTGCAGTGACTTACAGTATTTTTCAGAAATACCTCGTAAACAGTTGAAAGGAATACATTTTACTCAGTTCTGAAGAGTCAGGGAGTAAACTCTCCTCTGTATCAAGTTTTGTTATTCCCTTTTTGAAAATCATGTTTGGGTTTAATTTCTGCTCATATGAACACCAAAGGTGACAACATATTAATATAAGTCATTCATTTCGAGTGCCGTTACTCTGAAATATAAGTCACATTGACAGCGTATATATACATGCTCACTCTTGAATCTTATGTTTTTGTATAAAATCCACTGAATGTGTTGTGTACTTTGTATACACTGTTTTATTGTCGTCTAAGTGAGGCTAAAGGAAAATTTCCACAGTACGTGGACAATAAAGTAGAGATTCTGAGATCTCAAAATACGTTTCTGAAGGGACAACTCAAAGTGGTTGAATTAAATGTTCATAAGTGATCCTACTTTGTAAGATAACTACAATGACGCCACGTGTTGCATATGAGCCTTTTCAATTATAGTCAATTTGTGCAATAACAGTTTTTAGGACAGAGGACTGAGAAGAGATTTCATTCAGGAGTTTATGAAGTGAATTGACTTCTTCAGGTCTAGACATTACACAAGGATGTCAGGACAGATTATAAACAAGCATGTCGAGGACTGTAACAAGGCACTTTTCTACACACAGCCTTGTGGTTTTTGGTACGAGATACACAGCCTTGTTGATGAATCTGACTTTCATCTAAAGAAATGGCTGGCTGAGATTGGTTAGATATCAGCAGCCATCTGAGCTCCAAAAGCTGAATGGATTCCTGTTGTCAGGTAATGTCTTCTATGTCCTTATATTCTTACGAAACTTTTGTTTTCCCTCAGAATGGCAGAAGGAGCAGAGCCGGTCAGGCCCCTGAGTCACAGCCAGGAGCTCCTCCACAGGCTGCAGGAGCAGAGGGTGATGGGATTGTTCTGCGACGTCACGGTGGTGGTGGAGGGCGGCACCCTTTTCCCCGCACACAGGAATGTCCTCTCCGCCTGCAGCGACCTCTTCCGCAGCCTCCTGAGCGCGGGGGGGGACACCGTGGAGCTGAAGAGTGTCAGCCCCCCGAGTTTCGCCGGGCTCCTGGAGTTCGTCTACACTGCCGCCATGCCAAGCAGTGGTCTCCAGGAATTTTACACCACAGCCGAGCTGCTGAGGGTAAGCCTGCCCCTGCCCCCACACCCAGGATGCCTCCTCAGTGAAACCGTTCTTCCTTCAGCTCAGGACGGTCAGCTTCGTCCGAGTGCCGAATCCGGCAAGCACACTGACTCGCAGGAGTCAGGGGGCCAGGGACCTGTCTGTGAGCAAGATGGAAGGAGAACTTTAGAGGCAAAGACCGGAGCTGCCCTGAAGCAGCCATTACATTCTGGAGGCCCAAAGCAGAAGGAGGCGAATCAAAGCACTGAAATGGACCAGAATGCTGGTGGCACAGACCTGCTTTCAAGGAAAACGCTGGCAGACAAACAGTGCCCTTCGCTGAAGCTCCAAGGCATGGAATATGGGAAAGAGGGAAGGTCTACTCTGTCCTCAGGGCAGGAGGAGCAACAGGAGCAGGAGGACAGGTAGGTCTGTCTGACACCCAGCCCTGGACATGCTAAGAGAAGAATGTCCCTTATTCTGTACTGTGATGTACCTCCAATAAAAGCTACATGAAATGTGTTGAAGCACAGAGAGGTATTGTAAACCATTAATGTAAGCAGTGTGAAACACAGCCGGTGGGGAACAATGGAAAAGCACAGCAAGTAAGAATCATCTATACAATGTTGTTGCACCAGATGGTGTATTCCCCCAGCCTGTCACATCAAACAGGGGAGATTAAATTTGTTTGGATGTCCTACAGTTTCTTGAGTGTATATTGCATTCAAAAACTGGGGTTATTGAAACTCCCCAAACTCTCCCCTACCTCCAGGACTATATTGGTACAGCCGTGTGACCTGAGCCTGTGTGCATCTTTCTTCTTCACAGAATTATTTTTACTGTTGAAGATTTCCATTTTCCTATGCTTTAGGTGATGAAGAGATCAACTGTAGGACCTGTCTACTGACGTTCAGACAGGATTGGTGAAAGGTTGAGGTTTTCTGTGTTTCTTGAATATCAGAATTGGCAGAAGCTGGTATTCTTTCTCAGGAATCTGTTTTTTTCCTGAAGAGATCATAGGCATCACTTCACTTTTAGATGTAAGGGAGACACCTGCTGGTGAATGGAGGTAATGCACAAAGAAATACAGTAGAGTCTAGACATCTGTGAATCTAACGTTCACGATTTCTCCGATTCGCGATTCGGTCTGGCTGCTGGGGTCTTGTACAGAAGAAGAGCAGAGCGGGATGAAACAGAGCTGAAGGTTTTTAACTGCAGCATCCAAATTAGCAGCACAACAGAATACGATGGTGAGAAGGATCTACTGTTTCTAATAAGTGAGCTTCTCCCTGCCACCTACCCAGGCTCCCACAACCCATCAGTGTCTTGTTTTTGTATCATGTAACGAAAACTCCAGGTTCTGTGTCAGCAGTGTGGGGAATGACAGACTGGAGACTATAGGCTCACTGACACTTGTATCTCCCATTTGTATTACGGTGGGGTAGAGAGAGGGCAGGCTGAACAATTACTGTAGGTTTGTGATTATTGTTTTTTTTTAGTTGATCAACATTTAATTTGCATTAATACTTTAATTGCCATATACTGTAAGGGAGAGTTACTTACAGTATGTCTTTACTTATGTCTTTTAACCACACTATATATTGTACTACATTATGTGACAGAATAGCGATGGATTTGGTTATATGTGAATTTGCCCATTCACGATAGTTCTCTGCAATGAGCCCTGGCAAATGTTGAAACCCTGCTGTAGTTCAGTCCCCTAAGAGTTACTGTCTAATTCCAGCAGTTCAGCCGTGTGCAGGCTAGGTGTCAGAGGTGTTGAAGTGTCTCGTGGGTTGGACTCGTGCTGGAGTCTTTTTGCAGTCATGTGTTAAATCTAACTGTAGCCTGAACGTGGTCCCATAACATGGGACCATGTAAAAGCTAAATGTAGTCCTAGAAAGATTTTACAGATGAGAGGGAGAAGTGCTGTAGTGTGCTACAGCAGCACTACCTACAGTACTGTACTTGTGGCCTGTTCTCAGATAATAAGAAAGGTCGGGCCTGGTCAGTACTGGGGAGATAGATGTCTAAGGAAAACCGGGTAGCTGATGTATGTGGCGTTGGTGCACCAGTAGGTGGTGCTGTTCTGGGCTAACCAAACCAACACCCCAGTACAGTAACTGGGGACATTAGGCTGTTAGAGATGTTGTCCGCTGGATACGATGCTAAACCGAGGTCCTGACTACTTGGGTTTTAAAGATCAATGAACCAGTTTTGTCACTTCTCTACCAAACCTGCTGTGCCGTGAGGCTGCTGTGTGCCAAACAGGAGCTGCTCTCCAGCAGTGGATACCATGGGTTTCTTTCTGTATGTAAATTTAGGATCCTCCAAGATGAAAAGTAAGGATTTAAATGCAAGGTGTTACTGTTCTTCCTGTCTTGTGTCTAGTGGCTTCAGCGTTCTTCATTGCTGCCATTCCACTGCCCAGTGCTGATGCTGAAAGCTTTTCTATTGCACTCCTGCTGTCTCTGTGCACCTGGAGGAGTCTCTCATTGCAAACGTATATAAATAGAAACATGGGCTCCATATCTTGCTATCAAAAATATTATAATAATGCTGTAAAGTGTTTTTTCTTTGCTAACAAAGCTAGAAAGATAATAATGATACTGGAAAGTGTTTTGCTCTTTGATAGGAAGATTCTAATGATGCTATTTCTATACGCATTGAGAGATACATTTTATCACAACGTTAACTAGGCCGATCGCTCGATTTATGAACACGGGTTTCACCATAAGGAAACATATTTTCAGACCTATTTTTCTCAGAGAGATCTTTCACTTCAACAAAGCTATGTCCTTCGGATGCTGATTGGAAGATGTTATCCTCGCAGCTTGATCTACCCCTACAACCTCCCTCATCCCAGTACCTCAGTGCATCTGTGTTCTGATCATTTTGACCAGTTTGACCTTTTCTATTGACCTTTTTAACTACCGGGCTGGGGGTAAATAGGGCAATTTTCACAAACAAGCAACATTGTTCTTTCTTTGATGAATTGGTGCTCTGTAAGTCCTTTTTTCCATAATATTGGGGAGTTTTTTAGACCTCGGAAACGAATGAATCCTAAGGTTTTATGTGCACAGTTGTGGGAATTTCATTTTCCGACTTTTCCCCTCGCGAGCGGTTTTCGAGGACCCGGATTGCGTTCGTAAATCGAGGGATGGGAGGCGCGCTGGTGCCGTTTCACTGTGCGGCTGGCCACGCTTCACTGAGGGACGGCTTCTATTCCGGAAAACGCTGTATTTTTCGATAACTGGAGCGCCCGACGGAGAGACGACGACGACGGGGGGCATGGAATTGTGGGCCGGCGCAGCCGTCTCACTGTTGTCTCGTCCCACCCCAGCGGCCAGGTGGCCCAGCGCGGGGGGTGGCCTCGCGGGGGCAAGCTGTACCAGTGCGACCAGTGCGGGAAGCAGCTGGGCTCCCTGGAGAAGCTGAGAGACCACGTGGCCTACCACTCCGACGCCCGGCCGCATCACTGCCGTCTCTGCGACAAGGCCTACAAGGTCAAGAGTAAGTCGGCCGCCACACCCCTGTTCGGATGCGTCAGCCGGTGTTTATAGTGAAGTCGCTGATGTTGTCAAGATGTCTGCTGGAAGGTAACATGGAGAACCTATAATACTGGTGGTTGCATAAAGGCTCGAGAAACACCATCAAATCAAGCTTATGAATACATTTTCCCTTAGCTAGGGCATTGACTTGTGTGTTTAGCTCCTTTGTCCGGTAGCCATGAATTGAAAATAACTACAGTATGGGGAGAAAGATGAAGTGGGAATGTGTCTTACTGTGTTTTATGCGACTGGCAGGAGATCATTAAGCCATTCGTTGTTGGAAAGATGCTAATTCCAGGCATGGGTCATGGAAGCCCAGAGCCTGTCCCAGATACACCCTGGATGGGATGCCAGTCCATCACAGATCACAAACACTCAGGCACACTGGGGCAATTCAGAGATGCCAGGTAACCTAACCTCTGTGTCTTTGGGAGATGGGGGGAAGTTACCCTGGTCTGAAATTCAACCCAGGACACGAGCTCTGTGGAAGCATGGCTATCTCGCACCATGCTGCCTTCTGGTTGTTAGTCTAAAAACTTTAAGTTTAACTATTGTCTTTAAAGAGATGTATGCTGGTATAGGAACTTGTTTGAATTGGTAGTCAAAGGAGTCAGAATGAGCTCCAGAGTGGAGCTCAGCACTAGGAAAGACGTGGAATCAAGGGAGGTTGTGCCAACAGGTGCTCGAAGGCAGCTCGTGTTTTATAGAGCTGCAAGAAATTCTGATTCACACTTGCTGTCACATCATGATGATATTAGATCAATGGGAAGAGGTCCTGATGTACAGGACCCCTAAAGTACAGATGTAGCAGGGAATCACCTTGAAATGGGTGTTTCTTAAGAGTGCCACATGCATGCATCTCTGGGTCTCAATGCTGTGGATACCCGTGGATGTTATATTTGCATCCAGAGTGACTTGCAGTTGGATCTGGTCAAGTAGCATGATGCACATGGGAACGTCATGTGGTTCAGTCAGGCTCACCTAGAGCCTCCAGCTGGGCCACTTCCCAGATGAGTATCTCAAGGGCCCACAAGGGGGGGTGGCTGGGGGCAGGTGCTGCTGTCTGACAGACTGCTGTGCCCTGGCTGCAGATGACCTGACGCAGCACATCAGAGCCAAGCACGAGGAGGCCTGGAGAGGCAAGCCAGCCCTGGTACAGCTGTGCGAGTTCTGTGGCCAGGCCGTCCAGCACTACAAGAGCCACAAGCTCTTCTGCAGGTGGGAGGCTCTGTGCTCCCTATCCGGCCTTGTTTTTCCTCATTCAGCCTGCCTTGTGGTTACCTCACCCTTTCACTCTCCGTCCTTTTTGACTCCACTTTGCCAGTTGTTTCTCTGCCCTTAGCTTCCTCATGTGTGATTGCTTTTTTTTCCTCCATTTTCATGAACCTTCTGTAGGTTGGAGCCTGTCTTTCATTAAATCTGTCGGTAGCCTTAGAGCCAAGAGCCTTTAATTCTGACCCCAAGAATGTTGAGCTCATATTGGTCAACAGCGTAGCAAATCGGAGTGAAGGAGATATCATTTGTAATACTATTGTAGGACATGAAGTGACACAAGTACATGTTTTGTGTCAGTTTTTTATTATCCTTATGTTATTGAGTGAAAAAATACCTTGTTTCAGTTGCTTGGTAGAAACTCAGTGTCTGGGTAGCCTAGTTATCTTTCAGTTCATAGCCAGCCCCCTAGCCAGAAGAGTCTAACCAGATGAAAAACCTGACAGCTCAGGAATTGTGTTCCTCACTGCCGATCGTGCTGCTTCAGTTTTAAGTCCAGACCCATCTGAAAACCCCCGAGGACTGACTGTACTGTATGTATGTGGAGAACCCTAATGAGCCCACCTGTTTCTCGCTGGCCTTCTGTCCTGGGCCCCCAGTGGGCTGAAGAGGTTCCAGTGCGGGTTCTGCACGCAGAGTTTCCCTCGCCTGTCGGAGCTGAAGAGGCACACGTGGACTCACACTGGCGACCTGCCCTACCAGTGCTCAGTGAGTGACACAAAGCTCCAGATTGTACCGTAGCTCTGCCCTGGCCTTCAGTACACAATTCTGACTAATGGGCGGTGAGCAAGTCGGTGTAAACTACTATAATTAGTGGTCCCCAGCTGTAGTCCCAGAGGGCTACAGTCTACAGGAATATAAATTGCTACAAACATTGCTAATAAAATTGTGCTACAGTAATTGTGCAGGTAACACCTAATCCTTTTTATTTAAGTTTTGCATCCCTACATCAGGGCTGACGTGTCTGAGGGTTCTCCTGGTTTCTTTAAAACAGCAGCACCTGAAGAGGTGGGAGGGGCTGTTTAAAATGGTCATCAATAGTAATAAAGCCAATAATGAACAGATTGAACCTAAAACCCCCAGTTTTAACCTGTAGACACCCTGACGCTTCAGAACCAGGAGTGGGGACCCCTGAGTTCACTGAATAACGGCACCAAAAAAATAAAAAAAGGAGCAGTTTACACTACTTGCTAGTGCTACGATCACAGAGGCCATCTAGAAACCTCCAAGCCAGTTTGCTGGCTGTGCAGGAGCTGAGGGACAGCTGTCTCCTCTGGTCACGTGGAGAAGATGGGAGTCGCTCAGCCCCCTTCTCTGCTCTCATTAGCCAGCCCAACTATTTGGCGTGGGCTGACGGTTTTTCTTTACCGACGGCTGGGGGAAGAAAGGGAACGAACGGTGAATTCCGTCCTTCCTCCCCAGGTCTGCGAGAAGCGTTGCCGTCACCCCAGCAACCTGAAGAAGCACATGCGAGTGGTGCACCGGGAGGACAGGCGCGTGCGGATCGACAGGGAACACGCCTCCCCCCGCCTCCTCCGGGACTTCCTGCCTCTGCACCCCCCTGAGGGGCCCGGGGCCGGTACTGCTGGTGCCCTCACAGCTCCGGCACAGCTGTCGCCGAGCAGCCAGTCACACACCACGGCCCCGTCTCTCCCAGCTCCCTTCAGCCCACTACACCACGGCCCCGGCTAAGCCCGGGACAGGGGGCCTAGTTTTCCTGTTAAAAACCTGTGTGGCGTAGCCATCGCCTGGTGTTTCTTTCTTTTCTATTTTGAGAGGTTTTCTGATAGGCCAGCACAGTTCTCAGCACTTGTATATGCTTCCTCTGAGTCAGGGTCATGGGGGAGTCAGAGCCTGTCCCAGCAAGCCATGGGCACAAGGCAGGATACCCCCTGGATGGGACACCAGTCCATCTCAGGGCAGGCAGACACAGACACACAAAAACTCACGCCAAGGCCCGGAAGCCAATTAACCTATCAGTACACCTTTGGATTGTGGGAGGAAACCCATGGGAACATTAGGAAAACATAAACAACACGAGGGCACCCCAGGAATTGAATTTGGGGGCTCCAGCGCTGGGAGGCAACAATGCCAATTACTGTGCCGCCATGTGTAAACACCATTTTTTCTAATTTAGATTTATAGTATGGCATAAATGTAGCTGAAACTCCTACTGTATGGCTTTGCTATTCAGTGAATTGGCCTTGTTTGTATGATTTGTGATGTATGATTATGATTAGGTTAAATTTGCATTTAGGTTAAATGTTAAATATCAGAATTTTCTGAAATCAATCACAACCACTATTATACTGAAGGAAGTACATGAACTCTATAACTTCATTAAATTTAAAGTTGTATCATTTTCAAATGTACCCTTCTGACACAACTAGAGTTACGGTAATTTATACGTACGTAACAACAGACCTTTAAAAAATGTAAATTGGGAATCAAAGGGCATTCTCCTACTTAAAACATATTTCTGTTGATGGAATTTTTATCAGTAGAACAAATAAAAGTTTAATGGTTTGGAGAACTAGGAGTGTTTCACATACCTTCGGATATTATCAAGCCCATTGGGCCTTTCCGAATGATCTAATATGAGCAGAAATAATGACACACAGTAAATATAAACAACAGGAATGATCTGACAGTGTGGGGACCACTTCAAAATAAATGAGAGAAGAGTCTTGACTTAAAAGATTGGAAAAATGTACAGTTTCAAAATCTGAGACAAAACTAATTCCTCACAGATTTTTTGTAACAAGTTTCCATGACTCCAAATCATTTAAGGTGACACAGATACATGCTGGCACTGTAGCTAATACACAGGAACTTGCAGACAATCTACCTGGTCAGAAATTCAGAGAATAGTTGTGGACATTCTGTAGAGTGGTGTCCTGTGCATCTATTCCTGCTTTTGTTTGTTTTGCCAATCAATAACAATGGAGGGCATGGTAGGCACATATTTAATAGCATATAATTAGAAAAATGTGAAAGTAATTAATAGAAAGCCACACATAACTTAATACATACTGTACCTGGAAATGCTGGTAATGCAGAAAGTTGTCTCCCAGTTTGTCTTACACCACCACTGTTTCCCAGAGGCCAATATGCCAGCAGAGAAGTTCCAGAATCAACATTTAGGATTCTGTCACTCTGTAACGTTACCTACCTAGTTTGGTCATTTTTGTATTCTACTTTTGTAACTTGACATTTAGTTTCACACAGTTGTTTTGGTTTCTGTTGCTAAAGTTATAATAACCAAACATTAAAAAAAGCTAAAAAAAAGTAGTAGAAAACTTGAACTAGTACTCGATTAACTTGGAGTGTAATTTATCTATTATATTATTTGTGTCTCCTCGTCATAAGACATATCCAGCTATCTGTATTTGAGGAAACTGCAATATTATTAGCTGAACATATCAGGGATGTCAAAAATTGTCACTTGAGTACTGTTGGTACACAAAAAGCTTTTAGTATTACTTTGAAAGAAAAAAAAACAAAGCAACTATCAGATGTCTGACCTAAGGAATGTCAATACTCATGTTATTCTCCCTGGAAACAGCAGCTGCTGAACACTGTGCTGTAATTTGCGCTGAATTTGTTTCTGCTCTGTGAATTAATCATGAGCAGTGTTTCTTTCACGGGGACAGTAAAACTGGATACGCAAGGTATGACCTTGAAAGAATATACATAATTGATACAGACTAAACTGCATTTAACTAAATGTAACAAAAACATCACACCGGCCACAGCAAATGGAGGTAGCCAAACTGTGACATCCCTGGTGCCTCGTACAGTCAGAAGACCTTCATCAAAGATGGTACATTAAGCCAGTTTTAAAACTCGCTTTTCAAATCAAATGCTCTCATATTGCTATCTACTCTACCCACCTTAACGATAATTACTCTGATTAGTTCAGGTGGGTTGCTGCGTCAGCATGCGTAGGCTGCAAAGGAACAAGAAATAGGTTTATTCTACGCTGAAAAGAGAAGAAAAAAAACAACGTTTTTGGCCGTGGAGCCTTCTTCAGGTGTGAGAGGACACCTGCAGAAGGCTCCACGGCCAAAACGTTGTGTTTTCTTTCTTCTCTTTTCAGCGTGGAATAAACCTATTACTTATTACTCTGATTATTCGAATAAACCACATTTTGCTAGCTGTCACCCTAGTGTTCTTTGTCACCTGTTTGAGGATTGTACGGTGTGCCCTTGCACTGATCTTTGTAGGACACCCACTCCTAGGGAGAGTAGCAATGGTGCTGAATTTCTTCCATTTGTAAACTATGTGCCTGACTGGATTGATGGAGGCCCAAGTCTATACTCTTTTGTAACCCTTTCCAGTCTTATGAGCGTCAACAACTCTTCTTCTGAGGTTCTCTGAAATATCTTTTGATCGGGCCATATTGCACTTCAGCAGAATTTTGTTGTGAAGAGCAGGTAACCAAGTTCGTGTGATTTTTTTATATGGCAGGGCGGGTCAAATCCACACCTGAACTGACTGGAACACAACTCATTGATTGGAATACCTGATTCCAAGATGTCATTATCCTAGAGGTTCAAATACTTTTTCATCAATGGCCTTGATTGTTTAAACCATTTGTTTAATAAAGATATGGTAATGTTAAATGTTGTGTGTTGTTTGTTAAATATGACTATTTATTACTAGGACTTAGATGAAAATCAGATCACATTTTAAGAGCCATTCATGCAGAAATCCAGATAATTCCTAGGGGTTCACAAACTTTTTCTCACAACTGTGTTATGAATCACTGCTGAAAGGAATAATGATGGAGACATTTTATTAACAGAAATGCATTTGTATAATGATTTATAACCCCTTTAGAAGGTATCATTGCATCTTCTCAAGGATATGCTACGTGTTTACCGTACTGTACAACTGGGTACTTTTTAATTTTCAAAACCTTTTCTTAATTTTATGGAATACAATGCTGTCCTGTGATTGCCTTAAATATTTTATTTTTCCGAAATAATGTCTTCAGTATTAATAAAATAATTTTCTGAGACAAGGATAAAACACCCTGAAGTACAGTATAAAGCTCTCTTGGGCCTGTCTTTTCAAATTTTAGGTTTGATTCCCAATAAAATAAAATGTCATGAAAAGTTTAAACTTGGGAATGTAGTAATATAGCAAACTGTTGAAATGCTGTTCACTTCCATACAAATCTGTAAGGTACTCTGTGGCAAACTGTTGTGAAGGATGCTACAGCACATACAAAAATGTATACGGTGTTCGTAAGTATTGCAAAAACAAAATCAAAAAAGACCCAAAAAGTAAAAGAGAAAACAAAAAAGATAATAGGATGTAAGGCTGCCAGGCACTACTGCCTCACTCTTGCTCTGATGAGGCCTTCCGAGAGACTGATCAGAAAAAAAATATTTGCCTTAAAACAGACACACCATTAATTGCTATTGTATTGTTTTTGCTGTCCTAAAATTGTGTAAAAGTGTTAAGTCATTTGCAGTCAGTTCAGTGAAGAAAGACTCGGGTTTCTTCTTTCTTTCAGCGTTTTCGTGGTATTGATACTGTATGATGTGTAACAATAAGAAACTATTCAGTTACTAGTTACAAAAGTACCCGTCATTTGCTTTGCAAATTCTCAAAGATGTCAGAAAAAATTACCAAAAGTAAGTTATCACCTGCTTTGAGTGGCCCAATATCTCCAAAGACATCAGTGACAATATAAAGGAACTAGTTCTGTGGTGTGTTGCAGCTATTGACACTGCTGGAGACTTACCTGACTTGACAACTGACCTGCTATTCTAGGTATTGTTTTTTTGTTTCAGGGCTTTTTTTTATTAATAAGACTATAAGAAGGGTTGTAAATTTGGCCCAATTTATTCACAGCAAATTGATCCAGGGTAATTGATCATTTAGCCATTTCTAGAAATGAGATAGAATATTGTTCCAGACTCCTACAAGCCTTGGTGTAAAGAAGTAGCTCCCGCTCTCAGTATTTCCATTTCTCAGTTTCCGCTTGTGCTCTCCGGTTTGTGTTTCACGGCTGATCCTGACAGACTACTGGCACTGAACACCTTAAACGCCTAGCAGTTCTTTCTATAATTTAAAAAATAAGAAAGTTTGCAAATTACAAACATGAAAGTATTAAGCCCAGCTGGAAGCACATTTTCACCACTCCAAAGAAATGTGGAGAGTCAAAAGAGGGTTCAAAGAATCTCTATCCAGTTGCGCTGATGTGTAGCAACACTGACACACAACTATAACACAGTGGGTTATTTTTGACTGGAAATCTAAATCATTAGAGAGAGGGAGGTCTGCTCCTGAATCTATGTCAATTCGGTAGCTGAAAAGAAACATTCTCTTGATGATGAGTCAAGGTCTACTTCAATCACAGGATAACACTTTTGTCACAGCAAAAATAACACTTTTTGTAGAATTTAACGACTGTGTTATACAATATATGACTAGCAGAACAAGCACAAAGCTACAATGAAAAGCTTATAAATAAATGTTTTGTTAAGTGTTGAAATCTAAGATGTAATATATTACTAACTTTAATATAACCTGAAACCTGGGAAACCAGCAATCTCAAACTGAATGTAAGAAATGACCCTGGGCACCACAGTGTTGTTGTTTTAGCTGACAGGTAGATAGTTATTCTTTGCATTTATTACTTCATTGGCTATACTTTTGCCTCAGACTGACCATCTGGTTAACCAGCAATTGTTTTGTTTTAAAATGTAAACGTAACACTCCCTTAGTTTCATGTTATCTATGTTTTTAAAAAGTTAGAAGTTATTTTAACTCTTATGTGGGCTGAAACAAAGCCCAGCACAAACTCTGTTATTCCTCCTCCTTTACGCTACACTATGTTCTGGTGTTCTCTGAAATATTGAAGACATCGTCATACTTTTGGGACTGTCTCTTCAGCACGTTTTCATCCGACATGGGATTATGGAGACAAGTGCAGATTAATGGGTGTTTCTGAACAAATCAAAAGTGAAACTGCAAGATATAAAAATGCATTTTTCACTGTCTCATCTGCATGTAGGTTTCCCAGCAGAAACCGTTTTACACAGCCTTCACCTGAAATGCACTTAACTTGGTTGGCCAGCCTATACTCTGTTTTAACATATCAACTTTTCTTTCAGCTCTCACTTACCTGCATATTCACTTCACAGTCCCCATAAGAAGCAGGCCATTCATTTTAAAAACATTTTTTCGAGTGATTTGAAAGAACGAAGCAAACTGATGTATTACTATTAAGATTATTTTCATGGGGAAACCATTATTTATTCGATTTCCATAATATTCTTGAAATTACAAGTGGAGTATACTCCTAGGTCATTAACAAGAAAGCTGCACTGCCATCTGAGGGCCTTCTGGAGAACTGTTGAATATCATCATGGAAACAATTTCAGATCCGTACTGTTGCCAAATATCTGATCATGACCAGATTAACAGTGTTTCTGAAAGCACCACAAATTCTTGCATGTGCCTCCCCCTATCCCCCGATCAAGGGGAACAATACTTTCTTCAACACAAATAGATGACATATTCAATGCTACATTCTCATGGTAAGGAGCGTGTTCCAGATGTTAAAGTGGAAACAAAAGCTTGTGTAAAAATACCCTAATAAAAAAAATTTAAAAGGCTTTTCTTCTACGTGTAGAACTGTACTTGTAGAAATGCAACCATCACTTCATTATATTTTTGGTGGGGAACAAGGAATAAAAAGACTGACTCTCTGTTATTCCTGCTCTCGTTCTGAACGATAAAAAAGTGGGCTTAGGATGTGACGTGCAGCACGAGGGCGATGGGGAGCACGTGCGCTCATGGCTATCGTTTCCTTCTGCGCACTTTCTGTTTGATGAGGAAGAGGTCCTCGTCTACGGGGAAGCTGTTGTCATGGAGACGGCCTTGCCTTCTCTTGGCCTTCTTTTTCGGCCTGAGTTTCCTGGGCTTCTCCTTGCTGGGCTGGCTCAGTGTGCTGAAGAGGCCTGGGCTCCTGCTTCGCTTCTTTGGGTGAACGGGGACACCTGAGGAGGTTTTTTTGGGGCCCCTTGGAAAATCCTCAGTATCTTCCACTACCTCCTGCCGGGCTTTTCTCCTCTGCTGCTTAAGCAGCCACAGCTCCTTCCGTTTTTCTGGCCAGGTCTTTGTCTTCTTGTTCTGCTGCTTCGGCTGTTTGCTCTGCTTGGGCTTGGGAGGCTGGGCCTCCCCTCGTTCCTTCTTCTCCTCCACCGTGGCCGTTTTCCTCCTCTTGCTTGCTGGCTCTTCACGCAGTAAACCAGCTCCATAAAGCTCTGAAAACATCGTAAACAACAAAGCAACAAACAAATCAAATGATTGGTTGCCTTCTCCATGCTCCCTCTTGTTCTGTTTATCCTATTTTCATGTCATAAATGCGCAAAAGCTGACCTCGTCTCTCAGACCAGACACACTAAAGCTCTAGCAAGAGGGTGTCATTTGTGGCCTTAATTTCAAGCTTCGACACTGTGTGCATAAACATCATACTCATAACCTATAGAAAAATAAATTGAGTATCAGTTTTTATTCCCACACATTTTCTTATTCCATGTGCTTATATAATATGACTTATCAGGTACAGTTTTTTTTACAGATTTCTTTCCATTTTATAGCCACTCAATATAGAGCTGCCAATTGTTTCTTTCCATCTCTCATGCCCATACAGAGAGAGTGAGCCGATCATCTTCCGACACACTGCAGGCTCCACAGCTCCCTGACAGGACTGCAGGCATCGACCGGACGAGCAGTGCTTCTGTTACTGACGCTGCTCCAGGCCTGCGCCCCTGAAGCCAAGAGATCCCTGGCCAACCGTTCCCAACCCCGTTCCGGAAGCAGGCAGCCAATGAAGAGCAGCCACATGGGAAATCCTGGTCACAGTCGGCTACTGTTATGATCCAGGCTCAAACCCGCAAGATCAGAGCCACGGAACTCAGCCTGTGCTCAGAGCGAAAGCCTTTACTGCTTGAGTCACTCGAGAGCTCCTAGGGCAACACCTTTCGAACGACTAATGAAAATGGAAAGGACTGTGTTAGAACCGCAGTCGCCAAGCGTCACTTCTGCACTAACCTGCCACACTGAAGCATAGGCAGCCTCTGAAGCACTGCTCTGGTGATCGCTTCACTGAAATGGGGTTAGGCCTTTAACTGAAATCTCTCTGTAGTCTCTGTGATGTGTAAATGTTGGATTCTTTTTCTAAAATGTTACACCACAACCCTCAACACAGACAAGCAACGCAGGCCGTCATAGAGTAGTCACATTTAATGTTTTTCATCCTAACGCCTTATAATTATTAAAGCCGAGATAAAACATAGTGTAGTATAATTCAAAGTACCTTGACAGCAACGTGCAAATAAGTCCAGTTTAATGTGACTGAGTGCCAGGTCACATCTTTTAAAGATTTTTTGTGCACCAAACGTCCAAGCCTGCAATATGCCTGTGCTTTGGACCATTTTGAGCGTCACTTTATAGGTGTCTCTGTTACTGTTCCTAAACACTGTCACTGTGCCTTTGATTGGACTGGTCCCAAAGTGCCCTCTACTACATGAACCCACCATAGAAGAAAAAACATCACAGACCTTGAGCTCTCTTCCAAACCCGGTGATTCGTTCCCTCAATATCTGGCTTTGTGTCATAGTAAGTAATGAAAGGGAGAGTGGGGAACGTATTATTGAACATTCTTTTCTGCTTGCATTCCTAGAAAAACAAGATCAGACACACAATATGATGTCACAACGTTTCAGATGTTTCAATGTGATACACTTTACACTTCGGTGTGAGGAGGATGCTAATTTGTTGAAATCTAAGGGATGTCATTAATTATTGTTCTGTTAACTAGCAGTTATTTTCACCTTGTTTGGCTAAGGCTGCTGTTAAAGACAGCAAAAACACATACTCAAGAAAATATGCCACTATATTGAGGAAATCAAAGTGGACAGAGTAAAATGTTTTTTGGGCAAACATGTCAAAAGGAGAATTCACTCTATATAGTCTGTTTTTCATCATTAAGTGATGACTTTAAAATCCCTAACAATTGTTGGTGACATTTTACCTAAAGAAAAATATTGCGGGTAATTTTAACCAATACTTCCAATATAAAAGCCAGTGGATAATTTAAAGACTAAAATTTATTAGTAAAACATTTTTTGTTAAATTCCAGTATTCATTTAGTTTTCCCTTAATCTTCCATTTAAAAAAGTGTATGACTTCACCAACAAGGCTTGACAGGCATATTGGCAGAAGTTAAATTGACAGTAATATCCATACAGTAATTTAGTATAGCTGACACATGCTGATAAACAGTACACAGCACAGAATATTTTAAACAAACAAAGATTATATCCTTAGGATTATCCTTTGTTAGTGCTTGGTTTTGTGCTTGGTGCAGAGTATAGTATTACTTGAAATAAATACCACAGTTTTAAAGATCCGATGACAAGACTAAATTACTACCGTTAATAATAATAATAATAATAAATCTAGGAAATCTGTCAATATTGGAAGTGTCATAATTGAACCATAGTGAAATAACGGGGTTTCTAAATTAATTTCTGATATTTATGATACAAATAATGCATTTCAAATATCATGACTGTGGCAATTCAATTCTTTTCATATATTTTTTGGTCATGTATGTTCTTTTCATGGATTATTAGGATGCACAGAAAAAAAAAAAGTAATTCAAATGTGGCTTGGATCTGCACGGTTTTATACAGCGGTGCCTCTGTATGTCCTGTAAGCGTGAGAGAACGAACCTCTGTCAGTCTGCGGCTGGTTCACAGCTGCGCACAGGCACTGCCAGCACAGATGAGGTCTACTTACATGTCCTAAATGCCCTTTTCGAGAGCAGTTGTAGCAGTAGGCCGGGCTTTTCTGTTTCTCTTTGTCATCAGGTATGACAATAGGCCCCGAGGAAGTCTAAGATGGAAAGGAAATAATCACATCAATGAATGATGTTAATATACAGTCTAATGAAAAACAGGGGGGTGGCAACAATGCATATTGTTGCGATTTGGGGGCAGCTGGGTTTCAGCAGGGTTATCAATGTTACCAGCAAACTGACCTTAATCAGTAAGTCTGGGATAACGGAGAAACTGTCCTTGGTCTAGAAGGAAACTAACATGGATGAGGACACAGATGATTATACTCAGTCCTAATAATTTACTCAGGTTAATGAACTTCACAGTACATCATTATGATCGCCATACTGAAGAATATACATACATATTGAACAGTGACAGGGCCATTACTAGTGAGGTCATTAAGTTAGTCTTCATTGGAACAGACCACAGAATAAATACAGGCATACACGTTCACAAAGAGGAGAGGAGGAGAAAAAGAAAAAGGAAGAAGTGAAGAAATAATAGCATCTTCATGTATAGCTGTGCCATGGGAGGGTTCCTCTTGCCAATTTAACTTGGAAATGGATTCTGTCCAGATCATCCTAGGACTGTAAAGAGGGTCTGAGCATTATTATAAGGCAGCTAGCTGTCTTATCTACTTGAGGAAATGTTTATGTCCTACATTGAGAAATCCTGAGGATAAAAAATCTCCTAAAATCTCTTCTATTTTACTGATACATTTTGTTAGCATAGGGAATTTAGTTCTCATTCATCCGTAGACATCTTTGTTTTAGAGAGGGATATTTAGTCCTGGGTAGTATCAATTTTTTATTAGGACTCATTTTTTCTCTCTTTGGCCTAGTTAGGTTTTATGAGGTATTTAGTTTATAAGAGCAGAGTTCTGGATTTACAGAAGGCAGGACTAAGAACTCCACCAATTCCACTGGTACAGTGTCAGAACTTGTTTTTTGTTATTAATTACATACCCTCCCTATGTTTATACCTTCATGACACCCCCTTTGTTGCAACAATATCAACAATCTCTTCACAGACAGTACTATATACTATATAAAGAGAATGTTTCTAGTAAATCAAGCATCTTCTGGTTTGCCTGTACTGGTAAATACAAGTTGAAAGATAGCTTCAGGAGCAAAGCACGGCAGTACAAGCAAGTGGTCTGCAACAATAGTTACACTCCTGTTGTTTTCAATCAGTTTCATGTGTCAGAGGAAATGATTTTCGGCTCATTTCACAGCCCTTCTCTAGCATTAACAGGGGGTTCCCAGCATCTGTGACACATTCCAGTGCAACCTGAATCGTCTCTGGTGTTCCCTTTGCTTCTAGTCTAAATTTCATCGCTGCATAAATTACCTGGAGGGATGGCTTTGTTTCCCTGTGCTTAATGAAACGGCACAAAAAGATTACTCTGGCGAAAAATATCTTCAGAACTGGTTTTACTCCCATGTGATTTGAAAAAGGCTTTTCAGTCATTGTTTTCGACTTTCTAACATGAAATAAATAGCACGTCTAAAACGATGAGGGAAAAGCTGCTCACTAAAAGTACCACTTTGAAGTACTGTTTTTTATAATCATGGCCTGATTGTTTTCTGGATGAAGTCATTAATATTACTGACATACTCTGAAAGCCAACATTTTGTCTTTTACAGTCCTGGCTTTGCAAAGTTGGTTTATTTTTAAGGCATTTGCAGTAATAAAGAGTGATGGCTGGAGAGTTAACCTGAAGAAGCCTGGCTTTAGGAGTGCGATAAGCCTGGGGTCATAAGCCTTTCCTTTTCCATCACTCCGGCCTTCTGCTGGGCTTTTGGGCTGCTCTGCATATTAAGCAAGAGAAAAAGCGACTGGCTTAATAGAGCCTCTTGTTACTGTGGTAGAAATGAGCAGTAATGAAGAGCTCTGGACCCTGAATGTAGGATTAATGGAAACTCACTGGGAGCAGCAGAGTGGTCTACATCAGCAAGTGCTGCAGCTAAACAATTCTGGAGTCAGAATCTAATTGGAGTACCCTGCAATCAGGGAGTGCTGTTTGAAACTACACAAAAATAAGCACAGAAAATGTCAATGTTTCCATCGCAATTCTTTTGTTGGGAGACATCCAGATAATACCAAGGCCGTGTTTTTACAATTGGTTCTTTGTCTCCTCAGTTGAAGAGTTGTGGCCTGGAACAAGATGACTGGATTTGTGATGGCTAGGCGGTAGGGAAATCTATAAATAACTGAATTGATAACATGTTTTTATCACCGCTGTAGAACAATTACACATTTCAGATTGGTGGCGAATTTTGTTTTACCTGGGATTTTTTATGGATGACATAAATTCTTCAACTGTTTCTTAGCTGACAATAAGGTCTAATTTGCAATTTAATTGTCGCATGAATGGGCTGTCCAAGTTCTCAAGAATTCCATGATTATCGATGTCATGAGAGACTGGAAGAGCAATGGGCAAAGTTACTTTCTTCAAGAGTACTAGATTAAAGGCTAGGTGGCAAGTAATGAAAAACATACAACGAAATATTTCAGGCAGCACGTGATTTATAACCTAGTGGATGAGCACGACCCTCAGCCCAGATTCATGATGGAACCAGGGCTATTGATACAAACAATTGTCAGGCAATCATAGAAGTCCTACTGCACAGCCTAGCTTAGGACATGGTGTCTGACATTCAGACCATTGCTCTTATTTGGATTTACCTAGTATTAAACCAATTGGACTAATTTAAAAAGATTCTACATTTTCTGCAGGGTTTCAAGAGGGAAAACTCTAGAAGAATGAGGTCTGTAAGTGACATCTTCACATTAAAAAGTAAGAAATGGCCCATAACTATAGGAATTAGCGCCACAAATCTTTCGGGTCACAAAATGTGACATGATTCATTTGTATGAATATGATGCAAA